>NC_080163.1:68072414-68409808 GCF_950295315.1 Erinaceus europaeus | reverse complement strand
GGGAGTTGCTTCACAAGTGGTGAAGCAGTTCTACAGGTGTTTATCTTTCTCTCCCCTTCTCTGTCTTCCCCTCCTCTCTCCATTTCTCTCTATCCTTTCCAACAACGACATCGATAACAACAATAATAACTACAACAATAAAACAACAAGGGCAATAAAAGGGAATAAATAAAAATTAAAAACATTAAAAAATAAAATGAACACAATTCAATATGGCTTAAGTGTTTTGAGGTGAAAAACAAATCAGAATGTAAAATTAGAAAATGACATCAGAGAAAGAACGTCTTTTCAAAAAGTATGATCAGGGAAACTCTCAAAGTAAATGATATTTTAGCAAACACTTGACTGGGCTGTAGAAATAATGCCTTTAAAAGTCTGAGGAAAATATCCCAGACAAAGAAAATAATAAATTCATAACATCACAAAAGGGATATATTTGGTTTATTCGGTGAGCAGAGAGAATGCCACTCTTACCAGAACAAAGTGAAAAAGCAGAAAAAGAGGAGGAAGGTGAAAGGAGAAAAGGTCCAGATCTCTAGTTGGGGAGGCTTAGTGCATGTAGAATTCTATGAGTCATGGGCAGGGGAGATAACATAATGGTTATACAGAAAAAAATTTTATCTGATACTCTGAAGTCCCAACTTCAAACACCTGCACAATCATAAGCCAGAGTTGAGCAGTGCTTTCATCTCTCTCTATCATTCCCTCTATCTGTATAGCATTCATGAAAATATTTTTTTTAAATTCTCAGTCAGAATAACAATAATACTCAAATCTGTGTATATTGTTCAGGATATAAGATTTTAGTTATAGTAAGACTGTTACTAATTAAATGAGCATACACTTTCCTTTGAAGTAGCATTGCCTCTGTGTATTACACTGATTCAGCTTCAAATATACAACTCTGTATTACAACATATGCACATAATACTTATGATCACCACTACAAATCTAGATTCCACTATTATACAGTTGACTCCTCTGCCTGTACTGCTCCCCATCCTCTAATTCCCTACAACTCATGATAACCACCATGCTGTTGTCAAAATATGAGTATACTTTAATTTTGCTTGTGTTTTTAAGTCATCTTCCACCTGTGAGAAAATTCACTTGGTGTATTTATATTTTTTATCTCATTTATTTCATTTGGCAATTTATGTTATTACAAAGGCAATACTTTGTTACAAATCCTAACAATGGGATTATACATTCTTCTGGGGTATGTAGAAGGGAATTACTTCCTCATTACATTTAAGAGCAGTAAACAAGCAAGTAATCACCTTCTTCACATCCACCCAGGTCCACAGACACCAACATTAACCCATTGTCTGTGTTTTTTTAACTTTTTCTTTATAAAATGGAAATATTGACAAGACTATACGATAAGAAAGGTACATTTCCACACAATGCCCATCCGCAGAGCTCCATATCCAATCCCCTCCCTTGATAATTTCCCTATTCTTTATCCCTCTGGGAGTATGGACCCAGGATCATTGTGGGTTGCAGAAGGTGGACAGTCTGGCTTCTGTAATTGCTTCCCCACTGAACATGAATATTGGAAGGTCGATCCATACTCCCAGTTTGTCTCTCTCTTTCCCTAGTGGGGCAGGTATCTAGGGAGCTGGGGCTTCAAGACAAATGATGGGGTCATCTGCCCAGGGAATTCAGGTTGGCATCATGGTATCATCTGGAACCTGCCGGCTGTAATTATGTACTCAGTGTTTGTCTTCCATGTCTGAAATGTAATTTCCATCAGGATATAAATTTCTTCAGTCACACAGTCATCCAAGATGTGTCTTTACATCTGTAAGGAATGATGAGTTCCTCTATGTATTGTGTGTGGACCAAGTACAATATCTGTTCTCAATACATGTTAATAGGTAGGAATCATAAAAATACTTTGTCCTGGCCCAGCATGGTTTCAACAAACATGTATTACACTCCCAGAATAAAAAGGTGCCAAACGAAAAGTCATTTCAGCTATCCCAGCATGGGAACCTAACACCCAAGACTCTGGAGACTGGCATCATGAATTAGCCTGAAAAGACAAAGTAGGACTGGAGAGATAGCATAAATGGTTATACAAAAGATTTCCATGCCTGTTGTCCTAAAATCACAGGTTTAACGTACCCCACCTCCATCATCACAACCATATCCAGTACTCTGGGATTTTAAAAAAAGATAAGATGTATGCTATAAGATTGGTGATCTATAGCCTGATGAACCTATGTTCAACCCCCTTCACCTGTGCAAATAGCAAAGACTAAACCCACCAGTGAAAATTTTGAATTTCTCAGCTGCAAGAAAAGTGGTGGTGGGAGAAGCACTATACAAGAATGTTTATTAATCCAGAAGTCCACTAACTCCAGGTAGATTTGCTTTCTGATGACTTCTTTTCTCCAGATTGCACTATACCTCTAGCTAAGTTTTCTACTTGAATATTATTTTCTTTTCCATTTCCTTAAATAAACAAATTTTCTATTCCTTGTGGAATTTGGAGACTCTGACTTCTGAGGCTCCAAAATCCCAGGTTCAAGCCCACCCCCCCCCCCACTTCCCCACTCCCAAACACACTCAGAAATATCCATAAGCCAGAGATGAGAAGTGCTCTGGTAAAAACAAAACAGAAAAGGAGGAAGAGGAGGAGAAGAAGCACCTTCCTGTGTTATGACCTTTTTAATCTCTCTCTGCATTGTTATCTCTAAAGCTAATCAATCACTTGGATTAATTATTCAGCAATAATTAAAGTCATGGTTTTTTATATTTTATTTATTTTCCCTTTTGTTGCCCTTGTTGTCTTTTTATTGTTGTTGTAGTTATTGTTGTGTGTGAAGTCATGTTTTAAAGCAAAGTGTTATGGGGGAAGAATGGAGACAGGAAGACCAACATTTGCTCCCCCAAAGTTCTTCACACATTTTCACAACAAAGAATTGATGGAAAAACATAATTATTTAGGTAACTTAAATTTTTATTGAAAACAAAACATGTTAGGGAAAGAGAAAGAGAGAGAGAAGGGGACTCATTCACAGGCTAGCTGGTCACATGATAGTCCTAGGTAAGAGCCCACCAGAGAGCTCTAAACCTAGCCTACATTTCCCAAGCCACACTTGTAACCACTCCCATCTCAGGGTAGTGCCTCCTCTGTCAGCATTCCAGTCACACCTTTAACTACTTCCACTTCTGCATGGTGGTGGTCCTTCCTCCCTCAGCATTCCAGCCACACCTGTAACCACACCCATTTCTGGGCAGTAACTTCTGTAACCTCTCCCTCAACAAAAGTCTCTGTCCAGGTCCAGCTTTCTAGTCCTATGTCTAACTCTGACATCATCTTCCCAGACAATACCTTTAGCTCACCTGCATGTTAGCTATCAGCTCAGGCAAAAATAAGTAAAGTCATGGTGCCCATAGAATATACCTAAAATAAACTCCCTAGGTCCTCCCGACATAAAGACCTCAAATCTCATTTGCTATATCCTTACTTTTAGGTTCCTGATTATTAAATACTTTGTTCTGCTTTATATCTTAACTTTTTTTTTCAGCCATCAAGTTGCAGATGCTACCATGATGCCAACCTGACTTTTCTGGGCAGATGACCTCACCAGTGTATCCTAGAACCCCACCTCCCAGAGCCCTGCCCCCCTAAGGAAAGATAGAAACAGGTTGGGAGTATGGATACACCTGCCAATTCCCCTGTCCAGCAGAGAAGCAGTTACAGAAGTCATATTTCCCACTTTCTGCACCTGATAAAGATCTTTGATCCACACTCTCAGAGGGATAAAGAATAAGGAAGCCTCAAATGCAGAGGATGGGCTATTGCTGGTGGGAACTGTATGGAATTGTACTCCTCTTATACCACAGTCTTGTCAATTATTATTAAATCACTAATAAGAAAAAATAACTAGAGGGAGCACATAAATAGATCAAAAGCTATTCTCAGAGTTCTAATTATTGCTTTGTATGGTGCACTCTTGTTTGCTGATTACAGTAGTAAAAATTAATATATGTGCTGATGTCATGAGTGGACAGCTATTGCAAGATTATCAAACAGTGATGATAATACTTAAGCCCATAATGTAAACCTGAATATTTAAAACAATATTATATAAAAAGGCTATTTGTGAATGGGTATGAATTACTATGCTTGAACTCTCAAAGAATAGAGCTCATGAAAGTAAGGAAGGAAGGAAGAAGGACAGAAAAAAAGAAAGGTGAAAACATGAATTTTAATGGAAAATACTTTAGAAATGCCCTGATGCAGGAGCCAGGCGGTGGCCAGTCGGTTAAGCACACATGTCACAAAGTGCACAGACTGACATCAGGATCACGGTTCGAACCCTAGGCTCCCCACCTGCAGGGGGTTTGCTTCACAGGCAGTGAAGCAGGTCTGCTGGTGTCTATCTTTCTCTTCCCCTCTGTCTTCTCCTCTCTCAATTGCTCTCTGTTCTATCCAACAACAATGACAGCAATAACAACAACAATAATAACAACAACCTTGATAAACAATAAGGGCAACAAAAATGAAAAAATAATAAAAATGAATTTAAAAGAAGTATCTATACTTAAAAAAAAAGAAATGCACTGATGCTTGGATAAAAGTGTCCTCTCAAGCAAACTGTGAGATGTATCTTCCTTAATCGTTGTTGCATAGATCAGACAACACAATTCACCATTACTACAGATACTAAGTCTTATGTATTCCAGTGATTAAAAAATTCTATGGTATTTATTTACAGACACTTAATTATGTGACCATTTATTTTTAATCTAGTTAATGCTATACTGTTAGATTTAGACTCATATTCTCTCTTTTAATCACTTAGTTTTTTATAAAGATTTAAAATATATTTATTTATTTATTCCCTTTTTTATTGTTGTAGTTGTTGTTATTGATGTCATCGTTGTTGGATAGGGCAGAGAGAAATGGAGAGAAGAGGGGACTACAGAGGGGTGAGAGAAAGATAGATACCTGCAGACCTGCTTCACTGCTTGTGAAGCAACTCCCCTGCAAGTGGGGAGCCAGGGGCTTGGACTGGGATCCTTATGCTGGTCCTTGCTTTTCGCGCCACCTATGTTTAATTCGCTGCGCTACTGCCGGACTCCCCTTAGTTTTTTTTTTTATGGTGGTATATAATTTACCATAGCAATGCAGTGACATATGGAATTCCTAATTAATTTTATTATTAAATCTGTACTTCAAATATCTTTCCAGTTAAAGCATCACTCTTATCTCTCTTTTTCCCCCTCTCAGAACTCTTAATGCTTTTGTAAAATTCATAATGATAGGCTATGTTTAGAAGGACAAGACATAGAATGGAGTAGTCAAGGCATTTTTGAGACAAAAAGCATAGTATTAGAGGTTTACTAATGAAAAAAAAAGTGATGCAAAGAGAATGAAATAGTTGCTTAAATTGACTAATTGAAAGAAAACTGTGTATTGACTAGGGACATAGCCCACACCAAAGTCCATTTCCCTTGGCTTTGAACTAATGACCTCTTATTTCACCTGGCTCTTATTTTACTACTCAATTGTGTCCAGACAAGGAGCTAATTTTCTTTCAGTCTGTTTCATTTTTTATTTTAAAGATTCTAATGTATATATCCTTTTCATACCCAAGATTCTGCTCCATAGGAGAAGTATCAGATTATGGTACTTCTTAATAACTGAAAAGAGATATCTCAGTTCTTCTTGTTAAAGACTACAAGAAAGGTTATCACTAGCTTCCTTAAGTGGACTTTCAAATCTGTTCTGTAAGCTACTCAAATGACTGCCAATGAAGGGAAGAAGGTTAATATGGGAGGTGGGAAATGGGTAGAGTGCCAATAATAAATAACATACTTTGTGGAATTATATACACAGAACATGAGGCTAGAGTTGAAAAGATAGCTTTTTCTGGGATGGTACCTTATGTTCAAATCTGTGATGAGGGAAGCTTCAGTAGTGCTGTGGTGTCTTGCCTTCTCTGCCTTGCTTTCTGTCTGAAAAAGTAATCCCAAAGTTATGAAACCCTAGGGATGGCAACAACAACAAAAAAATATAGAATTAGTGCCCCCTCCTCTACTCAGGAGTCCATTGTTTTTCCTTTAGCTTAAATTTCATATAATAAGCTGATTATGCAATATATTTAATTTTTATCACACAGTCACTTGAACTTGTTTTCTTTGAACTGCGTCTTCCTCTCAGTTTCTTTGCAGCCTGCCTTTTAATTAAGCTACCAATATATCTATTTAAAACCTCCCCAGACTGATTAATCAAGTGCACCAGGAAACTGAAATTCTATCATAAAACAGTTACTAATGTGCGAGGGGGGATTATTAAATTGCTGTTTTTATTACCAAAATTGACAAAGATCAGTGATGAAGAGTGATCGCACTGGAGTCCTGTGGCAACAGGCTCCTCTAATTAATGAAGTGAGTTTTATGCTGTGAAGTAGCAAAAAGACTTGACAAGACTCATGGCTTTTCTCATCGACTCTAGCAGTTGGAATGATGTTTCCTAACATCCATAAAAGGTTTGGAAGTAATATATTACTCTTGTCACATTTAGGAAAAAGGAGGGACAGTTACATGATTTTTCATCTATTGGTGGATTACTATGGGAAGGTAATGCTGAGAGCCCAGTGCTCCCTGGGGGACTTTAACTAAACTACCAAGTGTCCACCCCTTCCACCAGTAACACTACAATCAGATACTTATAGTGAATCTTCTTGCTTTGGGGGTATCTTTTTGAGAGATGAGGGAAGTGAAATACAATACTAACATTAATTTTCCAAGGAGAAGAGTAAATAAAAGCATAAGGTATGGGCACATAGTTTGTTGTATTTTGACACAGTTGATTCTGAATTCATACATCAATGGAATTGAAAAACAGAAATCTAGGGCTTATTCTGAATTAAGCAGACATTAATATCAATAAACATTGTGAGTGTGTGTGTGGGGGGGTGTGGTGTGACAATAAAGACTATTAGAAAAAGTCAAGTGATTTTTATTTCTTTTCAGTATATATATATATATATATATATATATATATATATATATATATATATATTGCCTAGTTACTTCTATTGCATGCCTGAATATTTGGATCTCTTTGTATTTTTGTTCAGCTTAGATTGTCAATGGGGATCATAAAGATTTGGAATTATGCCTCTTGAGTGTACCAGAATCCTCTGGAGATGTGATGAAAAACCAGCTTGTTCATTTCTGTGATTACAAAGTTCCAGAAAAGCAGTCTACATGGTAAAACAATGGTGATCGTGTTTCTGGTATCTCTGATCTTTTTCTGTCTCCCTTTCAAAACTCTCTACTAAAATAAAGAGAAGGGGGGGGGCAAAAAAGGTTTCTTTTTCAAGTTCAGGTTTCCTTGGTAGATGTGGGGAGGTCTAGCCTTAGATCTAAGTCAGATCTAACTCCAGGGTTATGTGCATGAAGCTTGGTGCTGGAAAATAGCTTCTTTTGAATGTAAATGATTATAAATGTAAATTTCAACTCCCAATGGGGCTGCTTGGCTGGGATGAATTTCTTGGGTTGGCAGAGCTCATTGGTAATTTTCTAGACTTCAACACAGTTTTTTTTTTCCAAGGGGAAAGACATTTGGCAGTCATTTCTGCAGTCTCTAAAAGGGCACATCCAACCCACCCCACCCCTCATCCTCCACAAACCTGGGTCGCCAAAACCTCTAATTTCCAGATGTAAAATGTTAATGTTATTCTCTCATCCATATCCTGGTCTCCACTGGCATTGAGGAACAGTTGTTGTTTTTTTTCCTTCTAACACTCTCATCACAGAAAACCAGTGTTCACAACCTATCAGAAATTATCTCAGCACCAGTGTATCACTTAGGCCAGTCCATGACGGAAGGCTTTCAAATTTCCACATCCAAACATGTGTTTTACTTGAAGGGATAAACTAGAGTTACTGAAGCAAATTATACCTAAGCTTTGTAAAAATTCAGTGAGAAGATTCATCTCATTTTCTTCTTGAAGCAGCAAGGGGTACAACATAAAGCATAGTTTAGCATTAAGTTCCAAGTGTTGTGCTAACTAAGGCTTGGGGGTCCCCAGTCTCTTGACTGTTAAAGATTTGAGATCTAATTGTTGATAATATTTTTTAAAATAGTAGAATAATTCTAAGGTCCTGTTTGAGCAAAAAACAGTATGCTTGCATACATGTCTCTCTCTATGTGAGTGTCTCTGTGTGTGTGTGAGAGAGAGAGGGAGAGAGAGAGAGAGAGAAATAGAAGATATGTAGCACATGTGGTATGTTTTTCTAACACTTTACTGGTACCTCAGAATTTAAAGATGACTAATATCCTATCCTCATACTCAAGGACCACAAAATTGATGGATGAATCATTAGACAAACAGGTCTTTGAACTAATAAACATTTATTATTTACTGAAAGCCAAATACTCTGATGTGTGATAGAGATAATGCAGCTAAGATGCTTGTAACAGTCCTTAGCTCCTTGCCCTCAAGGGAATTATAATTATGTCATCATTCATAAGAACAATGCAGAGTGCTTATTATAAAACAGTAGATAGGCACTGGAGAAAAATCAACCTGTGGTCAATACTGTGCCTAGAATGTCTCATTAAATAATCTGATATTTGAGGCTGGCAGGAATATACACATTATCATACTTGAGAATCCTGGTTTCAACCCAGGGCCATCATGTGGGAGACTCTGCAGGGGGGAAGCTTCATGAGTATGGGAGCAGTATTGCAAGTGTCTCTCTTCTCTTTTTGTTTCTCTCTCTTCCTATCTCTCTCTTTCTATCTCTCACTTTCAATCAAAAAGAAAGTGGTCACCAAGATAGGTGGTGAAGTCATGTGGCAATGAGCCCTAGCCAGGTGGTGAGGTTATGCAGGCAATGAACCCTATCTATAACCCTGGTGACAAAAAAAAAAAAAAGAAAAGAAAGAAAAGAAAAATCTAACATTTTTTTCCTGAATATATTAAGAAATGATTGAATAGGATCTTAGAACATTTCTTGAAATAAATTACTTGAACAGTATCTTGATTGATTGGTACAGTTCAAACTGAACAGTGTGACCGAGGCTAGATGTTGGGCAGAATGGGGCATTTAATGATCAGATAGAGAAGTGAGCTCAATATGTAAAGAATCCAGTTGAATGACAGGTGCTCTGGCTTTTGTTTTTCTTGGAGAAATCTTATGAGGCCATTGTCTTGACTGATTCCAGAAGGGGTCAAGTGTTAGAGCAACCGAATCAATTCTAGTATATTTTATTTTTAAATCATTTCAAATCATCTGTCTTTGAGTGCCTTCGTTTTCATTTTGGAAGTAGGGGCAACCTGTTTGTTTATCACTATCATATAATGTTAGTATTTTATTTGTCTGTGTAATCTTAGATAGTTCTATGTATAATAAGGAGCAGGTATTTCTTTTTTTTAATATTTATTTTATTTATTTATTCCCTTTTGTTGCCCTTGTTGTTTTATTGTTGTAGTTATTATTATTGTTGTCGTTGTTGGATAGGACAGAGAGAAATGGAGAGAGGAGGGGAAGACAGAGAGGAGGAGAGAAAGATAGACACCTGCAGACCTGCTTCACCTCCTGTGAAGCGACTCCCCTGCAGGTGGGGAGCAGGGTTCGAACCAGGATCCTTATGCTGGTCCTTGTGCTTTGCGCCACCTGCGCTTAACCCGCTGCGCTACAGCCCGACTCCCCAGGAGCAGGTATTTCTTTTTTTTAACTTTTTTTTAATATTTATTTTATTTATTTATTCTCTTTTGTTGCCCTTGTTGTTTTATTGTTGTAGTTATTACTGTTGTTGTCGTTGTTGGATAGGACAGAGAGAAATGGAGAGAGGAGGGGAAGACAGAGAGGAGGAGAGAAAGATAGACACCTGCAGACCTGCTTCACCGCCTGTGAAACAACTCCCCTGCAGGTGGAGAGCCGGGGTTTGAACCGGGATCCTTATGTTGGTCCTTGTGCTTAGTGCCACCTGCGCTTAACCCGCTGCGCTACAGCCCGACTCCCAGGAGCAGGTATTTCTAACCACTCTCCCTAGCATTGAATATAGACATGGTGGCAATGTTTCCTAAATTCAAAATCAGTTACACAGTTTGACATGTCTAGTGCCCTTGCATTTTTGAGATCCACTCCCATTCACTGTTGCAGCAAAATCAATAAACCTAGGAGTAAAGCTGACCAAAGAAGTGAAAGACTTGTATACTGGAAACTATGAGTCACTATCCAAGGAAATAAAAACTGATACCAAGAAATGGAAAGACATCCCATGCTCATGGATTGGAAGAATAAATAACATCAAAATGATTGTTCTCCCCAGAGCAATATACAAATTTAATGTGATACCCATCAAAGTTCCACCAAACTTCTTTAAAAGAATAGAACAAAAACTACAATAATTTATCTGGAACCAGAAAACACCTAGAATTGTCAAACCATCTTGAGGAAAGGAAACAGAAATGGAGGCATCACACTCCCAGACCTCAAAATGTATTATAAAGCCATCATCATCAAAACAGCATGGTACTGGAACAAAAATAGGCACACAGACCAGTGGAACAGAATTGAAAGCCCAGAACTAAACCCCCACACCTATGGACATCTAATCTTTGATAAGGGGTCCAAAGTATTAAATGGAAGAAGGAGGCTCTCTTCAATAAATGGTGCTGGGAAAACTGGGTTGTAACATGCAGAAGAATGAAACTGAACCACTTTATCTCACCAGAAACAAAAATCAACTCCAAATGGATTAAAGACCAGGATGTTAGACCAGAAACAATAAGTACTTAGAGGAAAACATTGGTGAAACACTTTCCCACCTACAACTCAAGGACTTCTTTGATGAAACAAACCTAATTGCAAGGAAGACTAAAGCAGAAACAAACAAATAGGACTATATCAAATTGAAAAGCTTCTGCACAGACAAAGAAACTATCACACAAAGAGACCCCTCACAGAATGGGAGAAGATCTTCACATGCCATACATCAGACAAGAAACTAATCACCAAAATATATAAAGAGCTCAGCAAACTTAACACCAAAAAAGCAAATGACCCCATCCAAAAATGGGCAGAGGATATGAACAAAACATTCACCTCAGAGGAGATCCAAAAGGCTAACAAACATATGAAAAACTGCTCTAGGTCACTGATTGTCAGAGAAATGCAAATTAAGACAACACTAAGATTCCATCTCACTCCTGTAAGAATGGCATACATCAAAAAGGACAGCAGCAACAAATGCTGGAGAGGTTGTGGGGACAGAGGGACCCTTTTACATTGCTGGTGGGAATGTAAATTGGTACAGCCTCTGTGGAGAGCTGTCTGAAAAACTGTCAGAAGGCTAGACATGGACCTTCCATATGATCCAGTAATTCCTCTCCTGGGGTTATACCCCAAGGACTCCATAACACCCAACCAAAAAGAGGTGTGTACTCCTATGTTCATAGCAGCACAATTCCTAATAGCTAAAACCTGGAAGCAACCCAGGTGCCCAACATCAGATGAGTGGCTGAGAAAGCTGTGGTATATATACACAATGGAACACTATGCAGCTATTAAGAACGATGAACTCAACTTCTCTGACCCATCTTGGTCAGAGCTAGAAGGAATTATGTTAAGTGAGCTAAGTCAGAAAGATAAAATTGAGTATGGTTTAACCCCATTCATCAACAGAAGTTGAGAAAGATCAGAAAGGGAAACTAAAGGCAGGATCTGACTGAAATGAAAGAAGGGCATCAAAGTAAAAACCCTGTGGTGAGCGGGAGGGTGGACATGCGGCTTCCTGGTCTGGTGGGGGTGGGGTGGGGGTGGGGGCGGGTGGATGGGATCGAACACAGTCTTGTGGTGGTGGGAATGGTGTTTATGTACACACCTATTAAACTATAGTCATATAAATCACTATTTAATTAATATGAGAGGGGGAAAATTGATTGTATGTTTAACAAAGGGACTTTTCAAAGCTAACCCAATAACCCAGTAATGTGATGATAACAATAACTATCCATTTTCTTCTCGAACCCTAAGACAGCAGGAACCTCATACTTCCACTATAAAGCCTAAACTTCCCCCAGTCCTGGGACCCTAGGGTAGGGCCCACTTTCCTGTATGCTTCTCCCAATTCTTATCAAATAATATTGCATCCACTTCTTCTTCTAGCGTTTGCCCATTGCATCCACTGATTGCAACCTAATCAATGCAATGAGTGCCACCCCAGCACGCTTCACTTCAGACTGTGTCTAGAGACTTCAGGTGTGGAATTACAATCCTTTAGCTTCATTACTCAGGTGAGACCTTTCCTTTCATAGTATTCTCTAACTCCATTCCAAGTGGTTTACTTCCTAACAAAGTCCCAAAACCTAGATATAGACCAGGTACCCCGAGATAGAGCATATGTTCACACAAACATAAACTAGGGCAAAATATATACCTGAAAGCAGTAGCACACTAGAGTTTGCACTAAGTACCCCCCAACACTTCCTCTCCACTATTCCAAGCTTGGGTCCATGATTGCTCAACAATTTGTTTGGCTTTGTATGTTAACTCTCTTTTCAGCCACCAGGTTCCAGATGCCATCAGGATGCCGGCCAAGCTTCCCTGGACTGAAGACCCTACCAATGTGTCCTGGAGCTCTGCTTCCCCAGAGACCCACCCTACTAGGGAAAGAGAGAGGCAGCCTGGGAATATGGACCAACCAGTCAATGCCCATGTTCAGCAGGGAAGCATTTACAGAAGCCAGACCTTCCACCTTCTGCAACCCACAACGACCCTGTGTCCATGCTCCTAGAGGGATAGAGAATGGGAAAGCTATTGGGGAGGGGATGGGATATGGAGATTGGGTGGCAGGAATTGTGTGGATTTGTAGCCCCCCATCCTATGATTTTGTTGTCGCCTTTCTTAAATAAATAAAAAAAAAATTAAAAAATCATTTCAAATCATCTGTCTTTGAGTGCTTTTGTTTTCATTTTGGAAATAGGGGCAACCTGTTTGTTTATCACTATCACATAATGTTTGTATTTTATTTGTCTGTGTAATCTTAGATAGTTCTATGTATAATAAGAAGCAGGTATTTCTAACCACTCTCCCTAGCATTGAATATAGACATGATGGCAATGGTTCTTAAATTCAAAATCAGTTACACAGTTTGACATGTCTAGTGCCCTTGCATTTTTGAGATTCATGTGTGTGGTCACATGGCATACCCATGACCAAAGCAAAATTGCTCTGTATTTAGAATAAATAACTTCTTATCACTTATGCTTTAAATATATTCTTGAATATATTTAATATGTGTGTTTTTTTGGCTCATCTCATATTTAGTATCAACAGTTCCATCCTAGAAATTGAGTTTTGTACATTTGGAGGAGACCTGTGCATACTATACTGAGTAATACATATTATGTACTTATATAATAAATGTTAAGACATTCTTTATAAGGATGTCATATGTGTTGTTATCTGCAGACTGACACCAGTCCATAAACTTGTTGAGAAACTTTTTTATACTTATCAACATTGTTTTGAGTATCTACAATTTTATATCTGCTATTGTTTTCCTCTTGCCTGAATCCATTTGGCATCATCTCTTAAGGAGTAAATCTTCTGGAAATAATATTTTCTCTGCTTTTATTTGTCTGAAAAGTTTTTATTTCATTTATTTTTGAAAGATGTTTTTCAGAGTATACAATTTTGATTTTCTTTTCTTTCAGTACTCAAAGATCTTGTTTCAATTTCTTCCAACCTGCATAATTTCCTCTAGAGAAGTTCGATATTTTTTTTTGTTTTTTAATGTTCCTTTATTCTTAATAGCTTTTAAGATATTCCATTTATCACAGGTTTCAGAAATTCCATTATGATGTATGTTGGGAGGGCTTATTTTATTTGTTCTGTTTGGACTTTATTGATTTTGGCTTAGTGACTTTTTAAGTATTCAATAAATTTGAAAAAAAAAGATATATTAGTTATTTTACACTTTCCTTGACTCTTAAAACTCCAAAATTGTGTTGTTGTTGTTTCTGGTATTGTTTGATGTTTACCTACATTACTGACCTTATGCCCATCTTACTATTTCAGTCATATTCTCCTATATTTTAAATATACATTGCTGTGTCTTCAAATTCACTAATGTTTCTTCTGTAGTATACAAACTGCTATTAACACTATCCAATGTGTGCCTTTTTTTAGATATTTTACTTATATTCTTTAGTCTTAGTTGGGTTAGTGATTTATAATCTATTTCCATATCACATTTATATTTCCTTTACCTTTTTACTGCTCCTAGAGCTTCATTTATCTATAACATTTTTTTCAAAGGGTTATTAATAGAAAAAGACAGAGATACAGACACAGGGAGAAGAAAAACACAACACTGAAACTTCTTCCAGTACAATGGGTATCTGACTCAAACCTAGTTCTAGTGCATGAAAAAGCATGGATAGTATGTGGGTGCACTATTTTGCCTGTCCCTTTTTTGTTTGTGTGCTAATTACATTATATCTTTTGATGTTCTATTTTATCTGACTGATAGTCTACAGGCATGGCTCATAATTAGTATTAGAAGATTTTTTAATTTTTTTTTACTATTTTTAATATAGAAAAGAGAAGTTGATAGAAAAGAGGATATAGGGAAACAGAAAGATACAGGGAGACAGCTGCAGCATTGCTTCAACACTTGTGAAGCCATCCCACTGCAGGTGAGGACTGGGCACTTGGACTTAGATACTTGTGCATGGTAATATGTACACTCAACCAGGTGAGCCACCACCCAGCATCATGGAGATATTTGGATGTCAGATAGCATGAATCTTGTTTGATGTGGCCACACTTTTTTTTTTCTCCTAAATATCAACAGATATATGTATATTGTTATGACATAAAATTAATAAGGGTCAAGTTCCTTCTCTCTCCCTTCCTCCTTCCTTATTTTTTGTCTTGCTTTCTTTCTTTTTATTTTCTTTTTTCTTCTCTCTTTCTCTCCCTAACAGAGCACAGCTCAGCTACAGTTTATGATATCAGGGATTGTGGGGTTGAACCAGAAACCTTGGAGACTCAAACATGAAGTTGTTTGCATAAATCATTATGCTATCTCTTTGGCCTGGTGCAGGTACACTGAAAGTCTACTTTTAAACTCTTTTAGACTGTACTTAGAGTATCTTTTAGTTTATAGCCACAACTTATATGATAACCTTCTGAGGATGACCTAACATGCCTTTTTTTTTTCTAATAGGTCTAATATTATTTTTTCTTTTGTTCTACATCAGTTTAGCAGGAAAAAAAAATAATATTCACAGTCTTTTTGGAATTTCTTTCTTCTTCTTCCTCCTCTCCATCCTCCTCTTCCCCTTATTTCCCATTGTGGTTTTCTCTCCATCTCTGAATTGTTTCTTGTCATGCTTGCACAAATCAGTAATCAATCAAAGACATAAAGGGCCCTTTCTATATAAATCTCCTCAAAGTAGTTATAAGTGAAGATACAGTCATTTTTCTTGTCAGTCAACCGCATACATTCTAGAATTATTGGCCTCTCTTTATTAGAATATCTGTCTGCTCTACTGTGACTGATGGCAATATCTTGGTTGATTTTTTTCAGACTTATTTTCTTAGAAGCCTAAAAACGGTCACTAAATTTAAGTTAAGTCAATGACAGTACCCACTCCTATTTACTGTCTCTATTTAATTTTACTCCACAGGTCAAGGTCTGTGCTGCCTCTTTTCAAAGACCTGAAGATTCAAAAGGTTGTCATGTTTTCTAAAATTGATTTTTGTTAAGACAAAAGTATAAATATGAATCATATGCCTCCATTGTAATCTGAAGAATGATTTTTAAATTGTGAATAGAACAAAAAATGTGATAGACTGGAAAAATAAAACACCAAGATCATCAACAATAATACTGACAATTATTTTTCCTTAACTGTAGAAAAATATTATTCAATAGGTTTCTTTGAGAATGTGAAAATAGCCTATGTCTACCACTACCTTCTTCAAAAGGCATTAGAAAATATATGACAATACTTGCAATTTGTCTGTCCGAAGAGCTGAATTTCAATTGTAAATTAAATTTATTTATTTTGAATTTACTTTATTAGGAGAAATAATTATAATACAGTTGTCACAGGTAAAGTTTCTTATGTCCCCATTACCCATAGCTGCCATATTCTCCATGAACTGATATCTTTCTCAATCACAGTGCACTGAGTCTCCAAACACTTTTTTCCCCAAACACTTTTTAATTTCCACCAGCTCACCCCACATACAGCCTTTGAGTCTGCTGCATAGACCACAACTTAGACAACTCATGTTGGATAGTATGCCAGCTCCCCCTGGCTTCTGCTTAACCATATGCCTATATAGGGATAGATTTAATCCCATTCAAAGCTTTGGTCTATTTACATAAATCACTTTTACATTTACATATAGCACCACACTCCCTCCAGGGCATTGGTTCAATCCCCACTGTTTCATGAAATGTTTTTGCTCCACCCCCTCTCCTTGTCACACTCTGATCCTCTACTTGTCACACTCTGATTGTCACCAGTCATTTTTCTCTCCACCCTCTCTATATCACATCCTGTTTCCACCCTACTTGGAGAGTATAAAAACAGCTGCTCTTCTGATTAAAGACACTTGGAAATTGCTTTCTGGCTCTGAGAGTTCCAGAGTGTATCTCCTGTGAAGTTAGTGCAGCATGAATTCCTGATCCCTCTCCCATGCAGCAGCCTAGATCGGCTCCAGTTGAGTTCTCTCCAACCCAGAGAGCACTAGCTTGGGAAGAAGTACCCTCAGGCTATCCCAGCATCTGGATGTTGGATAGTATGACAGCTCCCCCTGGCAATGAATTTAGCGAGGGTTTCATCAGGTTCTTGTTGAAGGGAGAGAATGGGGGCTGAGGCCACTCCCATGGGTGGTGTTAATCACTCCCATGCTTTTAATGCACACAGGCGTACCTGATCAAAATACCCCGGTGGAAACTTGGCTTCCACCTGTTGAATCCCTGTTTCTAATTGGCCTGTTCCAAACAATGCATCAAAATTCCCCTCTGGCTTATTTTGAATATTTTTCCGCGATTGTTGTAAACATTCGTCGCGAAAGAATGCCTCCCATTGCAGGAAGAGGGGGCCTGGGAACATAGCGAGAGTTACATCCCTCCAATCTTGGGGTTATTAAGGTTCTGAAGCAGGCCTTGTAAAATGGACCTGGTCCATGGGGCATGAAGACCGTCATCCTTGATAGCCTGACGTAGTTCCTTCAGGTCTGTGGCGGAATATGGATACCAGGCCTGAGGTTTTTGTCTATTGGGGGTGACATTGACCGGAAATGTGTGGACTTGCTCTGATAAGTGTGTAGCGGTAGGAGGAGTCACCGAAGTGGAAGCTTCTGGACAAGTGGCCGAAGAAGTGGTTTTGGAGGCTACAGGAGAATTCGGACATGTGTCTGCCAAAACAGGGGTGGGTGAAGAAGCAGCTGTGGAGGCAGCAGGAGGTTTCGGACACGTGTCTGCCAAAATGGGGGTGGCCGAAGAAGTGGCTGTGGAGTCCAAAGGAGAATTCGGACATGTGTCTGCCAAAATAGGGGCCTCAGGGCAAGATGCAGAGGAATTAGGGTGGGTCAAGATCATGACAGACCTTTGCTTCTTCTTGTTTTTAAGGTGCTGGTTAAGTTCTATGATCACTTCCTTTATCTCTTGGACCTCAGCCTCTAGGTCCTTAAGCCTTTTGAGAGGTTGCCCCATATATCCCTTAAAAGCTGCTATGATGATCAATAGGATATAAGGTGCAGCCCCGAGAAAAATGTCCCAGATATATAAAAATTGTATACTGGAAAAAGAATGCAGAATTTGGAAAAGATTTTCCATGGAGGAGAGATCTCAGGAAAACAATAAGAAAGAAAAAAGATCACAGTGCCTTAACACAATATTGCAGATACCCAAAAGGTGTGTACTTATCTAGGATGTCTTCTTGTAAATCTGCTGCTTATGGGTCCCTGTTCAGGTGCCAGATGCCGGGATAGCCTGAGGGTACTTCTTCCAGAGCTAGTGCTCTCTGGGTTGGAGAGAACTCAACTGGAGCCGATCTGGAGCTGCTGCGTGGGAGAGGGATCAGGAACTCGTGCTGCACTAACTTCGCAGGAGATACACTCTGGAACTCTCGGAGCCGGAAAGCAATTTCCAAGTGTCTTTAATCAGAAGAGCAGCTGTTTTTATACTCTCCAAGTAGGGTGGAAACAGGATGTGATATAGAGAGGGTGGAGAGAAAAATGACTGGTGACAATCAGAGTGTGACAAGTAGAGGATCAGAGTGTGACAAGGAGAGGGGGTGGAGCAAAAACATTTCATGAAACAGTGGGGATTGAACCAATGCCCTGGAGGGAGTGTGGTGCTATATGTAAATGTAAAAGTGATTTATGTAAATAGACCAAAGCTTTGAATGGGATTAAATCTATCCCTATATAGGCATATGGTTAAGCAGAAGCCAGGGGGAGCTGGCATACTATCTAACAAACTCATGTCTAGAATTTTTTTAAATAGTAGTAAGAATAGAATAGAAAGACTATTAGTAAGACACAATAAAGCTAGATGGAAAACTAGAGATGAATGCTTTACTTTTTTATTTTTCTAATCATTTTATTAGTGATTTAATAATGATTAACAAGGTTGTAAGATAACAGGGTCTAATTCCATATAGTTCCCATAAACAAGAGTTCCATATTTTATCCCCTCCATTGAAAATTTCCGTATTCTTTAATCCTCTGGCTTGAACAAAATTGGCTAATTGTTAAGGTTTGTGCTTGGGGGAGGGGCAGGACAATAATAATAGACACAATGTAGTGAGGGCTAAATTGACTGGTGATTCCAAAAATACTTAGGGAAGCTAATGAGGAAGGAACTCATAATTAGTTGTTGTTGCTAATGTTATTTCCCTAGTGATTTGAGATTAAGGCAAAAATTGAAATACACAAATGAGTGAGGTCACTTGTTTTAATTCCAGACTTCTCTAACATTTACTCTCAGAGATTTCTAATCTCAAGGGGGTGGGCCGTGGCACAGCAGGTTAAGCAACATGGCAGAGATTTCTAATCTCAAAAGAGTGGTGGTACATTTAAGGATGTATCTTATGCTCTCCAAGTCATTAGATGGAGAGGTAATAGTCAAAGTAATCCAGGATAGTACCTCTTCTAGCATTTAGGAGACCTGCTGCTTTTTCAACATGGAGTACAAAAGATAAGAATTTAATGTCTATTTCATTTGTCTTTCACGATAAAAAAGCTAGTACCTGAAGTGTTCATCCATAATGACACCAGTAACTTGAATTTGCATTACTGAAACTCAACTCTTAAAAGACTGTAATGTAAGAAACATTCCCTTCTATGGACCCAATGAGGGACCATCTAAATATATCAAGCACCTACTGAAAGAACTTCAAAAATACATCAATAGTAATACAATAATAGTGGGAGATTTTAACTTCCCACTCTCACACTTAGAAAGATCAGTGAATCAAAAAAGACACAAGAGAATTAAATGAAGAAATGGACAGACTAAATCTCCTGGACATTTTGAGAGTCCTTCACCCAAAAAAACTGGAATACACCTTCTTATCAAATCCGCACAACACATACTCAAGGATAGACCACATGTTAGGCCAAAAAGACAGCATCAATAAATTCAAGAGCATAGAAATCATCCCAAGTATCTTCTCAGACCACAGTGGAGTAAAACTAACATTTAACAACAAACAGAAAATTATTAAAATTCAAAGAATTTGGAAACTAAACAACATACTCCCTAAGAACCACTGGGTCAGAGATTCACTCAAACAGGAAATTCAATTGTTCCTGGAAACAAATGAAAATGAAGACACACCTATCAAAATATTTGGGACATAGCTAAAGCAGCATTGAGAGGGAAACTTATAGCCATACAATCACATATTAAACACCAAGAAGAAGCTCAAATGAATGACCTTACTGAACACCACAAGGACTTAGAGGAAGATGAACAAAAGCAACTAGAAGGACAGAAATCACTAAAACTAGAGCAGAAATAAACAACATAAAAAATAAGAGAACCATACAAAATATCAGTGAAGCCAAATGTTGATTCTTTGAAAGATTAAACAAAATTGACAAACCCCTAGCCAGACTCACCAAACAAAAAAGAGAGAACACTCAAATTAATATAATTGTAAAAAAACGATGGAGATATTACAACTGACACCACAGAAATCCAGAAAATCATGCAAAACTTCTATGAAGAACTATACGCCACCAAGCTAGAAAATCTGGAAGGAATGGAACAATTCCTAGAAACATATGCCTTTCCAAAACTGAACCAAGAAGAACTGCAAAACCTAAGTGCACCAATCACAGACAAAAAAACTGAAACCATTATTAAGAATATCCCCAACAACAAAAGTCCTGGACTAGATGGCTTCACAAACAAATTCTATAAAACTTTCAGGAAACAGTTAGTACCTATATTTCTTAAGCTTTTCCATAAGATTGAAGAAACAGGAATATTCCCTTCCACTTTCTATGAAGCCAACATCACCCTGATACCAAAAGCAGATAGGGACAGAACAAAAAAGAAAAACTACAGACCAATATCACTGATGAACATAGATGCCAAAATATTAAACAAGATCCTGGCCAACTGGATACAGCAGCACATCAAAAAGATTGTTCATCATGACCAAGTGGGATTCATCCCAGGAATGCAAGGCTGGCTCAACATACATAAGTTAATCAATGTCATTCACCACATGAATAAAAGCAAAGCCAAAAACCACATGGTTATCTCAAAAGATGCAGAGAAAGTCTTTGAAAAAATCCAACACTCATTCATGCTCAAAACTCCACAAAAAATGGGAATAGATGGGAAATTCCTCAAGATAGTGGAATCCATATATAGGAAATCTACAGCCAACATCATATTCAATGGACAGAAGCTCTTCACTATTATTATTAACATAGTATTGGAAGTTCTTTCCATAGCAGTCAGGCAAGAGAAAGAAATCAAAGGACTACAGATTTGAAGGGAAGAATTCATGCTCTCACTATTTGCACATGATATGATAGTATACATAGAAAAAGCTAAAGACCCAGCATAAAACTACCAGAAGTTATTAGGTAATATAGTAAAGTGTCAGGCTACAAAATCAGTGTACAAAAACCAATAGCATTTCTTTAGGCAAACACTAAATCTGGAGAAGAAGACATCCAGAAATCACTCCCATTTACTGTTTCAGAAAATCAATAAAATACGTAGTAATAAAGTTGACCAAAGAAGTGAAAGACTTGTATACTGACAACTATGAGTTGCTACTTAAGGAAATAGAAACTGATACCAAGAAATGGAAAGACATTCCATGCTCATGGATTGGAAGATAAATATCATCAAAATGAATATTCTCCCCAGAGCCATATACAAATTTAATGCAGTGCCCATCAAAGTTTCAACTAGCTTCTTTAAGAGAATAGAACAAACACTACAATCATTTATCTGGAACCAGAAAACACCTAGAATTGCCAAAACCATCTTGAGGAAAAAAAAACAAAAATGAAGGCATCACATTCCCAGATCTCAAACTATATTATAAAGCCATCATCATCAAATAGCATGGTACTGGAACAAAAATAGGCACACAGACCAGTGGAACAGAATTGAAAGCCCAGAACTAAACCCCGCATGTATGGACATCTAATCTTTGATAAGGGGACCCAAAGTATTAAATGGAAGAAGGAAGCTCTCTTCAATAAATGGTGCTAGGAAAACTGGGTTGTAACATGCAGAAGAATGAAATTGAACCACTTTATCTCACCAGAAACAAAAGTCAACTCCAAATGGATTAAAGACCTGGATGTTAGACCAGAAACAATCAAATATTTAGAGGAAAACATTGGTAAAACTGTTTCCCACCTACAAGTCAAGGACATCTTTGATGAAATAACCCAATTGCAAGAAAGACTAAAGCAGAAACAAACCAATGGGACTATCTATATCAAATTGAAAAGCTTCTGCACAGCCAAAGAAACTATTAAACAAACAGAGATCCCTCACAGAATGGGAGAAGAGCTTCATATGCCATACATCAGACAAGAAACTAATCACCAAAATATATAAAGAGCTCAGCAAACTTAGCACCAAAAAAGCAAATGACCCCATCCAAAAATGGGCAGAGGATATGAACAAAACATTCACCTCAGAGGAGATCCAAAAGGCTAACAAATATATGAAAAACTGCTCTAGGTCACTGATTGTCAGAAAAATACAAATAAAGACAACATTGAGATACCACCTCACTCCTGTAAGAATGGCATACATCAAAAAGGACAGCAGCAAAAAATGTTGGAGAGGCTGTGGGGCAGAGGAACCCTTTTGCATTGCTGGTGGGAATGTAAATTGGTACAGCCTCTCTGGAGAGAAGTCTGGAAAACTCTCAGAAGGCTAGACATGGACCTTCCATATGATCCAGTAATTCCTCTCCTGGGGTTATACCCCAAGGACTCCATAACACCCAACCAAAAAGAGGTGTGTACTCCTATGTTCATAGCAGCACAATTCCTAATAGCTAAAACCTGGAAGCAACCCAGGTGCCCAACAACAGATGAGTGGCTGAGAAAGCTGTGGTATATATACACAATGGAATACTATACAACTACTAAGAACAATGAACCCACCTTCTCTGACCCATCTTGGATGGAGCTAGAAGGAACTATGTTAAGTGAGCTAAGTCAGAAAGATAAAGATGAGTATGGAATGATCCCATCCATCAACAGAAGTTGAGAAAAAAGATCTGAAAGGGAAACTAAATGCAGGATCTGACTAAATTGAAAGTAGGGCACCAAAGTAAAAACCCTGTGGTGAGGGGTAGACATGCAGCTTCCTGGGCCGGTGGGAGGTGGGGTTGGGTGGGTGGGATGGGACACAGTCTTTTGGTGGTGGGAATGGTGTTTATGTACACTCCTAGTAGAGTGTAGTCATATAAACCACTAGTTAAGTAATATGAGAGGGGGAAAATTAATTGTATGTCTAAAAGTTTTTAAAACACAGACTGAGTCTTTTCAATATATAGGCTGTGTATTTCATATGCAGACTCTCTCAAAAGCCTAGACCAAGTAGATCAGAAGCAACCGGTGGCACAGCTATTTACAAGATACTGGGTACTATACAGCAAACCCTAACAAAAGGACTTTTCAAAGTTAACCCAATTACCAAATAATGTGATGATAACATTAACTATCCATTGTCTTTTTGAACCCTAAGACATCTCCACTTTTTGAACCTCAGATCTCCACTATAGATCCTATATTTCCCCCAGTCCTGGAACCTTAGGATAGGGCCCACTTTCCCGCATGCCTCTCCCAATCCATATCAAATAGTATTGCATCTGCAGATCACAACCTAATCAAGGCAATGATTGCCACCTCAACATGTTTCAGCTCAGACTGTGTCCAGAGACTTCAGGTGTGGAATGGCAACCCTTCAGCTTCATTACTCTGGTGAGACATTTCCTTTCATAGTATTCTATAATTCCATCCCAGGTGGTTCACTTTCTAATAAAATCCCAAAACCTAGATATAGACCAGGTTCTGTGAGAGAGAGCATATGTTCACATGTATCCATAAACTAGTGCAAAATATATACCTGAAAACAGAAGTACACTACAGTTTGCAGTGAGTACCCCCCTAACACTTCCTCTCCACTATTCCAATCTTTGGGTCCATGATTCTTCAACAATTTGTTTGGCTTTGTATGTTAACTCTCTTTTCAGCCACCAGGTTCCAGATGCCATCAGGATGCCGGCCAGGCTTCCCTGGACTGAAGACCCCACCAATGTGTCCTGGAGCTCTGCTTCCCCAGAGACCCACCCTACTAGGGAAAGAGAGAGGCAGACTGGGAGTATGGACCGACCAGTCAACGTCTATGTTCAGCAGGGAAGCAATTACAGAAGCCAGATCTTCCACCTTCTGCAACCCACATGACCCTGGGTCCATGCTCCCAGAGGCACAGAGAATGGGAAAGCTCTTGGGGAGGGGAGGGGATATGGAGATTGTGTGGTGGGAATTGTGTGGAGTTGTACCCATCCTACCCTATGGTTTTGTTAATTCATCCTTTCTTAAATAAAATATATATATATATATATATATATATATATATATATATATTTTAAAAAGAAACATTCCCTTCTGTGGCAATCATTATTAAAATTGATGGTATTTGACTGTGGGAGTTATATATGTCTGCAGTGATTTCAGGTTAAGAATCAAGTAGCCCATACTTGCCTTTCTGAGTGTATGGAGTTCTATTTCCAGGTTATCATTTCAGAAAGTCTCTTCATGACTGAATTTCTTTATGGGCCAGGCTATTAAAGAAATAAGAAATACATTTGTCATCTGTATCTACAGTGAAACATATTTAATTCACTAAATGTCACATAAACCCACAAGCTTCTGTTAGTTACTATCAGGGTGTCTGACAGCTTGGTTTGTTTGTACCGGGTCCATCATAATTTTTAATCAGAACTATGGTGTAGTCGTGTTTTTATTTAGAAAATACTTGTCTCTAACATAAATATGTTGGGCAGTAGCATCAATTACAAGATTGAAATAAAACAGTAGAAAGTCCCAGATTGCTTGAAATTAGTCACAGAGTTAAAGAGGTAGAATGAAAACATGACAATAAACCCAATCATAGAAGAAATACGTCAAAAATCATTAGGAGCTATTAAACAAGAAAAGCTGGGAAAGTGTGTTCATTAGATAGAAACTAGTGACTAGTCAAGGACTATGGCGGGGAGGAGGGAATCCATTCCTTCTCAAGTTCTGTAGAAAGCATAGTGACTATGCCAAAAGCATAGGTATAAGATCAGATCCTGACTTTGGACAGATAGGTCTTTGGGTGAAAATTTAAAAAACAGAAACAATTCTTCTAACAGTTTTGCAAAATTGAGTCAGTGTGGGTTTATGGAAAGTCAGTTTAATGCTCACATTTGGTGGGTGGGGCAGTCCTGCTACAGGACATTTTGTGTGAGGATTGAGTCTAAGGCCAGAAAAATCAAAGTTACTCATTCTAAGGCAAGGTAGAAACCTAAAAGAAAAACATGTTTAAGAAGAAGATGGAAATGTTGGAGAATAAACGTGATTTCAGACTATATTCTGTCTGCCAGTGCTCCTGTGAACCTACTTCTGAGTCTTAGGTATAATGAGCAAAGAAAAACCATGTTTCTCTAGGTGAATATTGAGAGTGTGAGACCTTCTTTACTGTAACAATGTGTTGAGGTCATGTCGGTGAGTGGTGTTTCTCACTTCTTAGATTCCTACTGGAGCATAATGTTATATAGTAAAACAGCAGCTTGATTCATAAAACTGAACAATACATAGATGGAAACACTAGAAAGATGTACTGTGGTGACTTCACAGCCTGTATCCTGTTGGCTGTTAGTGGCGATAAAAGATAATGTTCAATACCTACAGCAAGAGCAGAGGAAAATGGCAGATCTCTCTCAGTAGCTATGATGCTTATTAGCAAATGTGAGACTTCCCCATTGGAGTTCAAGAAACGATTTAGGGAGAGGGATTTTTAATACATCTGAGTTTATTATTATGGTAGTAGAGGGTACTTATTTTCCTCAGTTTTTAGATCCAGGTAGGGAGAGCCTAGAGAACAGTAGGCTATAGAAAATTATGACAGCCTTGTGCCAGATACATAGTAAGAAGTCATAATTGTTACTACTTTTCTCTTCTTAGTGATAGATGCTTACACACAGACAATAAAGACAGAGACAAAGATGTTTTCTCCTAATTCCTGTTCTGCAATTTATGCTACCTCCAAGATTGCCCTTCAGGGAATTTTAAATTGTTAGTCTTGTCTAAGAAGTTGCCATATTGAAACAAATCAGCAGAACAAGGCAACTAAGAAAAGATGGTTACAACAATAAAGCAGAATTTTCCACAGGGGTTATAGGGCTAAGTTGGATTGTCTTTTGCCATTTCTTACATATTTGACTTTGAGCAAATTATTTAATCTTTCAGGAATCAGATTTTCTTTTTGTGAAAGATTACCAGATAATCTCCAAGACCCTCTCTAACTGACATTCTGTGAGTTCTTCTACATTCTTTTCTCAATATTTATTTATTTGATAAAATATATATGGAGAAGAAGAGAAAGAGAGAGAGAGAGACTAACCCTTCTGGCACATGTGTTAAGATGCCAGGGATCAAACCTGGACCCCCATACTTTTAAGTCTGTTACTCTAGTCACTGCACCACCTCCTGGGCTGTGAGTTCCTCTACTTTCTAAATTCTATGATTTTTTTTTCAGAAGTTCCTCATTAATTACTAGGTGTGAGTGCATTGTTCACAAAAGTCTGCTCAGCTGATCTTGGATAATAATCAGGATAATAATAATAAGAAGAAGGAGGAGGATGAGGATGAGGAGAAGAAGGAGGATGGCTAAATCTTTGGGATATTAGTAAGAGATATAATTAAAATTTGACCCAAGCCAAGTCAAGTTATATCTTCCCACCTATATTTCTTTTGAATGTAAGTTTTATTATTTTAAATTATATTTATTTATTTATTTATTTATTGGATAGAGACAGTCAGAAATCAAGAGGGAAAGGAGAGAGACAGAGAGACACCTGAAGCATTGCTTCATCACTCACAAAGCTTTCCACTGCAAGTGAAGACCAGGGGCTCAAACCTGGGTCCTTGCTCACTGTAACAGGTGCACTCAACCAGGTGTGGCACCACTTGGCCCCATTATCTTGTAAATGTATCTGACTAAATGAGACTGGGACTCAGCCCAAGAAATCTACTTTCCACTTTTAAACAAAGCCAGGAAGGATTGTGAGCATTGTAATTTTGTATATGGTTAACATTTCTACATCATTGATATTTTCATATTTCATAGCTGTAATAGTAACTAAAGAGAACCAGTCACAAATCCAAAATGCCTCATATTCACCTCACTTAGTTTTTATATCACCCTATGAAGTAAAATTCACTGTGTTGTCCATTTTTCAAATGATGAAACCATAGCTAAGAAATGCTTGTCAAAAATCACACAAGTACAAAGGAATGAAGCCATTATCTGAATTTGAATATTTTTTGACCCTCAGTGCTGGGCTTTTACTCCTTCCCAACCTGTGTCTGTATAGCTATAATGGCAAACAGTGCAGAACAAGTCAAAGTCTTTGGGCAGTTTAGTGGTAAATGAATTAATCAAAAATAATTAAACATCTTAAGCATATTAAACACAAAATAACTAGTACATGGTTGGATCTCCACATGAATTCCTCCTGATGAAGCACTTTCTGCTGTGACAGAAATAAAATAAAGTCTCTCAGTAATTTGAAGCATATACAGCAATTAATTCTACATTTATATGGCCTTTTTTTTAGAACTGTAGTTTAATTTTTAAAGCACCATTTTAATATCTGTGCTGTAACTGATAATTATTTGGGGGAGGGGACAGGAGCACGTGGTTTTAGCAGCAGCACAAACAATTTTTAATGCAACAGATGTAAGACTTAAATTAACCATGTGCCTACAAAAAGGAAGATAGTCTGTAGCTGCTGGCTTCCACTTCAAGGTCAACAGTTTCAGTCAGTCTAGTCAAAACTTATTGTGGCTAAAGGTCACTTTTACTTTATAGGTCCTTAGAGCCCTCAGTAAATAAGATAGTGGACTTAGTCAATTTTCTCCTGAGCAGTTACCAAGGAGTAATTCTGTAGGACCAAAGTATAAATGGCAAGACCAGTTTTGGCATAGTCATCATTATATTCCCTTAAGGGGCCTTAGCTAATTCCAATTATTGTTATTAATCATCATCATCATCATCATCACTGAGGTCATGTAGCAGAATATCAATTTGGAAGAAAATATAAGCATATGTGCTTTAGTTGCTATTGGTCAAGATGGCGGGTACAGGGGACAAATCTGAAATTCCCTCTTCTAAATCCATTCGTCACCGCAATGTTCATCTCAGGCCTGAACCCATCACAAAATTATTCGGGACTGCTAATTCAGTATAACCAATGCATATTTTTGGTGTTTAATTTAATTTAATTTATTTATGTTTGTGTATATCTAGAGAGAAATTGAAAGGTGGGGTAATAGAGAGAGAGACAGAAAAACACCTGCATCCTTGCTTCATTACTTGTGAAGCTTTCCCCCTGAAGGTAGGGACCAGGGGCTTGAACTTGGGTCCTTGTGCACTGTAATATGTGCTCTCAACCAGGCACGCCACCTCCTGGCCCCTACCCAATGAATTATAATTATTTATAATATTTATGGATACTCTATGGTTCATTACTATTCATGACTTCAACTTTTCTGTACTTTTACTTTAGATGCTCAAGTGTCAAGTAGACAGGATGTCAAAATACTCCATAGGTTCATTAACTCATAAATCTTGGCATAATATGAAATTTAAGATGGTCTAAACTGAATCACCATGGTTTACTCCAACAAATTTTCCCTAATATATCAAGTCAAAAGTTATCTATAGCAGCCAATATCCTTACTCTGAACATAAATAAAGCCATAGAAAAGGTAGATATACATTATCTCAATCTACTTTCTTATTTACCTCATCTTACTTATGCCTCAGATTGTGTGTACATTTAAAAAAACTGTAAGAGATTTTTTTAAGAAACAAAAATATTAAGATTTTTAAATCATTCACTTAATATTTATATTTGCAATTTCCTGGACTCTTTTATATGATAGTTCTTTTTAAAATCTAGCTTTTATATGCAAACAGGTGATTCTAAATATAGCGTTAGTTCTTTCTTTGTTTCAGAATTTCTGTCCCAGCTATGAATCCCTGAATCCAGGTGTGTAGTGAAATCCCGTGTTTTACTCAAAATCTCTTCTGCTCAATTATTTCTCTCACAGGCAACTCTTCAATCTCAAAAAAAGTGTACTATGAGAAGAACCTGAGTTTTACAGGTAAAACTCAAGTATTACATCACATCATAGCTACTGAAGAGTTACTAGTGTTCAGTAAGTATTTGTGGAAGGAACTGATTAAATTGATGACCCTGCATTGTCTCTCTGAGCAATTCCCTCCAATACTTCTCATTTGGCTTACCCACAGCCTTGAGGCAATGGCAAAGAACTCTGACCTCTTACTGAAAAAGATAAAGACTCCTGACTCAATCATCTGTCTCTGAACTCAACCATCACTTACCTCCCAATTACTACCGTGATACAACAGAAGTTCTTAGCTGCTTCTCTAGTACGTATGATTTTCAGTTTTTAAAAAAAAATGTATTAATAAAATGGAAATATTGATAAGACTATAGGATAATAGGGGTACATTTCCACACAGTACCCACCCTCAGAGCTCTATATCCAATCCTCGTCCTTGATAACTTCCCTATTCTTTATGCCTCTGGTAGTATGGACCCAGGATCATTCTGGGGTGCAGAGGGTGGAAGGTCTGGCTTCTGTAATTGCTTCTCTACTGAACATGGGTGATGGCAGATAGATTCAGTCTTCTAGAGCTTCACAGTTTGGAGGTGACTTTTATTTTTGTTTTATTTTATTTATTTATTTTGCCTCCAGGGTTATTGCTGGGGCTCAGTGCCTGCACCACAGATCCACTGCTCCTGGAGGCTATTTTTTCCCTTTTTGTTTCCCTTATTTTTTTAATCATTGTTGTGGTTATTATTATTGTTATTATTGGTGTCATTGTGGTTAGATAGGACAGAGGGAAATTGAGAGAGGAGGGGCTGACTCCTACAGAGAGAAAGGGAGGGAAAGAAATTACAACACTGGGAGTCGGGCAGTAGTGCAGCGGGTTAAGCCCACGTGGTGCAAAGCACAAGGACAGGTTGTAAGGATCTGGGTTCGAGCCCCTGGCTCCCCACCTGCAGGAGAGTCAATTCACAGCACTTTGTAGCAGGTCTGCAGGTGTCTGTCTTTCTCTCCCCCCTCTGTCTTCCCCTCCTCTCTCCATTTCTCTCTGTCCTATCCAACAACAATGACATCAATAACAACTATAACTACAGCAGTAAAACAGCAAGGGCAACAAAAGGGAATAAATAAATATTAAAAAAAAGAAAAATAAATTACAGCACTGAAACTTCTTTGATCTAAGGGAGCTGTGCTCAACCTGGATTGTATACATAGCAAAGAAACATTATCCATTTGAGCTATTTTATTGGCTAATTCAATTAGTCTTCAAAAGCACAGAGGTGACAACAGGGAAACAAGATGTTGTCACTGATAAGTTTTTTCTAGCAGCTCATCCTGTTGTATTTGGTTACTCTAGATAAAACCCAATACTTTTTCTGGAAAGAGATGAACAGAGATTATTCTCTATTGTGTCTTCAATACTCATTCATTCGTTTATTCATTCACTAAAACCAACTAACAACTTATTTAAAGAATGTTAAGTTAGCGTCCCAGAGAAAACCACCATGGTGCAAATGGGGATAAGACTAAAATGCCAATATATCATGCACAACAGCTACCATTTATTTTCTCTTATTTTATGCAATGGATGGAGATTTACATAAGGCTGCAGTATGCAAAGGAAACTGAAGGCTAAATATGAGTCAAGGTATAGCACAGCTGTGATTCAGAGTTTTTGGAGGCAGGAATGCAGAAGACCTCCATTTCCAAAAGCCATAAAGGTAAAGTTTCAGGCACTCATACTTGCACTTTAACAGCAAAAAACCTTCATCTCAAGAGCTTAAATCTGTCTCCAAGATGGACATAGGAAGGTGGCAAAAGTGTAGCTATTATTATAACAATTTGTTTCCTACAAACAGCAGCCCCCAGGTAGAGAAATATGAGTAGTGAACTTGCTTTTTTTCTCTCACCTAGATTACCCCCCCCCATCCCCATGGTGCCATCTCTGTGAGAGAATAGCAGTCTTTTCCTGTCCCCTTAACATCCTGAGGGCATTCCAGCATCAATTGATTACTTCTGAGGTCTAGTCTCTCCCCAATGAACAATTAGACATTTTGAGAGCAGAGAATATCATTCCTCAATCAAAAGACACGTAGAAAGCCAATTATCCTACAAAGAGAATAGAAGAAAAGCCAGCACTTACAGACCTCTTCCACAGGCATACAGAGGAATGATTTGTACTTCATTCTGATGTTAGTTTTGAGGTGGAGAGTAGGTTCTGTTCCTTTTGTGAATCTAGGTTGTTTGTTTGTTGCTGGGAAATTGTGCAGATGCATTCACATCTGCCATGTTTTCCCTTCAGGCTACTAGTTCCTGTGAGAGTTGGGACATTCTGGGGGTGCCTGTTCCGCCATGTTATACCCTCAGGACATTGTCTATATCCCTGTGATATCTGGAGTGCTTTGGTTACTCCTCCCCCCTCCCATTCTCACAAGAGTTATTATCCTATCCTGGAGTGCTATGGTTACTCCTCCCCCTTCCCATTGTTGTGAAAGCTACTCCTATAAAAGCCTTTCTTCTTCTGCACCTTGCTCTCTTGCCAGCACTTCACTCTGGTGTTCAGACGCAGGACTGAAAATAGCCGCGTGAGGCGGCTATTTTCGCTACCTCCATGTGACCCAACCTGCTTCTCTAGCACCCAACTCTGAGGTGCCAGCGGAAATAAAGATTTGTGTTTCCTCTTCGCTCCAGACCCCCTCTCTCTCTTCTCCGCCGCCCATGCTCAACAACAGTTTGTTTTAATTATCTTGTACACTTTGAAAACATGGCTTTTTTTTTTTTCGGTTATAGACTGGAAATATCAGACATTTTCCCATGTTACTGAAAAATGAAAAATATATCTTGATTTTTTACTTTTAATATCCAAGCCTCTAAAAATCACATTTTCTCAGGTTACTTGGAATCTGGCATCACTAATAGGAAAAATAGTTGAGACTTATTAAAAGGGAAACTTTACTTTCTTGTAATTAAATATATTCAAGAAGAATTTTCTATATTTCAAGAAAAGAATCTTAAATATGACCAAGGCAGGGGAGAGCAGTGCTGGGCTTTATTTCCCCAGCCTGTAACAAGGAGTCTGAGAAATATCGATTTGCTCCTAAGAGATGCTGGAACAACTTAATTAAAGTTATTTAAGTACTTTGGAATCTTTTGATGGAAAGGAGCATATAAGAGTATAATGTGCTTTAATTTAATGTGAACTTTTCAGAAACCAAAGGGAAGCCTTTCCACACCCCATCCCATTTCAAAACAATATGCCTGTAATGATATCTTTTCAATATTCTTGTATATTTGCTTGTGATAAATATAGTCTCTGACCTTTAACAGATGTAAAAGTGAAAACACAGAGAAATTGGACATGCTGTGATGGCTATCGTCTATTTTACAGAGCCTCTCAGCATATTGATTGGCTGGAAGATGCTTCTGAGAACTGCTATATGATTTTTAATAAATCCACTCCTTTGGGGAAGGAATGTGTGGGTTTCTAAGACCCCATACAAGGTAAGTCACATGAAACAAAGGCTGAATTAGTCAATAAGAGAACTTTGCAATAAGAGACTGTCAGGAAGCACAGTGACTTTTTTCAGAGGGTTGCCAACTCTGTCGTTTTTTTTTTTTTCCTCCAGGATTATCACTGGGGCTCAGTGCCAGCACTATTGAGTCCACTGCTCCTGAAGTGCATTTCTTTTCCCTTTTCCTTTTTTTTTTTTTCTTTCTCCATTTTATTCCATAGGACAAATAGAAATTGAGATGGAAGGGGAAGATAGGGAGAAAGATAACCAACTGCAGACCTCCTTCACCACTTGTAAAGCATTCCCACTTCAGGTAGGGAACGGGGGCTCGAACCTGGGTCCATGTGCAGGCCCTTCCACATAATACTATCTGCGATTAGCCAAGTGCACTACTACCATAACTCTGAATTGGTTCTCAACACAATGTACAGTGCTTTTACCCAACCCCCCTCAGTAAGAGTCTGAAGCAATATTCTTAGCTGATGCATCTAGTAGAAGTTGTTCTGTCAACTAAATCAGTCTAAAATTCAGCTGGCAAGGCCTTGACTTCTTTCCATCATGCTGTCATGGACTTGACTGATTCACTTTTCTTGCTTACTGCCTCCCAGAGATCTCTCTCTGGTGTGTGTCTGCCTAATAAAGTTGTCACTAAAACTCTTGATCCTTAACCTCTTCCCATGGGGTAACTGAGAATATTTTCATACTGATTAAAGGCTTCCTTCCCTGAAGGTAAGACCTTACCTATGTGTTTTCAATTGAGTTATAGAAGAAAGCTATGTTTGAAGTGTTAGCAAGAATACCTACCCCTTGCAAGACACTCTGTATTGTCATAGTTTAAACTTTGAACTAGCAGCAAGAAAGATTAGCAGGAACTTAGCAGAGAGAAGAGAGTTCTACCTCCTTCCTTAGTGACATTTCATTAACCTGGGAAAGGCTTTTAAAAGGGTCACGATATATACTGGACTTCAGATATAATAGGGGAAAGAATACTGCTCTTCAGATTCCTTTCCTTCATTGGCTTCTTCTCAATAGCACCCACTTATGCTTGAAGCAGTCTCATTAGGCTTTTCTGTCTGGTAAGATTTGTTCAGTTCAAGTTCTTTTAAACTGGCTCCAGCTATGTTCACAAACTATCTGGCCAAGGCATTGCTAATATGCTGATTAATAATTTTAATATTATTTTGACTTCTAGCCTCATTTTGGAACTTAAACTGTACTATTTAGTATTTAAAATTTGGATTTCTCCATTGAAAGGGAATTGGTTGTTCCTCAGGCCTTGACATCCTTAGTTGCTTCATAAACTAGTTTATACTTATAGAACTCAGAACTGACCTCAGACCCTGGACTTAGCTCCCAAGTAGACTAATCATGTTAATTCACTGTTGAAAAAGACAAATGTGGTGCTGGGCAGTGTCACACCTGGTCAAGCCACATCACCATGAGCAAGGATCTGGGTTCAAGCTCCCACTGCCTGCCTGCAGGGAGTGGGGGTGTGTGCTTCATGAGTGGTGGAGCAGGTCTGCAGGTGTCTAATTTACTTTTTCCCTCCCTATCTCCCCTACCCTTTTCAAATTTTCTTTGTCATATCCAACAATAGAAAGAAAAAAAAAGGGGGGGATGGTTGCTGGGAATGGTGGATTTATAGTTCTGGTATTAACTTCCAGTGATAACCCTGGTGGCAAGAGAAAAAGAAAAGGTCAAATATGAACACGTGAGAATTGGAGCTAATGTTATTGTGAAAGCCCTGGTGCCTAAATGCCCCCTTCAGAATGTTTTCTGTTAATTTCTGCTGTAGTTTTTCAGACAGAAAGACTAGAGACCTCCCTGAAATACAAGTGATTGCAGACCTGGAATTCTGCCAAGCTGATTTCTACAAAATTGGATCTTCTTAATCCTTTTTCTTTCTTAAGCTGAATGGTTTCTAGTCCAAGTTGCTTTTATATTTTTTATACTGTTTAAGAGTATTCCATATTATAGATATATCTTAATTTGCCTATTTTGTGCCAATATTAGTATTATTTTTTAATTTTAAAAAATATTTATACATTTTCCCTTTTTATTGCCCTTGTTGTTTTATTGTAATGGTTATTTGTTGTTGTTATTGATGTCTTTGTTGTTGGATAGGACAGAGAGAAATGGAGAGAGGAGGGAGAGACAGAGGGGGAGAGAAAGATAGACACCTGCAGACCTGCTTCACCACTTGTGAAGAGACTCCTCTGCAGGTGGGGAGCTGGGAGCGAGAACCAGGATCCTTACACCAGTCCTTGTGCTTTGTGCCACCTGCGCTTAACTGCTGCACTACCTCAGTATTAGTATTATTAATGTCTTTATACTTGAGTTTCTCTGTAGCACTTCAGTAAGGTACACACATGAAGATTAAAAACTGTGGTCATAAGGTATAAATATTTAAACATATATTTTCAGATTGTTTTCCTGAAGTAGTTCATCAATAGCACTGCAAAAGAAACTGTTGGAAGAGGAGCCTGGTGGCAGCACACACATTACTATGAACAAGGGTCCAGGTTCTAGCTTTTCATCCTGACCTGCAGATGGAAGTGTCATGGGTGGTGGAGGGGTGTTACAGGTCTCTCTCTCTCTCTCTCTCTCTCTCTCCCTCTCTCTCTCCTCTTCTCATATCACTTTATATCTCATTTTCATCTTCTATCAAAAAAGGAAAAAAAATTGAAAAGTCATTGGAAAATGGTGGTGGAATCTTGCAGGCACCAAACATCACTGATGAAAAAAGAAAGAAACTGTTGTAAGAATTTGCACTTCCACTTGTTATTTCACTGTAATGCTTTCTCCCATATTTTGTCAAGTTGATTACCATTACCTTCTTATCCATGGCTCTTAACTGAAATGTGACATTCCCTAAGCAATATTCCCTGACTGATATTATTTTTATTGCCATAAGGGTTATCACTAGGGCTCAGTTCCTGCATGGTGAATCCACCTCTCCCAGTTTCATTTTCCTCCTCCTATCCCCCATTTTTATTAGATAGGGCAGCCTGAGAGAGGAGGGAAGGAGAGAGAGAGAGAGAGAGAGAGAGAAAGAGAGAGAGAGTGAGAGAGAGAGAGAGAGAGAGACAACTTGCTTCATGGTTAGTGAAGCTTCTCCCCTGCAGGTGGGGAGTGGGTCCTAGAGCCTGGTAATGTGTATGCTTAACCTGTTGTGCCAAAACCCTGGTGCTCAAACCCCTCTTTACTGCTATTATTAAAGTCACCATTCTCTTCATTCTTTCATTTTAAACTGGCTTGCTTGACAAAGTATTTGACCACACTGTTTTCTACAGTGAATGCAACAATTTATATTCTCACCACTATTATATGAGTTGGGCTTTTTTTCTTCACATTCTATTTAATACAGTATATTTTTTATAAACTGGTAATAACTATTCCAATATATAGTAGGTGTGAACTCACTGTGGCTTTGATTTTTATTCCTGCCATGATTACTGATGGTGAAAATTCTTTAATATAGCTACTGATTATTAATATGTCTTTACTTGAGAAATTTCTGTTGGGTCTTTTGATTTCTTTTAAATAATAATAATAAATCATTGTGAGCTGGGTGGTGGCACTACGGGTTAAGTGCACACGGTGAAAAGCGCTCCCTGCTCTCTATTTGCAGGGAGTTGGCTTCACAGGCAGGGAAGCAGGTCTGCAGGTGTCTTTCTCTCCCCCTCTCTGTCTTCCCCTCCTCTCTCCATTTCTCTCTGTCCTATATAACTGCAACAACAACAACAATAATAATAACAACAATGATGATAAAACACAAGGGCAACAAAAGGGATTTTTTTAAAGTTATGTTATATGCTTCTTGCTGTCGAATTGTTTTGTTAGAATCACTAATGCCTGAATATCTGCTCCTCAGATCTATATAACTAATTGTTAGCATAGATCTGCCACACTGGAAAAATGAAGAACTGATAAACTACTATTGAAAGAGGAAAGACTGCATGCTCCAAAGGTTTTTGTTTTAGGAGTCATCTGGGACAAAGGAACATGAACCAGATTACTCAATGAGAAGACAAATGAAAGTTTCTCACATAGCTGCTCTCAGATATGGCTATGGTGCAGGAGTTGTTTCACATCAGTTTCTTGATAAACTAGGAAAAACAATAAAATAAACCCACAGGATTATTGCCAACAGGATTCTGTTAGGGCTAGGTGACTACATGATGAATTTGCTATTACTCATGATTATTTATTTATTTACTTATTGATAGGAACAGAACAGTTGAGACGAAGGGGGAGATAAAGGAGAGAGAAAGAGAGACAACTCTTGCATGGCTTCACCACTCATGAAACTTCCCCCTATAGGTGGGGATTTGAACCCTATTCCTTGTTCATGATAATGTGTACACTCTAATGGATGAACTGCTACTTGGCCTTCTATGTGCTATTTTAATAAAGAGACTCTACTTTTCTCATTATATTGTATTGGCACTCTTGTCAAATATCAACTGACCATAATTATATAACTTGTTTATTACTCTCTATTTTGTTTCATTGGACTAAATACCTGCTTTCATACCAGTATTATGATTTCTTTTATTTTACTTTATTTCATTTTACTTTGGAACTAATGTAGACTATAGTCTCTGCTTTATAGGCACAATTCCTCATCTCCCCTTGACATGTCTGGAAAAAAATCACTCCTGCAACCTAGGGCCCATTCCCCAATTGTACACCAGAACCTCAGTGTAACTTCATCCTGTCTCTTTCCCTCCTCTATAGTCCTTTGCTTTAGTGCAATACATTACTCCCAGTCCAAGCTTCAACTATGTTTTCCCTTACTGTCTTTTCTTCTTAAGTTCTACCTATGAGTGAGATCATTTGGTATTGTTCTTTCTCCTTCTGGATTGTTTCACTCATCATGATATCATACTACTTTAACTACAATAGCTTTGTAGTGAATTTTTGAAGTCATATATTCTGATGTTTATAGTTTTGTTTAATATTGATTTTATTTTTTAACAGTCATTGATGAGTCCATATAGATTTTAGGATTTGTTTTTATTTGTCCTAACTCATGTTTTGGAATTTTAACAGGGGATAATAGTAGGCCTGGCACCTTGCTGTAAGCTAGCAGTTCTATTGTCTAACCTCTGTTGTTGTACCTGAAGCCAGAGTATATGCGTACAGGCATGGAGACTGGGTTTGTGAGGTTTCCTAGGACAGGCCTAGATTCTGGTTTCAAAATGGTTAGGGTCGTAGAAGTTGATCTACTTCAGGGGAACCTGACTCCTTGGTTCTTTAATTAAATCCTAGGGCTGTGTGGCCATGTATGGGACTGGAATGAGTCAAGAATCTGCAAGTTCAAGAGATAACCAGGATATATATGACTATGGGATACAGGTGCTCACTAGGACAAACCTAGAGACTAGAACCACAAGTCTTTGAAATTATAAGGGTCCAACCTGGCATTGGCGTGAATATGGCTCTGACTGGAGGGTTTACACTATAGGTGGATCCTCTTTTCACCATCTTTCCCCTATGAGATGGTCATTTCCCTCCAAATTGAGCTGAAGGAACACCAACTAAGCATGGATGTGTTCTCTGGTCCTGACAAACCCAAGAAGAATGAGATAACAGTTCCATGAGCCACAAAGGTTAAATATCAATATTAGCAGAGTGTACAAAATTTAAATGACAGAGAGAACCTTTTCTTTTCAACGTCATGTAATAATTAAGGCTCTTCTCACACCCTATGTGTCAACTTAAATGTTAGGGATAAAGCAAGATTCTCACTGATATATAGTTATGACTAGAAAAACCTTTTATATTATTGGGCCATATTATATCACAATTTAAGACAGACTGAACTAAGTCTTTATCTTCTGAAGCTACTAAGGAGAGTTCAGTAGAGTTTGAGAAAAATGAAAACATAAGGGCAATTTTTATTCTATGATAATGGGAGTTTTTTTTCAGTTTTCAAGATTAAGAATGATACCATAGATTTCTAAGCAAATCAGAGGTAAATTATTCTACACCTGGCTTATTTGGGAGATTTATAGAGAATGAGAATTGAATTTTAAAGTACTATGTTTTAGTTTCTGTTGTTGTTCTCTTTGAGGGCATCATCTTTAGAAGCTCAAAGGTCAACTTTCACAGGCAGAAAGCACTGGCCATAGCACCCTTGCCATACCCCATATGGTATAACCATGCCTTGAACCTGGACCCTGCATGGCAAATAAGCACCTTCCCAGGTGAATTAACTCACCAGTTCTCACTTTTCAGTCTTTAAAATTCTTAGAATGTGACATGTAAATAAATTGCTTGATGTCAATTTGTTCTTTCATTTCTGGGATAGAGATTTTTTTTTTTTTAAATAAATATCAATGTTCTGTTTTTTAGTGACTGGATTCAACACTACCTGTTCTTTTCTTCTAGGCAGTCTTCAATATTGCCTTTGACACATTATCTTGATTCTCAATGCTGATAGAACAATGAAGACTCTACCTACCCTTGCATTATCTGAGATAAGATTCTTCAGTTTTCTTCCATTAGATCTCAAGTTTTTTCTCTCTGTCTCCTTTGAGATAATTTTATAGAGAAGGTGGGAAAGAGAGAGAGAGGGGGAAATCATAACATTGAAGCTTCTTTCAATTAGTGGGAGTTAGAATTGAACCTGTGTAATCATGTGGTTAAGCAGCATACTATCAAAATGAGTTAATTTGCAGGTCCAAGTCCACCAAACTCTTAGTAATATTTAGTATTAATATGCATTTGGCAACATGATACATGCCTGTACATATTTTAAAGTTTACTTCAACTATGTCAAAAAAAATCCTGTTACTGATTTAAGATATACATGGAAAAAAAAAAGGGGGCATAGTAAATTCTACTGAGAGATAACAGTAATGAAAAAATAGCTGACTAAATAGCAAAATATTTAAATGCTAGTTTCAACTCTGTTTACATTTTTGGACATATTATGTTAAAAGTATTTAGACTAAGTTAAGTTAAAATGAGATGACTAAGCAAAATTTCTCAGTAAGAGTGCATTGGGTCTAAAAAGCAAAAATGTAAATGAAAGACAAAATAATAACAATAAAAATAGAATACCTGGATTAAATTACATTTTGGGGGCATTATTTTGCTTGGTTTAGCTCCTGAACAAATTTACTCCTCCCAGTGGCCATCTCTTTTTCACTCCTCTAGATAGAGGGTGAGAGACCGAGATAGATAGATAGATAGATAGATAGATAGATAGATAGATAGATAGATAGATAGATAGATAAAGAAGGAGAGACAGTGCCAGGTGGGACTCCCTACCTGCCAGGGTGGGGGGGTGGGGAGTATCACCCCTTCACAAGCAGTGAAGCATGTCTACAGGTGTCTTTCTCTTCTCCTCTCTATCTTCCCTTTCCTACTCAATTTCTCTCTGTCATATTTTATTAATAGGTCCATGATTGCTCAACAATTTGTTTGGCTTCGTATGTTAACTCTTTTTTCAGTCACCAGGTTCCAGATGTCATCAGGATATGGGCCAGGCTTCCCTAGACTGAAAACCCCACCAATGTGTCCTGGAGCTCAGCTTCCCCAGAGACACACCCTACTAGGGAAAGAGAGAGGCAGACTGGGAGTATGGACTGACCAGTCAACGCCCATGTTCAGCAGGGAAGCAATTACAGAAGCCAGACCTTCCACCTTCTGCAACCCACAATGACCCTGGTTCCATGCTCCCAGAGGGATAGAGAATGGGAAAGCTATCAGGGGAGGGGGTGGGAAATGGAGATTGGGTGGTGGGAATTGTGTGGAATTGTACCCCTCCTACCCTATGGTTTTGTTAATTAATCCTTTCTTAAATAAAAAATTTAAAAAATTAAAAAAAATTGGAAAAAATGGTGTCCAAGACAGGACATTCTACAGGGGATTCACGTCGTGCAGGCACCAAGCCTCAGCAATAACTCTGAAGGGAAAATAAAAGGAGAGACACTGAAGCACTGATCCACTGGGAAACTTCATCTTTGTAGTTCCTGTATGGTGACCTGGGGACTTAAGCTGAGTCCTCACACATGGTGTTGTGTGTTCTCTACCAGGCAAACCACTTCCTAGCACCCTACATTATAATTCTTGTGCATCATTTCAAAAAGAAAATGCTTTCAGAAAGTAAAATCAGCCCACAAATTGTATTAACTGTATTTACTATGGTATTTTTAACTGACCCCTTTCTGACCAGACTTTTATAAAACACCAAAATATTCTTAAGGGCTATGACTTTTACATTTTTATTTCAATAGGCTAGAATGTACCCTGAAAACACTTCTAAATATCAATGGATTAATTGATGACTGAAGTCCTATGGAGAATTATGTGTTCACTTCAGTTGTACTTTAAGTCACCTACCTGACTTTGAAAATGCCATATATATATATATATATATATATATATCTACTCCAAGGGTTCAAAGTAGACATGAGGTTAAAAAAAAAAACAGTACTTTAAGAATAAGTGTCACAGAAATACAGGCAATTCATTAGCAACACAATTCTCAGATTCATTAGGCAACCTTTCCTATCACAAAATAAGTAGGAATACATAGTAAAATTGGAATTTTAGGGGAAAAATAAAACTTTACAAAGAGATCTTAGTATTTTGTTGTTACTTTTAAAAATTTTTAATTTAATTTATTTCCTTTTTGTTGCCCTTGATTTATGTTTGTAGTTATTATTGTTGTTGTTATTGATGTTGTTGTTGTTGGATAGGACAGAGAGAAATGGAGACCAGAGGGGAAGACAGAAATGGCGAGAGAAAGAGAGACACCTGCAGGCCTGCTTCACCACCTGTAAAGTGACCCTCCTGCAGGTGGGGAGCTGGGGACTGGAACTGGGACCCTTAAGCTGGTCCTTGCGCTTTGCACCGCGTGCATTTAACCCGCTGTGGTACTGCTGGACTCCCTGTTGTTATTTTTTTTAGGCCTTTAGTATAATAGTGAATAAGGGAAAAAGTGTGTGTGGTGGGGAGTTTGTTTCCCAAAGCCCCGCCTTCATGATTCTAAGCCACACCTGTAACCATTCCTATTTTCTGGATGGTATCTTCTCCCTCAATAGGATTTCAATTGTCATAGAAGACTAATATGAAGGAGGTATTCCCAGCTGAACTTCCACTGACACTGCCCAGGTATTCCTGTTGCAGAGGAATTAGTATGATGGCTTTTGAAAGGCATTGCATTGCAGGGTCAATAATTTAACATAAATCCAGGAACAGGTTCTGTCAGCAAATGTAATCAATTCTGATGTAAATTGATGTGAACCATTAACAATAAACTATGGGAAGGAAAGCAAGTGGTTCCTAATTTATTTTTTTTTACTAAATATCATTGTTCACACCATGATTAAATACTTTTTTTGAATTGTTCTATTTTCTCCATGGTTAATGTAACAAGTAAATGCAATAATTGTTATCTTGTGGGATTTAACACCTATGAACAATATTTGGCTTACCTTGAGTTAAAGAGAAGAGAAGCAAAACAATAAGAAAAAAATTAGGGACCTTCAGATAAGTAAACAGAATTTCATTTGTATAAAGTCTGGTAATTGTATTTTCTAAACAAATCAGATATTTAGAGAAAACAGTAGGCAATTATAAGTAGTAAAAATACCTACAAGTATTTCTATTATTATATGCTATACTTTTTTGGTAAGTATCATTTATCTTGAATCTCATCCCTTGCATTTCTGTACCTTTATTTATTGAGTACAGACTGTTTAGCATGTGCTGTGCTATATTCCCCAAGTCCCAAAATCATATAAGGTGTTTAGAGTATATGAATTCCAGTACATTAACTCAGGTGAATAAGAAATAAAACATCTTTTTATTTTGTTTGAATCAGTTTAATTTCTCTTTTAAGTCTCACACCTTCTGTGTCAGGAAGAAATTCCAACTTAGTGTGTCCGGAGTTTCTTCTTATCCTTCTCCCATAGGTCCCAAATGCTATTCCAAGTTGTGTAAGATGAAGGTGTGATAGAGGGAGCCTCAATTTAGTAGGCATCTGTGATGGTGAGATATATCTCTCCTCTGTGTGCATGAATCCTTTAGATTCTTCCCAACATGCATGGGGGAAAGGAAACTAATACATGTCTCAGTTTCTCTCTCTCTCTCCCTCTCTCTCTCTCTCTCCCTCCCTCCCTCCCTCCCTCTCTCCCTCCCTCCCTCCTCTCTCTCTCCCTCCCTCCCTCCTCTCTCTCTCTCTCTCTCTCTCTCTCTCTCTCTCTGCAACAATATGTCTTTTCTAGTCTAGAGCTGTCTCTCCCTCTGTCTTGCACTTCTGGCTCCCTACCGCCTTACTTTTTTTTTAACTTTATTTATTTTCCCTTTTGTTGCCCTTGTTGTTTTACTGTTGTAGTTATTATTTTTGTTGTTATTGTTGTCGTCATTGTTGGATAGGACAGAGAGAAATGGAGAAAGGAGGGGAAGACAGAGAGGGTGAGAGAAAGATAGACACCTGCAGCGACTCCCCAACAGGTGGGTAGCTGGGGGCTGGAGCCAGGATCCTTACACCAATCCTTATGCTTTGTGCCACAAACACTTAACCCGCTGCGCTATGGCCAGACTCCCACACCCTTACTTTCTACAGACATTTAAAGTATTCAGTGGGGATAGGCAATTGGAAAACAAAGCCCAGATTGTTAACTATCTCCAAGGCTTGGCCCAACCAACCCTAGCTTGAGACAATGATAATGAATTCCCTATCCTCTGTACGCCAGATACTAGTTTAGATCAGTACAGTGTTTGAGGAATTGTTACAAATACTTTCTAAATATTATTATTATTATTATTACTGCCAAGGTTATTACCCCCTTCTTCTTTTGTTTTTGATAGCACAGAGGGACACTGAAAGGGGAGGGATAAAGGAGAGAAAAAGAGAAACATCTGCAGCGTTGCTTACCACCTCATTAACCTGCAGGGGTGGGCGGGGGGCTTGAATTTAGGAACTTGTGCATGGTAGCATGTCCAGTCATCTGAATGTACCATCACCTGCCCAGCCCTTGTACTTTCTAATTTTTCTCACTTTCTTTTATTCACTTATTTTTTCACTTTCTTTTTTTTTCTTCTTGTACTCTGAAGCATTTTGTACATAGTTGACAAATTATTATTTAAGAATAATTCTGATTTTTGTCATCTCTGGTTTACAAATCTCTCTAGTTCCAATGAAGTTATTTTCTCATACCTTAGAAATTTGAAGTTTTCTATACTAATCCTAATGTGACTGAACATTTTCTCTCCCTGCCTTTGCTTTATGTTTCTGGGGTTACAGCTAAGCTGTAAAAGAACATAATACTCTCCCCTATTCAATATGCACTCATAATATTCCAACTACAAAAGCCCTCTCCTTGATTTTGACTTGGGCCTGACCAAGTTCTATCTGTATGTCTTCAAAAGTTAGATGTAATAATCATTTCTTTAAGAAGACTTTGCCTATTCTCTGAGAACACAAACTGCAGGAAAATGAATAATGAAACCAAAACCTGAGATGAACTTATGGCTAGTGCCTAAAAAAGTATATTAAAAAGTTGGTATAAATATGTGAGATGAAGTCATAATCTCCTGATATCAGAATGTGTGTGAGTGCCTGAGAGACTGAATCTTCCAGGGCCTTTCAGGCCCATGACTGGTATTCTGGCCAGATAAGGAGGAAAAGGTATAGCTGATTTGTTCTCTGGTTCTAGAGAACAGAACTCTACAACTTTAGCCAATGCTATTGTTCAACTCATCTGAACTCCAGTTGCAATCTTATCATATTTGTCCTTTGACAGTGTAATTTAGAAGAATGTAATGTGATTATATTTCTGCCCCTATCTCTACTACCAGACTATTAGCACCCTCGAGGGAGCTTCTTCATCATGGTGCATTATAAAGCTCCTAGCAATGGAAACTGCACATAATTCCAAGACCACTTATTTTAAAACAACATCAAGGCATCAATAATTAGGATTATGGAAAAATCATTAAGATATCAACACAACAATAAATCCAAGCATTGATGTGTCTAGTGCCTTAAGCAGGTCTGTCCTTGGAAGTCACAAGATGAAATAATTGAAAGCACTGAAATTTAAATTTATTTATTTTAATTTGTTTTTTATTATTTATATTTATTTACGTATTCCCTTTTGTTGTCCTTGTTGTTTTATTGTTGTAGTTATTATTGATGTCATTGTTGTTAGGTAGGACAGAGAGAAATGGAGAGAGGAGGGGAAGACAGAGAGGGGGAGAGAAAGACACCAGCAGACCTGCTTCACAGCCTGTGAAGAGACTCCCCTGCAGGTAGGGAGCTGCTGGGGTGGGGGAAGGGGGCTCAAACTAGGATCCTTAAGCTGGTCCTTGTGCTTTGCATCACGTGCATTTAACCCGCTGCACTACCATCCAACTCCCTAAATTTATTTTATTCCCTAATCTTTCACTGAAATCTTTTTGCTCCCCACCAACATATGAACAATGTATTCAAATGTTTTTGAATGCAATGGATCCTAGTAGCTTTCATAGGTCATTAGTATATCTCATTGAGTTAAATTGTAAATGCCTCAATATTTAAATTTAATACTATCTACTGAATGACCATTTTTTTTTAATTTAAGAAAGTATTAATTAACAAAACCATAGGGTAGGAGGGGTACAATTCCACACAATTCCCACCACCCATTCTCCATCTCCCACCCCCTCCCCTGATAGCTTTCCCATTCTTTATCCCTCTGGGAGCATGGACCCAGGGTCATTGTGTGTTGCAGAAGGTAGAAGGTCTGGCTTCTGTAATTGCTTCCCTGCTGAACATGAGGGTTGACTGGTCGGTCCATACTCCCAGTCTGCCTCTCTCTTTCCCTAGTAGGGTGTGTCTCTGGGGAAGTGGAGCTCCAGGACACATTGGTGGGGTCTTCAGTCCAGGGAAGCCTGGCCGGCATCCTGATGACATCTGGAACCTGGTGACTGAAAAGAGAGTTAACATACGAAGCCAAACAAATTGTTGAGCAATCATGGACCCAAAGCTTGGAATAGTGGAGTGGAAGTGTTGGGGGATACTCACTGCAAACTCTAGTGTACTTCTGCTTTCAGGTATATATTTTGCAGTAGTTTATGGATACATGTGAACATATGCTCTCTCTCACAGAAACTGGTGTATATCTAGGTTTTGGGACTTTGTGAGAAAGTGAACCACCTGAGATGGAATTATAGTATACTATGAAAGGAAAGGTCTCACCCGAGTAATGAAGCTGAAGGGTTGTCATTCCACACGTGTAGTCTCTGGACACAGTCTGAAGTGAAGCATGTTGAGGTGGCAATCATTGTGTTGGTTAGGTTGTCATCGGCAAATGCAATATTATTTGATATGGATTGGGAGAGGCATACGGGAAAGTGGGCCCTATCCAATGGTTCCAGGACTGGGGGAAGTAGAGGCTCTATAGTGGAGATATGAGGTTTCTGCTGCCTTAGGGTTCAAAAAGACAAATGATAGTTAATGTTATCATCACATTATTTGGTAATTGGGTTAACTTTGAAAAGTCCTTTTGTTATGGTTTGCTGTACAGTACCCAGTATCTTGTATATAGCTGTGCTATTGGCTGCTTCTGATCTACTTGGTCTAGGCTTTTGAGAGAGTCAGCATATCAATTACACTGCATATATTGAGAAAAGACTCAGTTTGTGTTTTGAAAAACTTCGAGACATACAAATATTCCCCCTCTCGTATTAATTAACTAGTGATGTATATGACTACATTTTACTAGGAGTGTACATAAACACCATTCCCACCACCAAAAGACTGTGACCCATCCCTCCCACCCACTCCCACCCCACACTGTCCCAGGAAGCTGTATGTCTACCCCTCACCTCAGGGTTATTACTTTGGTGCCCTACTTACAATTTGGTCAGGTCCTGCTTTTAGTTTCCCTTTCAGATCTTCTTCCTCAACTTCTGTTGATGAGTGGGATCATCCCATACTCATCTTTATCTTTCTGACTTAGCTCACTTAACATAATACCTTCTAGCTCTGTCCAATATGGGTCAGAGAATGTGGGTTCATTGTTCTTGATAGCTGCATAGTATTCCATTGTGTATATATACCACAGCTTTCTCAGCCACTCATCTGTTGTTGGGCACCTGGGTTGCTTCCAGGTTTTAGCTATTATGAATTGTGCAGCTATGAACATAGGAGTACACATCTCTTTTTGGTTGGGTGTTATGGAGTCCTTGGGGTATAACCCCAGGAGAGGAATTACTGGATCATATGGAAATGACCATTCTTTTAAAAATATTTTATTTATTATTTAATGAGAAAGATAGGAGGAGAGAGAAAGAGATAGAATCAGATATCACTCTGGTACATGTGCTTCCAGGGATTGAACTCAGGACCTTATGCTTGAGAATCCAGTGCTCCATCCACTGCGCTTCCATCTCCCAGATCACCTTAATGACCATTCTTCATTGTAAGAAAAAACTAATAAGTCAGAAAATCCTAAATTAAAGTATTATCTGGTAATGCATTATTTGCTTTCCTGTTTGTTTGTTTTGTTTGTGGCTAAATGCTACACTGATTGTAAAACTTGAAATGTTGACACATTCAGCAATAAAAGCTTCATATGAATTGATATTTGACTTGAAGGAAAGGAGCCCAGATTTTTTTCTCCTTTTTTTCTCCTCCTCCTCCTCCTCCTCCACCTCCTCCTCCTCCTCCTCTTCCTCCTCCACCTCCTCCTCCTCCTCTTCCTCCTCTTCCTCCTCCTTCTTCTCCCTGTTCTCCCTGGGTATTTACTGAAATGGGAAGTGTCATAACCAGCTTCTCTGTTTACTTTCAGCCAATCCCTTGGAAAGAATAAGGAGAAAACTGACTAGCATTCAGAAGCAGTAGTGAAGAAAACCACACGTCTTTTTATTCTCATATATCAGCTTGTTTAATCAAAGCATTTGTACTTTGATGTATTATTATTATTTCTCTCTATGGGAATTGATTTGTAATGTTACCTAATCAGTGTGGTTCCAATTTTAATCTTGGAACTGAGTAATAAATATAAGACATTAATTTCCATAAACCATATATATTTGAAAGCTTCATTTACATACTGAGCAATTTAGACCCATAAATTCTAATGTGTTTCTATTCCTTTTGGGTTACTGTTTGCATAACCTTTTTATAGTTCTGGCAAACCATAATGCTGCCCAATGCTGACAAATTTCTTGCTGTTGTCCAATGCATAAAAATGTGTTTTAAGTAACTCTCTAACACTTCCTCTGTAATTTTTCTTCTTTCTTTCTCATTCACCATTGAGGGTAATTCCCTTACAGGAGCTGAAAAAGTCTATTTCTTTTTCCTACCAATTTTAGCATCTCATTTGGCAGTATTTCTAGTCTAGTTTATGGTTTTGAGATAGCTGGTCCCAGTGCAATCCCATTTATCCTAGACAGGGCAACTCAACTTTAAGAAGTGCAGACTCTGCTATAAGTAATACTCTTGCCTCTAAGAGGTCAAGGTCATAAGACTGAGTATAATAGAGTGTTATTAATATATACTCCAGTGTTTTTAAAGGAAATGTAAGAATAGGTTGAAAATGTTAAATGAATCATTTAGGTCTATTTCAGAAAAATATGTATATGTGCTTAGACAACTGCAAATGTGTCTTTGTGTTGTATCAAAAGAGTGAGGGATTTAACACAGAGAAAATAGCTCCCTGTGTTTCATCTTTTAGTTTCTTATATATGCTTAATGATTCAAATATTTACTTTTTGCTATTTATAAGCTATCTTGAACATAATAATATCCTTTATTTAGTTTTTTTTTATAACACCCTTAAATAACAACAGTTTTTAATGTAATTGTGTATATATTATCACATATGATCTTTATAATTTGTCCTTAAGGTTTTTCTATATTCATGCTAAAGGAACTAAAGATCAGGTACTTTTAGTGCCACGCTATTAGCATGAAAGGAATGTTTATTGAGCTTATCTGGAAAGTATAAAGAACTCAAATGCATAGTTTTATGGGTGGGGAGACAGCATAAGGTTAATGTAAACAGGGTCTAATGTCTGAGGCACTGAGGTTCCAGGTTCAGATATATAAGCCATATCTGAGCAGTGCTCCAGTAAAAACAACAACAAAAATAAAATGTATAGGTTTATGCACAAATCGTCATTATGATGGTAACACCTTTGTATAAGACCATGGAAAATGTTTCTCTGATTACCAAAGCCTTGTGAACCTGAGGGAAAGTGAATTACAATTGGGACAGAAAAGTGAACTGGCTCTTGCCCTAACTGTGCTCTCTTGTGATTCCATCCACATTACCTTCCCTGCATCTAATCCAGATGGGGAGTGAACCAAGGCCATTAGCTGCTGTTCACAACATGTTAAAATAAATCAGGGGTTTCAACACAGTTCCTAAAAACAAGAGTCTATTTCTCCCTTCCTACCTCTTCTGGGCAGTCCTAGTGACCAAAGATTAATTGGTACATGACAAGAGTGCCCACTGCTCTACCTAGACTCAGCTAGATGGACACTGAAGAAGACTGTGTTCCAGATATAAGCAGAGGTGCAGCAATTCCGAAGTGAAAACAAAAGGATGCTAAGCTTCTGGTCTGCCTGTGTATGACATGACCTTTTTGTCTGCCCATGACACAAACTTCCTGTTTTGCTGCCTGATTGTTTCTCTGCACAAGCTGGTAAAAGCAGCAGGGTATTTGAAGTCACACACCACCCAAGTCTCAATTTTTGCAAGTCTTAGCAGCTGGGACATGTTTCTTAACTTCTCTGGGCTTCAGTATGGAGAAATGAGGTATTAAGTAAGTACTTTCGGGTTGTCAGGAAAGTCATGACACATTTGTTTCTTTTCTTTTAAATTTTCATTGTCTTTATTTATTTATTGGATAGAGACAGACATAAATTGAAAGGGAAGGGGGTGATAGAGAAGGAGAGACAAAGAGAGACACCTGCAGCCCTGTTTCATCACTTGCAAAGCTTTCCCCCTGCAGGTGGAGACCAAGGCCTTGAACCTGGATCCTTGTGCTTTGTAACATATGCACTCAACCAGGTGCACCACTACCTGGCCTCATGACACATTTTTTTCTATGCAAAAAAAAAAAAAATGTGTCATGACTTTCCTGACCACTCAGCTTTCTTCCTTCCTTCCTTCCTTCCTTCCTTCCTTCCTTCCTTCCTTCCTTCCTTCCTTCTTTCTTTCTTTCTTTCTTTCTTTCTTTCTTGCGTTCTCCCTTTCTCTTTCTCTCTCTCTCTCCTTCCTTCCTCCCATCCTTCCTACTTTCCTTCCTCCCTTCCTTTCTACCTTCCTACCTCCATTTCCTTTCTCCCTCCATATTTTCTTTCTTTCTAGCTGTCTTGTGTTTTATTAGTATTTTATTTTAATGAGGGAGTGTGCAACACACACACACACAGAGTCTAAAGCATTGCTCAGCTCTGGTTCATGATAAGGCTGGGAAGTGAACTTGGGACAATGGAGCCTCAGACATGAGAGTCTTTTGCATAGATATTCAATCTCTCATGAGACTGAAATCAAGATGTTGGTGAGGATTATAGTGCTCATCATTCAGAAGCTGTGGGCAGAGTTTATGCCTCTACAGCTGAAATGCTAAATAGTTTGCTTGTCTGCTAGTTTTCAGTCAGGAGCTGTTCTCCACTCCTAAGAACTATTTTAAATTCCTTACCACGTGGTCTCCATGGGCAGTTCACACAATGGATGCTTGCAGTTTTCCAAGCAGGATAGACTATATCTCTTAGAATCTCTTCTGTCACAGTTATATTTTTCTTTTTTCTAACATAATTTACTCATGGGATTAAAATCCATCATAATCACAGAATAGGATTATGTGGAACAAGTACTTCACTGGAAGGAAATTGGGGGCACCATAGAGTTTAACTTCTCAGAAAGGCTGGAATAGTGCAGATGAAGAGTTGGGGGTCCTCCATTTTGTAGATAGCTAGTAGGCATATTTTAGTTATATTCCAAAGGGCCTGTGGCTATACTAGTTTGTCTAAGGGACAGTTGTATTGATAGCGTTTTTTAAAATTATTTTCTGTTTGGGTTTTGCTAATTCCAAGACACAGAGAGAAAATGACCCCAGGGAACTCACCTTTCATTTGTAGACCAAATAATCCTACAACCAAATCACTTCTTTCACTCAAATCTCATACCAAGTCAGTATTTTCCCTATACCATATCACCCCATATTGAGGTATAATGTAACCTGCTGAAATAACCAGCCTACTTTGCCCATTGTTTCAAGGGACTCCACAATAAAGTTCTGGGCTGTGCTTTGTCCTTGCTCTTTCTGCCTTTTGACCAACCTGATGCTTCCCCAAATGGAGCTACATGGCATGCTCCCTTCTCTTGAGAACTATGAATACTAACGCCTTTTAAAACAGCGTCAACCTCTCTGAGCCATCCAATAAATAAATTAAAGTTAGCCTCTACAAAATTAAATTCCTGGTATAATCAAGACAATGGTTCAATATAAATAAAACAGAAAAACTGGTAACGGATCTTGAATAAGTTGATAAATTCTAATTATCAGTACTCTTGCATGCCCTTTTCCCCCAAGAATTGTCTGTAATAGTAATCATACAAGAAAGATCAAGAATTTCCTATAATATTAATCACACTATAATGCAGGGAGCTATGAGGAAAAGAAATGAAGAAATTCCCTGGGAAACACTGCAGTACTTGTTCACATCATTCTCTGGAATAATACTTCGGACAAAATCCATTTAACTTGTTCCCAGCCATCACAGTTGTTTTCCCAAATCATAAAATTCCCATTATGAAATAAACCCTGACATCAACTTGATTAGTATGATCATAAATCTTAACAGCATGCTTTAAGCTGAAGGTTTTTTTTTGTTTTTTTTTTAGGTCACAATTACAGATTCTATTGTTTCCCCTACCTACTGCAGTAATTGGATATTATTTCAATGCCCTGCCAATTGTTGGCAGTATTTTTTTAATGCATGTGAAAGAATCATTGGTTTAAAACCACTGGAGCAAAGCTTTTGAGGTTGTAATAGCAATATAATAATATTAATTTTATTGATTAATTTTGGATTCAATTAAAAAGAGTTCAAACATTATCCAGTCTTTACTTACACAGTTATTTACTCTCACTTACATCTTGTCTTCTTTAAGACATCTTTTTAAATTTTTTTATTATCTTTATATATTTATTGGATAGAGACAGCCAGAAATTGAGAGGGAAGGGGGTGACAGAGAGACAGAGAGACACCTGCAGCACTGATTCACCACTTGTGAGGCTTTCCCCCTGCATGTGGGGACCAGAGGCTCACACACTGTAATGTGTGCACTTAACCAGGTGTGCCACTACCAGGCCCCTCCTTCTTTAAGTCTTTATATATATGAAGACACCTATACATAGCAAAATATATACTGGATATGATTTTAAAGAGAGTTTTCTGCTCACAGTCAAAAGCTTTGTAATGAAGACTTTTCTGGACTCCATATAATTTTTAATGAGCAAAATAAAATATTCATCAATACCCTACTGCTAAGTGGGCCCCTGTTTTAGGATGCTTAATATGCACTAGCACAGAGATGGAGCTTTGGAGTCCTGATTGCAGACTTCTGTATCTGACTTGGTCATGTTTCTGAAGTTAAAGGAGATTCCCTAAGAAAACAAGATAGAGACAATATCGGTGCCCAGAATTTCTGCTCACAATGAGACTTACCTGCAGGAAGACAATTTCATTTCCAAATTCGATGGATTTCAGCTTTTTCATTCTATAATTCTGAGTAAACTTGAGATTACTTGATAAATATAGTCCTTAATTCTATCATCTGTCATAGGAGAGGTTAAAGTGTATGATTTTTAGGGCCTTTTCTGTTACTTGCTAGGGAAATAAAAGTAGAAGGAAGGAACTTCATAACAAAAAGACATAGATTAAACATATAGGTAGGGATCTAGAACGTAACTGTTATTTACTATATGATTCAAACATGGTCATTCACTCACTCATTCAATAAATACTTTTTAAGTATATACATTAGATATGAAATGAAAATAAGATGGGCTCTTGGTTAAAAGATTATCCCTCTCACTATCAGAGGCTCTTAAAAAATATATATCATTTTAGTAGCAGAGGAGAAAGCATAATGGTTATGCAAAAGATTTTCACTCTTGAGACTTGAATTCCCATTTTCAGTCTCTAGTACCACCATAAACTAGAATTGAACAGTGCTCTGGTCTGTCTCTTTACCTTTCTCTCTGTATCTCTCTCCCATTAAAATAAAAATATATAAAAAATGCCAAAATATAATTTTATCTTATTTCCGCCAAATTCTGGCTAGGTAGATAATTAACATAAAGGTATTGTTGAATAACTTTGGAAATGTTATGTTTGGGGACTGGGCTGTAGTGCAGCAAGTTAAGCACATATGGCTCAAAAAGCAAGGGCCAGGGTAAGGATCCCAGTACGTGCCCCCAGCTCCCCACATGCAGTGGGAGTCACTTCACAAGCGGTGAAGCAGGTCTGCAGGCATCTGTCTTTCTCTTCTCCTCTGTCTTCGCCTCCTTGCCCCATTTCTCTCTGTTTTATCCAACAACAACAGCTACGACAACAATAACTATAACAACTACAGGTGCTACAAGAGCAACAAAAAAAAGGTTATGTTTAATATTAGAGATGTAAAATTGTATTAGACATAATTTTAAAACTTTTGTTTTTCAACTTAATTTCCTTAAGTGTACAATGAGAAACAAGAGTAGATTTGATACTTTTTTTTTTTTTGCCTCTGTGGTTATTGTTGAGGTTCAGTGTCTGCACTATGAACCCAACAGTTCCTGGTGGCCACTTTTTCCCTTTTGTTGTCGTTGTTGTTGTATTGTTGTTATTCCTGTTGTTTTTGGGTACAGAGAGAAATAGAAGAGAGGAAGGCAGAGATGGGGAGAGAAAGACACCTGCAGACTTGCTTCACCACTTGTGAAGTGACAGCCACCCCTGCAATTAGGGGTCCTGGGGCTTGAACCAACATCATTGAGACAGTCCTTGCACTTTGTGCCATGTGCTCTTAAACAAGTGTGCTACCACTGACCCCTGATAATTATTGTTTTATGTAGAATTGTTTGTATGATAAAGGTATTTGTACAAGTAAATGGGATTCCAAAGTAAATGATCAAAATCTTTTATTGACCTTTCAGAACGTGACTGGATTACCAATGCTCTAAAATAATTTGCAATGGAGGGTATTAAGAAGACTCAAATATTTATAGTCTCTCCTCCATGCCTAAAATAGCAATAATGATAACAACAATGTTAATATGCATTTTAGTCCTTCAGTTACATTCTGGTCCTTTTTTTTTTTTTTTAACCATAGTCTAAAACCAGTTCCAAGGCAGTCATTAGGCGGACTGGGTGGTGACTCACTCCATAGTACATATATGTTATAATATGCATGGACCCAGGCTCAAACCCTGGGACCCACCTGCAGTGAGGAAGGCAGTTTTTGCAGTTATGCAGGTTTCTCTCTTCTTCTTCCTTCCCTCTTGATTTCTATTTCTATCAGAATAAATAAGGAAACCACACTAGGGTTGAACTTAAAAAAAAGGCACAGTCATTTAATAATTGTATAGGGCTAGGGAAATAGACTAAACAAAATCTTACTTACAGGCCATAAATACAAAAATTAGAAAAAGCTATTATTTAGTTATTCTCTTCATTGATCAAAAAACGTAAGCTGAAATGAAATAGCACCAATCATGTTACTTGTCCATTCTTGGGTACACATTTCTCTATTATATTCCTGGTCACCCCCATGCCCACACACTCCCACACAAACATACAAATGATAAAGCAAGGTAATAATCAATCAGAGAACTACCCACTGTTGTCCATTAACAGGTGACAAAAGCCTGCAGCAGAATGCCTAGTGGAGAGAAGTCTAAGCTAACAGACTGACTAAATATTCAACGTGCTCCAAAATCCTGATTATCAGGACAAGAGCTAGAATAGCTAACGCACAAGTAGGCTCAATTAACCCTAATTAGTTCAGAGTCAGGCTACAAAAGACTTAATTAGCAGTTATTAGGTGCCACTCAGAAAAGGAGCATAAATAATGGTTGGTAGCAAGCTGTGTTTAAGAGTCTCCTGACTGAAACTCCCTCCCTTCACCCCCACCTCTCAAAAAGAGAGAGAGAGAGAGGGAGAAGAAAAAAGAGTGAAATCCATGTTACATTACTGGTGATTAAGTGTAAAGTAATAATATGGATCTTGACTTAACTTTTATTTATTCAGACTGGAATCATTGCTGTTTTTTTTTTTTCTGGGTGAAGTAGGTACTTCAATAGAAGAGTTTGAAAAAATTTAATTCTAATGGTTGATTGCTACACATTACCATAAAGAGATGAACATATGCTGATAAAATGCTGAGTGACTAATATAGTTCAAAGAAATATATGAAAGATTACCCTTGAATATTTCAAAAGTCATCTTTTGGAAGATCTTACAGTGAGATATCTGGCCCTTGAAGTTCTGGCTACTCAAGATGTGTTAAATAGCATATTGGTTATTTGGAATTAATGAAACATTAGGTGAATTAATGACATGTTAAACTTTCTTTTATCCTAAGATCAGGAACTGTCTCTGTCCCCACTCTTCTCTCTTCCACTTGAAAACAAGAAATAGATTTCTATGTGTAGGTGTCCTCTCTATAGAAAAAAAAATTAGATAACCTTGTCAGAGACAAAAATATTGGGATGGGAATCTATGTAAACAAAGTTTTTTTTTTGCCTCTAGGGTTATTGCTGGGGCTCAGTGCCTGCACCATAAATCCACTGCTCCCGGAGACCATTTTTCCCCACTTTTGTTGCCCTGGTTGTTGTAGCCTTGTGGTTATTATTGTTATCGTTGATGTCGTTAGTTGTTGGATAGGACAGGGAGAAATGGAGAGAGAAGGGGAAGACAGAGAAGGGGAGAGAAAGACAGACACCTGCAGACCTGCTTCACCACTCATGAAGTGACTCCCCTGCAGGTGGGGAGCCGGGTGTTCGAACCCTTGTCCTTACACCAGTCCTTACACTTTGCACCACGTGCACTTACATGGCTGTGCTACCGCCCAACCCCCACAAAATTCATTTTTTAAATTATATATGTATGTATATATTATTGAGTGGTTAATGATTTGCATTTAGAGTTGTTGACATATAGGTACAACACTTCATTTCCCTATGATAGATGTCTGGAAGTTGCTCACTACTAAGTCCCCCTCTCCTATCATATACCAGGATTCAAAAACCCCTTCATCCCAGTAAACACATTTTTACTTATCATTTGATAAAATTATTTTCATCTGATTTGACTAATATTGATTTCTCCCCTCCCTGGCAGGAAGAGGTAAAGATATCATGGAGTCAGGACAGTCTTGCTGACAGCTCTTCTTAGCTCATTAAACTAGTTGACCAAACCAAAACTTCCAGTATTTTCATTACCTTGTTTTTTCTTCACTGATTTATTAACTGTATAGAGTTTATATAAACAAGCTATTTTATTCATTCACTAGGTTCTATATTTTGTAGACCTCCTTGTGCATGGACTTAAATTTGTCTTTTCTGTTGTTATCAATCTTCTGGTAGTATATTATTGGGACAGCCAAATGAACCAAAGGAGGTATTCCTTTAAAATTGTACTTACAGTAGGAAAGTTGATGTGTGAAGAGAGAAAGGAAAGTGAGTTTGACGTACACAATGATCAGTTAATGACTGGTGCCAACTCCAGATCAAGTCTGATTCCTTGCTGCATGTGAGATGGGCTTCTTTAAGTTTAGCACAATTCCTCTTTGCCTTATTTATTCACATCATGTTATTCAGAAAAAACATAAAGGATAAACATCCCTTAGCCTTGCAGTAAAATAATTTTTATAAAAAAGATACAATGGCTCAACTAAAATAAAAACCAGAGATAAAAGAAGTCTGGTATACCTCTATTGTTCTTGTTCTTTCTCTGATACACATTTTTTTTTCTTAAAGAACAGGTACACTTAGAAAATATTAGAAAGTTCTAATATTCTTTAGTTTTATAATTCCATGTACAAAATATGGGCCTGGCATGACTGAGGCAAGGAATTTGCTTTAGAGTACTACAGGGTTATTATCTTTTAATATATATTTGATTATATTTAGTTAAAAAACACTATATGTGTTATTGCTTCTAAAACTATTCAGCCTTATATTTTTATAGATGAATATTGTTTGTAGGTGTTTGTAACTATAGTTAAGCTGTCTTTTTAAGAGTCTGCTTTAATCTATCATTAATTTCATGTGATAACTGCCATAGGAAGCGTAGGCCACTTAGGAAGAATGGAGGCATATTAGTTTTCTACTGCTGTATAACAAACTACCCACAACTTAGGTTTTTAAAACAATATTCCTTTATTAGTTCAAAATTCTAAAGTCAAAATTCAGGTTGATTTGATTGGACTTTCAGAAAGTTAAAGTTAGTTGTTCAGGTGAAGTCTTTTCAGAGGTTACCCATATCTTCTTTTAGTCCCTCCATCTGCAATGCAAAGATGATATATAAAGTCCTTCTCATACTTTGAATGATTTTTTAAATATATTTTTTGTTTTATTTTTTAATATTTATTTATTTCCCCTTTTGTTGCCCTTGTTGTCTTTTATTGTTGTAGTAGTTATTATTGTTGTTATTGATGTTGTCATAGTTGGATATGACAGAGCGAAATCCATCTTACTGCCCTTTAGCCAACAAGTTGCAGATACTGCTATGGTTACATCCTGACTTCGCTGAGTTGATGACCTCACTTGGAAGCTCACCTCTCCAGATCCCTACCCCACTAGGAAAATACAGAAATAGGCTGGGGGTATGGATCAACTTGCCAATGCCCAGACCCAGAAGAAAATCAGTTACAGAAGTCAGAACTCCCACCGTCTGCACACCATGAAGAATTTTGGCCCAGACTCCTAGAGGGATAAATAATAAGGATAAACAATAGGGAAATCAATGGAAGAGATGGGACACAAAACTCTGGTGGTAGGAACTGTATGGAATTATACCCCTATTACAATTATACCATTTACAATATTGTAAATCAGTAGTAAAAATAAAACATTTAAAACAACATCAGCATGTTTTAAAAGTTCTTTTTGTGGATGAGAGAGATAGCACAGTAGTTATGCAAAAGATGTTCATGCCTGAGACTCTAAAGTCCCAGATTCAATTTCTCTGTACTACTAAAATCTGTAACTGCAGTGCTCTGGTGGAATAAATAAATATACAAGTAAAATAATAAAATATTCCATTTGTATTAAGCCAAACAGAAGAGAAGTTGGAGTGGTACTATAGGGTAAGGGGTCTCATGGACACTAGCGGAAATTTAATAGTACTTTGGTGGTGGGTGTGTTATGATAACAGTTTGGTGGGTCCTTTCGGACTTGATTTACAACTGCAAAGATAAGATTATTATGATTTTTCAAGTTGTATCTATAATTCTTTATTTGTTAACCCTGTTTAATATCTTCCTTCTGAGTATGAGGCGCTATAAGATTACTACTACTATTACTACTAGTAGTAGTAGTCATATACCCTGAGGTAAGCGCTATAGAAGTGCTTTATTTTATCTTATTTTATTCTTATTGCCACCATGGTGTTGGTGCCTTCACAGTGAATCTACTGTTTCTAGTGGCCATATTATTTATGTATTTATTTATTTGCTTATTCATTTATAGAGAAATTGTGAAGGGAAAACTAGATAAGGAAAGAGACATCTATAGCATTGGTTCACTGCTTAGTGGTTTCCAAATTCTGGTGTCTTTATTCTTCTTTATAGATGAAATTAACAAGTAAGGTCTGCTGAAGAGAGAGCTGTCATTCATAAAGGCTATTCCAAAGAACTGTCTTTAAAAACAGTAAGCCATTGACTTGGAACATTTCTTCTAGGCCTGTCAAAATACTTCACCTGGATAGTGTACTGCTCTGCCATGTGTGTGATTCAGATTTAAGCCTGGCCCCTATAATAATGATGGAAGTAAAAAAGTAGTCTTTTTTTAAAACTCCTTCCATGCCTTTACCTTTTAAAATACATATTTCTTCTGGTAGTGGAAGTTATCTTAATTCTTTACAAGGAAGTAGTGAGCCTTCCTTCTTCTTCACCTCCTCCTTTCTCTCCTCCTTCTCCTTCTTATGCTTTTTCCTGTTCTTAGTATTATAAGCCAAAAATCAGATTTGTTTTTCCACTACTGAAATTAATTAAAAATAAATCATCTTGAATGTATGCAGTGATTTTAAGCATTCTTTCGTTTTTAATGCACATAATTCCATTTAAATTTGATTTCTTTACAGAATAACTTATGAAATTGCAAACAGCTTTCCATTTTTCTTGAAAAACATTTTTTTTTAATACTGAAACACTGCTCAGCTCTGGCTGGTGCAGAGGGAGAGGAGACATTGGATCTGAGACTTCAGAGCCTCAGGCATGAGAGTCTCTTTGTATAACCATTATGCTATCTACCCCACCTCAATGCCTTTGTTTTTCTTCATGAACTGTCAAAGCTTCTATAAATGAGACATGCTTAATCTCAAGGAAACTAATAAAGTGAAGTTCACACAATTGCCTTTTTTTCTTCCATTTTATGAACAATTCTTTCTGAACACCCAATGCTCAATGATTGACTAATTTATGAATTCAGAGAAGTATCTGATTTTGAGCTCTAAGTATCCAACCAGTTCTAATTTTTTGTTTAAAGAGTAGTGTGATTTAATTATAAGACTATTTATCAATTGCAACCAATGTTTTTTTTTTGTATGGTGAAATATCTCACCATCGACAAAAATAGGAGGGAAATATAACAACCTTAAGTAAGGTGATGGGCTCAGGCAAAGATGATACATATTGGAGACAGATGGATCTAAGGTAGTTGCTAATACAAAGCAAGGAATCAAAATGCAGTAGTGATGACAATGAATCAATGGTGGGGGGTGAGCATTAAACTTCAAGGACAAGCAGCTATAAACTCCCAGCTAGATTTTGCATTTCAGAGTATCATAGCAGAACTCAGTTTCATAGAGACATCGTAGTGTCAATAGATTCAAGACAGTCTTCTTTCAGTACTGGGAGATTCAAGCAGATGTGGTCACCTATCTAGATGAATGACTATGCTTGTATACTTGTAGTGATACATTTGAGACTTTCAAACAGTAATCAATAATCTTAATTCTTGGGGTGATGATAAACACATCAATACAAGTAAACTTAATTCTACTAGCTTCCTAACACACACACACACACACATAGATAGATGATAGACAGATAGATAGATAGATAGATAGATAGATAGATAGATAGATAGATAGATAGATGATAGATGGGATAGGGAAAGAATTCACAGCACTACTGTGCAGTAGTGAAGCTGGGTTCTACACTATCCAAGTGAGCTATTTTTTCAACCCTCTATCAACTTTTATAAAGTACTTTATAAAGGGAAAGAATTATTCAAAAAAGATAATAACTTGAAATGGTAAATAGCTAGATTTTTTTTCACTTATATAATACAGGACAAAAAAACCTCATCACTCTAATCACAGGGGTTTTATGGCTATCATGGTAAGAGTGACTATTTAGACAGCTTAGATAATTGTTTTATTTTGTCATTCCTTAGAAACAGATTGAAAGTGAAAAGTTAGATACAAATAAGTTACTTGAAAGATGATTCTAGGAGCAAAGGAAGTAAAGTGAGAGTATAGTAAGCAATCAATGAAGTACAGATTAATGAGCAAGTCATTACTGTGATTTCTGGAGAAAGTTACACTTCTCAATGTGGTTGACCACATTCACCATCAACTGAACACTGGCTAGAAGTGTGAGTTCTCAAGTTCCACTTAAGACATTCTATATCAGATAATCTGCAGTGTTTGATCATCTGGGCTAACAAAGTCTGCAGGTAATTTTGGTGCTCACACAGGTTTGAGAACTGATAATCTAGGAAACTCTGGAAGCAGATGCAGAATATCACAGTTACTCCACTGGAGGCAAAAAGTAGCAGGGTTGTTATACACCAACTCTCATCGCTTACTATTAAGAACTACTGGGCTAGTACAGTTTAAAATAAGCACCAATTTCCCAATACTTTAGCTTGTGGTACTTTACACAAAGTGAATTTCAGAATCAACTCTTGCAAAGAGATGTTGGTCTTGGTTGGTGGAAGTCCAATGAGTATATGTGGAATACCTTTAAGTACATCTATTGTGTTTTTAATTACTGACATAATTCTCAAAGGACATAAGGCAGAGCCTGGTTCCTTAAGTCATTGTGAAAATAAAAGGGTAGAATGAGTTACTGAGAAGCTGTAATTTTGCCCTTTACAGGTCTGCAAGTTTCCAAACAAAGTGTGGAAGCAGACTGATAAGCAGGACCAAGGTAGATGCAATCAATCACAGATAAAAGAAGTGAAAGAGTATATGTTGGTATGCTTCTGGATTCTGCTTATGAAGCCTTCTGATTTTATCATCACATTGGGTTCGCTTGTGTTGCTTGCTATGTGTTCTGTTTGCATGGCCACTGTTGACTGGGCACCCCTCTGCCTCCGGGATATTGGTTTGTTCTTCCCCCTCCATCTTTTGGACATTTGGTTTAGTCATTGCTGGTCCATGCTTTTTTCTTCTCCCGGCCCCTATCATACGTATTTCCTTGGTTCTTGACTCTTCCACCGGAGGAGAGAGATGCAGGACAGAACTGGGTTGTGATTAGATTAGATTAGTTTGTTGAACCGCATCCCCACTCGTGAATAAAGATTGAACTGCGTTCTCAGCTCAGCCATGAGTCTCTGTCTCCCTCCCGCGAAGCCAGTCCGGCAAAAATGATAAAATGGCACTCATACAGGGACTAACACCAATAAGGGACCTAACCTGCCCATCCACCAGATAAGTAAAGCCGTTTGGCTACCTTTCCACTATGGGCTGCAGTTGGCGAGGCAGGTGTGGCACACGGTCCTGCTGCTCTCTCACTCTCTGTGTCTTTCAGCGTTGCTGTTGGAGCTGCCGCCTGACCCGCAGGCCCCGCAGGCCACAGAGTACATGAGAACACGGGTCCTGCCTCCACGGTGTCACTCTGGGCCACACTTTGGTTCCCTGACCGGGAAACTTTGGTTCCTTGTGGCCATGATCATGGAGTTTGGGGGATGCGTGGAGATTTCCCCTGGGACTTTCTGGACTACCTCTCGCATGTTTCCCGCGAAGAGAGACTACTCTGACTTGGGGAGTGTTTTCCATTGCCCTGGTGGTCCCCAAAAGTGGAGACACGTGGTTGGCTCTGCCCTCCTGATTCCATTCTTTCTTCTATGGGAAGATATTTTTAAAAATGGGTGCCCGCAGCAATCCAGCAAAAACTGCCAGAAGCACCCTAAATGGAATTTCAAGGAGCTTACTTGTTCCTCCATGTCTTGTGCCAGTTTTTTTTAAAATGCCTGTACGATATAGATTTCTATTCACCCCACACTCCTGATACTATGGCCATTAGTTAAAAAGAAAAGGGGGAATTGTTGATATGCTTCTGGATTCTGCTTGTGAAGCCTTCTGATTTTATTATCACCCTGGGTTCGCTTGTGTTGTTTGCTATGTGTTCTGTTTGCACGTCCATTGTTGGCTGGGCACCCCCCTGCCTACGGGATATTGGTTTGGTCTCCCTCTCCCCCCCCCACTGCCTCTGGGACATTTGGTTTAGTCATCGTTGGTTCCTGCTTTTTTCTTCCCCCCCCCCCCCCATCGTACGTATTTCCTTGGTTCCTGACTCTGCCTCCCGAGGAGAGAGAGGCAGGACAGAATAGGGCTGTGATTAGATTAGATTAGTTTGTTGAATCACATCCCCACTCATGAATAAATATTGAACTGCGTTCTCAGCTCAGCCATGAGTCTCTGGTCGTCTCTGTCTCCCGCCCGCGAAGCCAGCCTGGCAAAAACGACAAGTATATCTGATATACAGAAGAAGAAAAATGCTTATGCATCAGCAACATCTGAGATAGGAAAGGTAAGCTTTCTTGCAGGCTGGGATGAAAGGAGAAAGGTGATTGAACTGTGAAGGACAAAGTTCACTATATTAACAACCACATTATAATTAGAGCTCAAATGTCTGTCGTCTCTGGATATCTGAGATGTACATATTCATTAACAAAAATGAACTAATTTCTCTGTCTAGTAAATTTGAAATGTAAGGGTGCTAAATCTTCATATTTCTTTGCTACTACACTCTCCAATAGCCTCCTTAGTGATTTTATTTTATTTTTTCTGGGAAAGACTGAAAGCTAGCTTTTTTTAAAAAAAAAAAAAAAAAAGGTGGTTCAAGCATCTACACAAATGCTTTATATCCTTGGGCCTTGTATGTAATTTACAATGTGATGATTTACTTCTTTCAGTTACATTATTATTATTATTATTATTATAACATGCATAACACCAGGATTGGCAATGTGGTAGATGTAAAGTATAAGGTATATGTGCTAGTCTGGCTTTCATGTTGTCGCAGAGGTACAAAGTGGCCAAAAGTGGAGAAATACTCATGCCCATACCCCTGGATGCTGTCTGATATCTTGCACTTGGAGCTCTGAACCACTAGAATTAGGATTCCAACAAGTACCACTCCCCTAACACAGGCAAAATCTTACCTTACTGAATTTAGTGCATAAAATTCAAGAGAGGAGATTGCTTCTTCAAATGCATAGACACCTACACAAAAATACAGGAACCATAAAGAATCAGGAGTTGTGAATCAACCAATAGAGGATAGTCAACTTCTAATAGCTGCCCTCTCATGACACAAATGAAAATATGGGGATTATCTAACAAAGAATTGAAAAAGACACATTGATAACCAATTTAACAATGTAAAAAAAAAAAGCAAAAGAGAGTAAAATAAGTTTAGTAATATATAGAAAGATCAGAAAATTTGAAGTTGAAGAATATGATGATATTGAAGAATTTAAGAGGACTTCAATAGAGGATTTGTCTAAACAGAGGAGATAATCTTTGAGTAAGAAAAGAAATAGTATAAAAATATTCAGCAAGAAGACAGAAAAGAAGGAAATCTACAACACTTACAACTGAGGAAAACAGTGCACATATCACTGAAGACACGAAAGAAATTTATTTGTTTGATCTAGCATCAAGCAACTCAATGAGACATAAAATCAGCAATGAAAGACTGGACTTGAATCATATTTTAGATGAAAACATAAATACACATACAGGACATTCTATACAACTGCAACATTTTTTTTTCTTAAGTGCACTTGGAGCTTCCTGCAGGATAGATCATATAATAGGTATATATATAAAGGTCTATATCAAATGTATGAAGAATTAAATCATACCAAGTAGCATAACTGACAACAATATGAAACTAGAAATCAATGATAGAATGAAAACTGAAATATCCAGAAACTGGGATTTGGCACAACTTACCAGTTAATAGCTCAAAGAGGAAAGCAAAGGAGAAATTTAAAAATATTTTGAACAAATGAAAACAACATGTTGAAATATATAGGATGTTATACAAAGCATTCCCAAAAACAGTACCTACCAAAGACATATAAAAAGAAAGATTTCAAATACGCAAACTAACTTTATATGTCAATGTCTACAAAAAGGTAACAAACTGAGTATACAGCCAGGAGAAGGGAGAAAATTACAAATGCTAAAGCTATAAAATTGAAATAGAGAGTAGTGAAGCAACACAAAGTATTAGAAAGATTAAGGAATGGAGTTTTTATTTGTATACTTCTTTATGATTTTTTATTATTGATAATAGTTTATATAATTGTTAGATCACAGCTTTGAGTTGGAGTTTTTAAAGATAAAATTGATAAGCTTTAGAAGAACTGAAAAAAATAAATAAGATTCAAATAAATAAAATCAGAAATAAAATAAGAAACATTACAATTTATAACTTAAAAATACACTAGCTTTCAGAGGACATAGTGGGATTTGTATGGTTATGTGGAAAATTGGGAAATTTTATGCATGTATAAATTATTGTAGTAACCATAGACTGTTTAAAACAGTAATCTCCCAATAATGAAATTTAAAAAATTATAATGACTTATAGGAGAGCGAACAATGATATGATATGCCCAGATATTAAATAATCTAGAATAGTAGCGTCTTAGAAAAATACAGCTGTACATGACTTAGTAATTGAGAACAGAAAGTAGAAACAGGAATAATAAAGAGATTGAATTATTCTTCACAAGCCTTAAAACATAGAAAAAAGTTTAATGAGAAAAAAAAAAAAAGACCTGTCAATGGGACCTGGTCTATATCTAGGTTTTGGGACTTTGTTAGCAATTGAACCACCTGAAATGGAATATACACAATGGAATACTATGCAGCTATCAAGAACAGTGAACCCACCTTCTCTGACCCATCTTGGACAGAGCTAGAAGGAATTATGTTAAGTGAGCTAAGTCAGAAAGATAAAGATGAGTATGGGATGATCCCACTCATCAACAGAAGTTGAGGAAGAAGATCTGAAAGGGAAACTAAAAGCAGGACCTGATCAAATTATAAGTAGGGCACCAAAGTAAAAACCCTGTGGTGAGGGGTAGACATGCAGCTTCCTGGGCCAATGGGGGGTGGCAGTGGGTGGGAGGGATGGGTCACAGTCTTTTGGTGGTGGGAAAATGTAGCAAAATGTAGACATATAAATCAGTAGTTGATTAATATGAGAGGGAGAAAATCAATTGTATGACTCAAAGATTTTCAAAAACAAACTGAATCTTTTTAATATATAGGCTGTGTATTTGATATGCGGGCTCTCTCAAAAGCCTATAACAAGTAGATTAGAAGCATCCAATAGCACAGCTATATACAAGATACTGGATACTGTACAACAAACCATAACAAAAGGACTTTTCAAAGTTAACCCAATTAACAAATAATGTGATGATAACATTAACTATCGATTGTCTTTTTGAACCCCAAGATAGCAGGAACCTCACATCTCCACTATAGAGCCCCTACTTCCCCCAGTCCTGGAACCATTGGATAGGGCCCACTTTCCCATATGCGTCTCCCAATCCATACCAAATAATATTGCATCCGCCGATCACAACCTAACCAACGCAACAATTGCCACCTCAACATGCTTCACCTCAGACTGTGTCCAGAGACTTCACGAGTGGAATGACAACCCTTCAGCTTCATTACTCAGGTGAGACCTTTCCTTTTATAGTATACTCTAATTTCATCTCAGGTGGTTCACTTTCTAACAAAGTCCCAAAACCTAGATATACACCGGTTTCTGTGAGAGATAGCTTATGTGCACACGTATCCATAAACTACTGCAAAATATATACCTGAAAGCAGAAGTACACTAGAGTTTGCAGTGAGTACCCCCCTAACACTTCCTCTCTACTATTCCAAGCTTTGGGTCCATGATTGCTCAACAACTTGTTTGGCTTCGTATGTTAACTCTCTTTTCAATCACCAGGTTCCAGATGCCACCAGGATGCTGGCCAGGCTTCCCTGGATTGAAGACCCCACCAATGTGTCCTGGAGCTCAGCTTCCCCAGAGACACACCCTACTAGGGAAAGAGAGAGGCAGACTGGGAGTATGGACCGACCAGTCAACGCCCTTGTTCAGCGGGGAAGCAATTACAGAAGCCAGACCTTCTACCTTCTGCAGCCCTCAATGACCCTGGGTCCATACTCCCAGAGGGATTGAGAATGGGAAAGCTATCAGGGGAGGGCGTAGGTTATGGAGATAGGGTGGTGGGAATTGTGTGGAGTTGTACCCCTCCTACCTTATGGTTTTGTTAATTAATCCTTTCTTAAAAAAAAAAACACAAAAAAAAAACTATAGAAGTTAAAATTGAAAAAAAAAAAAAAAGAATCTTATGAAAGGCCTGGTCTCATCAGAGTAATGAGGCTGAAGGGTTGACATTTCATGCCTGACTTCTCTGAACACAGTTTGAGGTGAAGCTTGATGAGGTGGTACTAGTTGTGTTGATTAGGTTGAGATCAGCAGATGCAATGTCATTTGGTATGAACTGAGAATCATGCAGGAAAGTGAGCCCCACCCTAATGATTCCAGGACTGGGGGAAATATAGGCTCTACAGAGGAAGCGGGGTGCTCCTGCTGTCTTAGGATTTAAGAAGGCAACAGATAGTTATTGCTATAATCATATTATTTGGAAATTGGGTTAACTTCGAAAATTCATTTGCTAGGATTTTCTGTATCATACACAACATCACCATAATTTATGTCCTTTGACATTATTTGTATATAGCTTTGTCTTATAGAGTAATGCCACTGGTTGCTTCTGTTCTCCCTGGTCTAAACTTTTGAGAGAGTCAACATTTCAAAGACTCAGCCTATGGTTTGTGCACTAAAAAGATTGAGACATTAAGTCAATTTCCCACTCTCATATTAATTAAATAGAGATTTATATGACTATAGGTTAATAGGGGAGTACATAAACACCATTCCCACCACCAAAAGACTGTGTCCCATCCCATCCCCCACCCCCCATCCTAGTGAAGCCGAACATCCACCCTCACCCTCAACCCAGAGATTTTTACTTTGGTGCCCTACTCCAAATTCATTCAAATCTTGCTTTGAGTGTCCCTTTCTGTTCTTCTTTCTCAATTTCTGTTTATGAGTGGGATCATCCCATACTCGTATTTACCTTTCTGACTTAGCTCACTTAATATAATTCCTTCTAGCTCCATCCAAGATGGGTCAGAGAAGGTGGGTTCACTGTTCTTTAATAGCTGCATAGTATTCCATTGTGTATATATACCACAGCTTTCTTAGCCACTCGTCTGTTGCTGGGCACCTGGATTGCTTCCAGGTTTTAGCTATTATGAATTGTGCTGCTATAGTCATAGGTGTACACATATCTTTTTGGTTGGGTGTTATGGAGTCCTTGGGGTGTATCCCTAGGAGAGGAATTACTGGATCATATGGAAGGTCCATATCTAGATTTGTAAGAATTCTCCAGACTGCTCTCCACAGAGACTGAACCAATTTACATTCCCACCAGCAGTGCAGGAGGGTTCCTTTCTCCCCACAGCCTCTCCAGCATTTGTTGTTACAGTTTTCTTTTCCCCTGAATCCAAAATGGCCCACACTGCAACACTTCAGATATTCACAGCATTACATATTCACAGCATTAAAAGATATGAATTGCTACCCATGAATAATTTATCCTGCCAGATTACCTTTCAAGTATGAAGGAGAAATTAAAATCTCCCCAAATATACAGAGAGTGAAGGAAGTCACCACCAATCTTACCTTGTAAGAATTACTGAAAGAAGCCCTACATGAAAATAAACAAAGGAACTACAACTCTATGTGAGGCTATCAGTAGTAGAATAAAACTTCAAACACAAATAACAACAAATAAAAAAGAAAATACCTGAAAATGATAAAGCAATATGTTCAATGTTAGTGATCGAAGTCCAACTATCAAAGATATAGATATTAGTCCCAAAACTCCAAACCTTCTAATTTTGCCTCACCTTAGTTAGAATCTAAAGAAAAGAATGTGGATGGGATGAGTCAGGAAATGAGAAGTAAATACTGTATTACCTCACATGTAAATAGAATCAGGAAAGAGAGGCAGAAAGGGAGAAAACAGGGTGAAACTTGTGCTAGTATGGTATGATGGACCAAAGCATGGGACTCTGGGGAATAAGTGGAAGAGGAGCAATTGGTAGTAGGGCAAGGTCCTAGGTTGGGGATGATGGGAAATGATGCCCATGTAGGGACAACTGTGCTGTAAACTATTAATACCCCAATTAAATGTAAAATAAAATAAATTATAGATATAAGTATAATCAATGATATGAAGTACATATGTTTTAAAAACTTGCAGACATCTATGAAAGAAGATGAAGAAAAAATAAATGTAAAGGCATGGCATATTTGTGGATTGAAAAACTTGATAACACTGACATATTTATACTACCTAACATAATATACAGATTAAATACAGTTTTTATCAAAACTACAGTGACTTTCCCCCCCACAGGAAAAAAAAATAATCTTGAACTTGTGTAAAGAACCCTAATGAGTAAAAAAAAAAAAAAATCTGAAATCTAAGAACAAAGCTGTCATCTTTTTTGTTTGTTTGTTTAAAATTATACTAAAAGCTACAGGCATTAGAACAACAGGTATTGGCATGAAACAAGACTTTACTAATGGAACAGAATCAATAGTGGAAAAATAATTTATACACATGTGGTAAGCTATTTACAACAAATTAGACAAAAGAAAATGGGAAATAAAATTCACTGTCATGGGGTTGGCAATAATGGGGAAATGATAATATAAAAATATTGTGTTGGGAAAACTGGAAAGTTACATGGAAAAGCATAGAAGTAGATCTATTGCTTACAGTGTAGAAAAATATCATCAAGGTGAATTACGGAGTTGAACATTAGACCTGAAAACATAAAACTCTTAGAAAAAAATACTGATAAACTACTTGACATCGATTTTGAGAATTATCTTTCTTTTTTCTAGTTTGAGGTAGGATTTGACACCAAATAAATTCCAAAAAAAATGAACAAGTAGAGAACCATATCAAATTACCAAACTTCTGTATATCAAAGAAAACTGGAAGCAAAATATAAAAACAGTATACATGTTGGGAGAAAATACTTGCTAACTGTGCATCAGATTAAGACTGATAACACAAAGAACTGATAAGATTCAGTGGAAAGAACTACAGTACAACCACAACAGCCAGCTTTAAAAATGATTCAGGACACTAAATGGTTGTATTTTCTAAAAATAAATAAATAAATAAATAAATAAATAAATAAATAAATAAATAAATAGACAACAGATAACACAAGTTAGCAAGTGCAAGGACAAAAAGGTACCTGAGTGATATTGATATCTTTACTAATAAAAGTAGTGTAAAATCTCCTTAAAAATTAAAGATAGAGGGAGTCCAAAGGTAGTGCAGAAGGTTAAGTGCACATGGCACAAAGCCGTCTTAAGGATCTATGTTCAAGCTCTGGCTCCTCACCTGCAGGGAAGTTGCTTCACAAGCCATGAAGCAGTTCTGCAGGTGTCTGTCTTTCTCTCCTACTCTCTGTCTTCCCCTCCTCTCTCCATTTCTCTCTGTCCTATCCAACAACAATGACATCAATAATAACAATAAGAACTACAACAATAAAAAAGCAAGAACAACAAAAGGGAATAAATAAATAAATAAATATTAAAAAATTAAAGGTAGAATTAGAGTACTATTCACCATGCCTATATCTGGGTATATATCTGAAGGGAATAATAACAGGAACTGCATACTTACATTTACTGCAATACTATCACAATATTTAAGATATGGATTGTTTGTCAGTGAGTAAATGAGTGAAAATAAGATTTGGTATTTCATATGATGCATGAGAAAGAAATTCTCCAAGTTGAAGCAACATAGATGAACCTTTAGTACATTGTGCTTTAAAAAACAAGTCATAAAGATAATAAAACATGCTATATAAGCTTGTCAATATGTGGAATATACATGTTTCAGGTACATAGGAATAGAGTAGAATGGTGGTTAGCAGGGATTGTGGGCAGGGCTAGAATGAGAAAATTTTAGTCAAAGTTGACAAGCTTCCAGATAATGGCTAGGTAGTGGAGGTATCACATGCAGCACTATAGATTATCATAATTAATAATATTTTAGTATATCCTTGAAAGTTAATAAGACACAAAAAGACTGAATTCTAAATGCTCTTATCCTCCCCCCTGAACTAATTATGTGGCATTGTAGTGATGTAGAGTGTTATGATGGCAATAGTTTTGTAATTTAAGTAAGTGTATGAATTTAACCTGTTGTACATCTTAAACATATACTGTATGCTAATTAGAGCTCAGTAAAATGAAGATATTTTGCCTATAAACAGATTGCTTAATTGTATGTTGAATAAAACTATCATATAACTTAGGTGACAAATGGTAAGGAGTATATAAAATATGAATTTAGTCTACTATATATTGAAGAAGGAAGGATGAAGAACAGAAATAATCTAAACATGTAAGAAAATTTTGCAGTGTCAGAAATTTGATAAATATTATGCTAGCTAAGCTTGTTTATAAGGTACCTCAGGGAAAGTGTAAGTTTAGAAGGTATAATGTGTGTCTTCCTGGCTCCCTGAACAGTCTCTTGCTGTAAGAACTATGTGCTAATTCACATGATATAAATCTCTACAGCTTTATGGAAAAGCAGTACCAGCCACCATTTAGTCACTTTTCTTAGACTGAATTAGGAACTGATCTACTTAATGCACAATGTAACTTAAGTGATAAAATTTTAAACAGGATACAAATTTTATCCATTTCTCCTTTCATGGACATTCATTAAAATATTCTCTGTGCCGTTAATGAAATTTCTAACTCAAATGAAATATGCAATATGTAATGCTGCCTGTCCTGCAAATGTACCTATTTTACTTACAATAAGAGCACTTGCAGTCTACACTTAAGCAACACTAAGCCATTGCTAACATGAGCAAAATGAAATGTATCATGTGTAAGCCAGACCCTTCCCCCTTAGTCTACTTCTATTACATTTAGGTAAAAGGACATATGCTCAACATATACAAATATTTTAAAATTGTAACCCATTCTTATATAAAATATATCAAACTACTCCAGAATATAATGCTTAAAAAGTCAACAGCAATTTGTTAATGATGCTCAGTGTTGTATGAGTAGTGAACTAAGATGGACCACTCTTGACTGTACTTATTCATCTGATTACAGTCATAGGGAATACAAAGTTTAACTGTTTAACTTTACAAGGATCTGCACAGCACAAGGAACCATACTCAAAATAAGAAGATAACCTATAGAATGGGAAAAGATATTTACATGCAATATATCAGGCAATTTACATTGTAAATTTTAATCCAGATTATGTAAAGGATTCATAAAACTCAGCAATTAGCTCCATTAAAAATAGGGGAGAGGATGACCACATCCAAAAATAGGGAGAAAGCATGAACAGAATATTTACCATTGAAGAGATCTGAAAGGCCAAGAAACATATGAAAAAAAAAATGCTCCAAATCACTGACTGTCAGAAAAATGCAAGTAAATACAACAATGAAATACCACTCCACTCCTGTGAGAATGTCATACATCAGAAAAGATAGCAGCAACAAATACGGGAGAGGTTGTGGGGACAAAGAAGCCCTCCTTCACTGCTAGTGAGAATGTCGATTAGTTCAACCTCTGTGGGGAGGAGTCTGGAGGACTCTCAGAAGGCTAGAAATGGACCTACCCTATGATCCTGCAATTCTTCCTCTGGGGGTATATCCTAAGGAACCCAACATATCCATCCAATCAATAGATTTGTGTATACGTATGTTCATAGCAGCTCAATTTGTCATAGCCAGAACCTAGAAGCAACCCAGGTGTCCAACAAAAGATGAGTGGCTGAGCAAGTTGTGGTATATATACACAATGGAATACTACTCAGGTATTAAAAATGGTGATTTCACCATTTTCAGTCCATGTTGGATGGAGCTTGAAGGAATTATGTTAAGTTAGATAAGTCAGAAACAAAAGGATGGATATGGGGTTATCTCACTCATAAGCAGAAGCTGGAAAATAAGATCAGAAGAGAAAACATTAAGCAGAACTTGGACTGTTGTTGGTGTATTGCACCAAAGTAAAAGACTCTGGGGGTGGGGGTGGGGGATTCAGGTAATGGAACAGGATGGCAGAAGAGGACCTAGAGGGAGTTGTACTGTTATGTGGAAAACTGGAAAATGTTATGCTTGTACAAGCTACTGTATTTACTGTTGGCTGTAAACCATTAATCCCCTAATAAAGAAATAAAAAAAATAAAAATGGGGGAGAAACTGAACATGTTCTTCACCAAAGAACATATTCAGATTGGCAAAAAACATATAAAAATACTCAAAATCTCTAATTATCATGATAATACCAATCAATCTAACAAAATACCATTTTATAATTACTATTTTATTTATTTATTTATTTTAAGAATTCAATGGTAACTTTATTAATGTTACCTACAGAATTGGTGAGCAAGTTAGTACAATTCAGGGATCTTTATATATACTATTTTTTATTTAAAAAGGGAGACATTAACAATACCATAGAATAAGAGGGGTACAACTCCACACAGTTCCCACCACCCAATCTCCATATCCCACCCCCTCCCCTGATAGCTTTCCCATTCTTTATCCCTCTGGGAGTATGGACCCAGGGTCATTGTGGGTTGTAGAATGTGGAAGGGCTGGCTTCTGTAATTGCTTCCCTGCTGAACATGGGCATTGACTGGTCGATCCATACTCCCAGTCTGCCTCTCTCTTTCCCTAGTAGGATGGGGCTCTGGGGAAGCAGAGCTCAGGACATATTGGTGGAGTCGTCAGTTCAGGGAAGTCTGGTTGCATCATACTAGCATCCGGAACCTGGTGTCCGAAAAGAGAGTTAACATACAAAGCCAAACAAATTGTTGAACAATCATGAACCTAAAGACTGGAATAGTGCAGATGAAGTGTTGGGGGGTACTCACTGCAGACTCTTGTGTACTTCTGCTTTCAGGTATATATTTTGCCCTAGTTTATGTTTGTGTGAACATATGCTCTATCTCAGGGGACCTGGTCTATACCTAGGTTTTGGGACTTTGTTAGGAAGTAAACCACTTGGAATGGAATTAGAGAATACTATGAAAGGAAAGGTCTCACCTGAGTAATGAAGCTAAAGAATTGTCATTCCACATGTGAAGTCTCTGGACACAGTCTGAAGTGAAGCATGCTGATGTGGCACTCATTGTGTTGATTAGGTCGTGATCAGCAGATGAAATTTTATTTGATATGAATTGAGAGAAGCATGCAGGAAAGTGCACCCCACCCTAAGGTTCCAGGACTGGGAGAAATATAGGCTCTATAGTGGAAATGTGAGGTTCCTGCTGTCTTAGGGTTCAAGAAGATAGTTAATGTTATCATCACATTATTTGGTAATTGGGTTAACTTTGAAAGGTCCCTTTCTTAGGATTTGCTGTATAATACCCAGCATCTTGTATATAGCTGTGCAGATTTATTTATTTATTTTCCCTTTTGTTGCCCTTTTTTATTGTTGTTATAGTTATTATTATTGTTGATGTTAACTTTGTTGGATAAGACAGAGAGAAATGGAAAAAGGAGGGGAAGACAGAGAGGGGGAGAGAAAGAGAAACACCTCCAGACTTGCTTCACCACTTGTGAAGCTACTCCCCTGCAGGTGGGGAGCCGGGGACTCAAACCAGGATCTTCACTCTTGTGCCTGTGCTTTGTGCCATGTGCGCTTAGCCTGCTACGCTACTGCCTGACTACCCCAAATACCATTTTACCCCTACAATAATGACCTATATAAAACAGAACAGAAACAACAAGGTGCTGATGAGGATATGGAGAGAAGACAACGTATCTATACTGAAACATCTACACTGTGGGAATGCAAATCAGCACAGTCCCTGTGGATAACAGTTTGGGGATTCCTGAACACATTAAGGATGAACGCCACTTATGATTCAGCAATTTCTCTCTTTAGAATCTATCCAAACTGCACAAAAGCAGCTACCTGGAAAGAGCTAGGAATGCTAATTTTCATTGTAGTTCTATTTGCAATAGTCAACATTTGGAAACAACTCAAATGTCCAATAACAGATGAACAGTTAAAGAAGTTGTGAGATATATACATAATGGAATACAGGTGTTGGAAATGAAATATTCTCCTCTGTAGCAACATAGGGGGAATCATGTTGAATGAGATAAGCCAGAATGAAGAGGATGAATATAGGATGATCTAACTAACAGATGGGCTCTAAAAAGCAAAGCAAAGAATAACATAGGATGAATCCTCTATGAACAGCAGTATATCACAATAGACTTGGGGATTTAGAAAAAGGAAGGTTACTAAGGGGAGGTTCAGAACCTAAGTTCCTGTGGTGGAGTAAGATGATAGTATGGTTGAGGCTGAAATGAGCTGATATACAAGTTGGAGCAATGTAGAAATATACCCTTGTAACAACCACCACCTACAATTAAACATCTCCTAGAGCTGGAACAAATAGTAGTTAATAATATACTATTTGTTAAAGATTGTGATAGATACTGAAAAATTCTAGTAACTAAGTGGGATAATAGGTGAGTAATTTGAATCTCAGAAAAAGTGAATAAAAGTAAGATTATCTTCTTTCAAAACAGAAGGGTCAGATACAGGTCCTAGAGACCCTTATGGATGCAGAATACAAAACAAGGAGAAACAAAACAAAATCTTGTACAGCATTTTTGACAGCATTTTCTTTTAATTTTTTTTATTTGTTCCCTTTTATTGCCCTTGTTGTTTTATTGTTGTAGTTATTATTGTAATTATTGATGTCATTGTTGGATAGGACAGAGAGAAATGGAGAGAGGAGGGGAAGACAGAGAGGGGGAGAGAAAGACAGACACCTGCAGACCTGCTTCACCACTTGTGAAGCGACTCAGCTTCAGGTGGGGAGACGGGGCTCCAAACGGGATCCTTATGCCTGTCTTTGTGCTTTGTGCCACGTGCACTTAACCCGCTGCACTATCACCGACTCCCGACAGCATTTTTATAAATATTTTTAAGTGTATGCTATAATGTATCTTCAGATTGGCACTGCAATTTCTGACAGATTTAATGTGTAGTAAAAAATATTCTTTTTATCTTATTTTAAATGTAATGCAATCAAAAACACATTTACAAAATATCATGCAAAATGGCAATGATTCCAAGCATTAAAGAAGATGAGAATCACCTGGAATCTAGATTATAGTAGATATCTGGATCTCATCCCAGAATTTCTGAATCAGTAGATTTGTTGTGGAAACCTAATATTTGCCTTTCTCTCACACTTCCAAGTCATACTGATGCTGCTGTTAAAGGGATATCCTCTAAGAATCACAACATTATGATTACCCATGGGTTATAATAGTGACAGCATATATGCAGAGTCAAAGATAAAGAAGAGATGGATACTATGATTCTTTTTTATTGTTGATATCATTATTATTTTTGTGGTTGTTGTTAGTATTATTGTTGTTATTACAGCCAGATAAGACAGAGAGAAAATGAGAGAGGAGAGGAAGACAGAGAAGAGGAGAGACAGACACCTACAGACCTGCTTCACCGCTTATGAAGGGACACCTTCCCCCCTGCATATGGGGAGCCAGGGACTGGAACCTGGATCCTTGAGCCGGTCCTTGTGCTTCGTGCCATGTTAAATATAATCCTTAAGATTTCTAGTTTAGAGGGCTGGTGCAAGGACCTGTTTAGCAGCCCCTAGTCTCCATTAGTAGTGAAGCAGGAGGCAGTTGTCTTTTGCTGTTGTCATCTCCCATAATATTTTTCTGTATCATAATTTTAAAACAATAAAACCAATTTTCTTTTAAAATATTTTTGATAGGACATAGAGAAATTGAGAGGGGAGGGGAAGATAGAAAGGGAGAGAGAAAGAGAAAGATAGATACCTGCAGACCTGCTTCACCACTTGTGAAGCAACCCACCCTGCAGGTAGGGAGCCAGGGGTTGGAACCAAGAACCTTGTATGGGTCCTTGTGCTTGGTCCTGGTATGTGTGCTTAAACCAGTGCATCACCCAGACCCCTTAAAAATATTTCTAGTTTAGTTTCCTGATGTCTTTAATTATGATAATAATAACTTCAGGATAGGATTGTTGTATAGATAAAATGACATCTAGCAACAACTCGATGTTAGCATGCTAATTGTACTCACGGTTGTAATTATATGAAAGCAATAGTCCTATTCTCATATATATTACTTGCAGGTTTGTTGTATCTTTGTGTTCATTTATTTAATCTGCTATTGTCTTCCAGATAACAGAGTTGACTACTGGAACATTGTTTCTTACCCTACCTTTTTCAAAAAAGAAGCAGGATTTTTTATGTTCTATTTCTGCCCATTTACACAGTGCATAAAATCCAGCAACTAAGTATTTAAAATAATCTACAGACTCAAAAATAAATCTTACTGTTTTCAAGTTAAACTCCTCCTGGGATTAGTATTAAAGTAGAATTAGGTTTGCATTAGTTGAGCTTTGCAGGATGCCCTGATAATGCCTCAGCAATCAAAACGTAATTATAAAATAGGAATATTTCAACTGCAGTTGTTTTTTTCAATTCAGTATGCACTATAGAAATCCAGCACGCAGCTGTGTTAAGGTAAAGATAAACTAAGTTCCAGATCACTTATCAAGCTGTGCAGTCAAATATGAAGCAAAAAGTTAATAACAACAAACAATTCAATAACAAATAAATCACAACAAATTTTCTTGACTGCCAATAAATGTTATAGCCCTTGCTTCTCCAATAATATAATCTGTGCTGTAAGGCTGCTGGGAACAAATAGGATAGAAATATAATCATCCTGTTCTTTTCACTGGATAATCGCTTCATATATTGGGCTACATCCTATTTCTTTCTGTACCACAATTTACCCACATTAGATGGACATTTTTCAAGTATTATTTTTAGGAGACTAGTAAAATGAGCTGTACAATAGAAAACAAAAATATCCCTGAACCTAAAAAAGAAAAAAAAATGGAAGTATATTTTAAGTTCTACCTTCTTCAAGAGTCATGGCACATATTAGCATTTGAAAATAGCCACAAATCCTCGGATTTGTGCTTTCCAACTGTAATAGAGAAGGGATATCTTATAACAGTGAGGCTTCCAAAGATCTCTGCTTCTTTAGGGAAGGCTGCTCCAAATGCTGTTTACTTCACATTTTGTAGGTTAGAAAGACTCTTGAACTAGAGCGGCTCATGTCAGTCAAGAATTCTTTATCTAGTACAGTTATCCTTTCCAAATGAGACAAAATAAGAATGTTCTTGGAACTGAAGGTGATTATGTTTAGTGAAATAAGTAGAGAGATGAAAGACAACTACAAGAAGATTTTACTCATATGTGGAATCTAAAGAATTAATACAAATTAACTTAAAAAACAGAAGCAAATCCTTTCTAAGACTTTGTGACAACTATAGTGATTATCTTTGGGAGGTGGGCATGGTAATATACATTGTAATCTTATAATCTTGTCGGGGGCTCGGGAGTGGCTCAGGGTTAAGCACACATAGTACTAGGCTGGGGGGGGGGGGTTACACAAGAGGGGAAGCAGGTCTGCAGGTCTCAAGTTCTCTCTGTCCTATCCAATAAAACAAAAGAAGATGGCCACCAGAAACGGTGAATTCATAATGCAGGCCCCAGCAATAACCCTGGAGGCAAAATACAAAAAGCAAACAAATATTCCTTGATCAGTGAAAACTGATTATTATTTTTTTTGTTAGTCCAGCAATCTTGCAAGTCCTTTAGGTTTAAATGTGTGAGATCAAATACATGAGACAAAATGGAGAAAGTGGAAATAATAATTTGGGTAAGAACAAATAGTGTCACTATATATTTTTTCTCATTTCTTGAAAGTACCCATATTATTATTTTTCAAAATTATTATGAATTTATGCTATATTTATAGCACATACAGATATAATATACATAATAATAGTAGTATGGGGAATAGAGTATTTTACAAGAATCAAGTCGATATTAATTTTTTTAAAAAGACTGATAAATTAAGGTGGGATTTGGGATATACTGGTCAAAGAATACATAGTTGTAGTATTATAGGATGGATAAATCTATTGTATAGTAATATTTAATACTATACTGTGATAATGAGAACTGGCAATTTTTAGAGTGGATATCATGGGAGTCAGGCTGTGGCGCAACAGGTTAAGCGCAGGTAGCACAAAGCACAAGGACCACCATAAGGATCCCGGTTCGAGCCCCTGGCTCCTGTCTGCAGAGGAGTTGCTTCACAAGTGGTGAAGCAGATCTGCAGGTGTGTCTATCTTTCTCTCTCCCTCTCTGTTTTCCCCTCCTCTCTCCATTTCTCTCTGACCTATCCAACAACGATGACATCAATAATAACTACAACAGTAAAAAAAAAAAGGGGGACAACAAAAGGGAATAAATAAAAAAAAAAGTGGATATCATGAGTTCTTACCACACGGAGTATAGTAACTATGTGAAGTGACAGATATATTTATTAGTTTGATTGTAATAATTTTTCATGATATATATATATATATACACAATCTAAAAGATGTATGCTCCAATTCCCAGTCAGAGTGCTTTAAAAAACCAATTTAGAAAAACAAAACTACAAAAATCTCAACTCAGTAACTCAGGTTGTTCACTTATAATGTTAATTTAATGCAAACATGGCAATAAGAAGTACAACTAAAATAAAAAATGCATAAGACACATAGAAAACAAATAGGAAAATAACAGCTATAAATCTGGTTAAATAAAAATGATATCAAATATGAGTGTACTAAAGACCTGAATAAAACATCATGGGGCTAGGCAGTGGTGCACCCAGGTTTAGATCCTCACTCTCCACCTACAGGGGGAACACTTCATAAGTGTAAGGCTGGTCTGCAGGTATTTGTTTCTCTCCTTCTTTATCTGCTCCCCTTCTTTCAAACTCTCTCTATATTAGCAATTAAATAGAAAAAAGGAAAAAAATGTCTGTCTGAACAGATGGATTCTTAGAGCTAGCACTGAGGCCCAGCAAGAAACTTGGTGGCAAAGAAAAAGTATATATATGTCACTAGACTAAATAATAAAATGCAGAAGTTAACTATATAATATCTATTAAACACATTTCATGTAGTATATGATTAAAATTAAAACATACATGTCTTTAAGCAGATTTAAAGATATATACATTTACTTAAATATATGTTAAATATATTACTTAGCACATTAACATAAGTATTTCAGCTTTCAACTACTTACTCTACTAGTTACTAGTTAGGAAATCTCTATAGAACCTCAACAAAGTACATTTTTGCAAGTATTTATTCACACTATTAAAATATTAAATGTATTATTAAAACCGCTGAGAGGTCAATAGGCAAAATTACTCACTTGGCTAGTCTATTGCATTGCTATTTGAAAGACTCAGGTTTAAGCCTGGCCACTATAGCATTAGAAGAATTTTTGGTATTATGGTATTTTCCCCATTTTCCTCTTCTTTATTTCTGTCCTGTTGATTAGACACACACACACACACACACACACACATACACACACACACAAACACACACACTCCAAGGGGATATAGGATATAGTAATTTTAAAAATTATGTTAGGGACTTCAGAAATAAAAAAATGTTTTAAATTTCTTCATCTACACAAATTCTTTCATCATGCAAAGAAATGAATTATTTTTTATAGATTTCTGACTTATCCAAAATTACCCAGGTTATAGAAAAGTCAATATTAGGAGATATACTCTTATTTTTAATTTCTCTTTTCTTTTTTAAATATTTTATTTATTTATTTATGAGAATGATAGGAAGAGAGAGAGAAAGAACCAGACATCACACTGGTACATGTGCTGCCGGGAGTTGAACTGGGAACCTCATGCTTGAGAGTTCAGTGATTTATCCATTGTGTCACCTCCCAGATCACATACTCTCATTTTTTATAATGTATTTCATTTTTTAATATTTATTTATTCCCTTTTGTTGCCCTTGTTGCTTTTTATTGTTGTCATTATTATTGTTGTTGTTATTGCTGTTGCCATTGTTGCATAGGACATAGAGAAATGGAGAGAGGAGAGGAAGACAAAGAGAGGAAGAGAAAGATAGACACCTGCAGACCTGCTTCACCACTTGCGAAGCGACTCCCCTGCAGGTGGGGAGCTGGGGCTCAAACCAGGATCCTTACACTGGTCCCTGCACTTCGTGCCATGTGCACTTAACCCGCTGGGCTAATGCCCGACTCCCTATAATATATTTCTTTTAAGTTTTAAAGTGACATCTTGGGATAACAAGTAAGCTCATGAAACTTAACTACATTAAAAAAACTTCTAATGCCAGTCCTTGTCACCTATGCAGTCTCATAAAAAGAAGAACTTTATTTATTGTTGTTGTCATAGATCTTTGCTTTCTGAGTCTACAACTTCAGAGAGAAAAAAAAAAAAAAAAAGCACATATACACAGAAAGAGAAAGATACCACAGCTCCAAAGCTTCTTCCAGTGTGGTACGGTTAGGCTAAGATCTGGGTAATGCAGACAACAAAGCAGAACACTATTCAGATGAGCTATTTTGCAAACTTTTATAGAGGTTTCATAACTACTCTGTACTATCTCAATGACTTTACATTTGAAGTGGGGATGATAGCAATGTCTGCAATTTGGTGGCTGGAAGGCAGTACTTCCCTGAGCAAATGATCTCACCAATATGTCCTGAAGTTTCACTTCTCCAGCGCTTTACCCCACTGGGGAAAGATGGAAACAAGCTGGGGGTATGGATCAAACTGCCAAAGTCCATGTACAGAGGAGAAACAATTACAGAATCCAGAACATCCATATTCTATACCCCATAAAGAATTTTGTTCCATACTTCCAGAGGGGTGAAGTATAGGGAAGTTTATAATGGAGGAGATGGGACACAGAACTCTGGTGATGGGAGCTGTATGGAATTATGCTCCTGTGATCTTACAATTGTGTTAATCATTATTAAATAACTAGTAGAAAAAAAAATTAAAAGCTTACAAACACACTCAACTTTGTTGCTCTGGTCTTACTCTGCCTGAACATCAAAACTTGATTCAGTACCACCCCCTTTACAAAAATTGTACCAAGTAAAGCTTGGTCTTTTCCCCTAACCTTTTATCCTCTAATGATATAGTATGTACTGTCCCACTCACACAGATATATACATTATATACATATATAAATTTTTAATTACTCTTGCGTGCTTCCTTTCCTCAGTATTCAGTCTCAGACTACACCTTGTCATCTTTTCTATTTATCCCTTAACTAGTGTTAATTTTCTGTGACTTGAAAACTCAAGACCTTTGTTTTCCTGCACCTACATTTATTTTCAAAAAGTTAATTGATTAGGATAAATGACTAGTAAACTTATCATTGTTTTTAATTAAAAAGGGGCTTGATAGTGGTAGATATTAAATCAGACTTTTGAGATATAATGCATGTAGAATTTTAGAACAATACCTGGTACAAAGGCAAGTGCTCCATAAGTAAGTTATTTTTATTCCGGATTTTAGAATGTTCCAATAAGTGAGCTAAAGATAAATCATTATCTCATCTGCCAGCAAATTTCTACAATGCTGGCACAGATTTTAGAGCTCCTGACTCAGATGTTGAATCTACATCTGGACATCAAACCATTTTAGCAGTCAGCATTAGAAAGATTGAGTTGCAAAGAGGCAGCACTGAAGGGAAAACCTTGCTAACAAGATAAAATGTGATGAACTCAGCAGCTTTGTTTGTTATTGCTGATGAAGGGGAGACAGAGCAAAATGTGAGATGTGGGACACTCAGAGGAAAGTCTGTATGATGGAGATAATTTATTACTTGCTGGGAGACTAGATATGGAACACCAGGTCAGCAGGATGGCCAGATGGCAACTCACTGACCACAGAAATTCTTTTTGTAATAAAGCACTTATTTTTATTGCATTCAGCTCTTCATTTTCCTTCCTGAACTCTGTGTTCATGGCTAACCTTGGACACAAGCAGTGTTTTCTTGCCTCTATTTCTTTACTCACCCAGATCACTTGTTCTAAAACATCTTCCACCTACTTGTTGCAATTCCTCTTCACCTTTGCAACCTGCTTAATAGAACACAATTCATTCAACTGAGCATTTAATAATCCTGAGTACCGGTATATACACTTAGATTCCAACCCATACAATTTTAGAATTATCTGTAAGAGCGTGCTTTTACATCATTATTATGTTTACAGAAGAGGTATTCTGTGAGTGCAGGTGAGATATCTTTCCCAAAGTGTGTGTGATGGTAGCTACTCTCTTAATGGTTTAGTGAGTTGTAGTTAAATTTGTAAAAAAAAAAAAAAGGGGGGGGGGAGAGCTAAATGCAATAGCACATGTATAAATCAGAGGGGAGACTGTAATCTGTCCCATGTAACTGGAGAATAAGGCACTTGGAGAGAAAATGAATAAAAATGTGTACAGTAAGGAATGGGCAGATCAAATAGAAAGGTTTAGTTTGCAGTAGCTGATCATGGCAACTGTCTTCACATAGTTAAATCTGTTAGATATACCATAGTGAAAACTGCTACTAATGGGGAGAATCACAGAGTGAACTTTATGAAGGCTGACCAGTCCTGATTATCTACAAAATTAAGTCAGTAAAATGAAGACCCAGGGGAGCTGACAGCATGATTAAATCTGAAGGACAGTGCGCTGGCAATCCAGGAAGAGCTGATGTTTCCATTTAAGTCTACAGACAGAGGAAAAGCAAACAAACAAACAAACAAACAAAAAAACAGGTGTACTAGTTTGAACGCTATCAAGGAGATATATATCTGACTTAGGGGAGGATCAGTTCTTTTTCTGTTCTATACTTCTGGGAATAATCTAGATGATCTAATTAAAGTGGTTGGATGTGATCCATCTACTTTAGTATGGCAATCTCTTTACTCTAGATACTGATCAAAGGGTTGTATTTATTTTTATTTGACAGGACAGAAAGAAATTGAGAAAATACGGGGAGCCAGAAAGGGAAAGAGAAGTAGAGACATGCAGCACTGCTTCACCATTCATGAAGCTTTCATTCCCTGCAGGTGGTGGCTGGAACTTGAACCTGGGTCCTTATGAACTATTAACATATATGCTCAACTGGTTGTGCCACCACACAGCCCCCACTGACTTAAATGTTAATCTCAATATAATGTCGTCTCCATAGAAACAACCAAAATAGTATTAGAACAAATATCTGTGTGGTCCTATGGTCTAATAAAATAGGTGCATGAAATTCACCATCACCAATTAGAAGCCTACTCAGGGATTGGCAGATCTCAATAAGTAAACAGAATGGTCAAATTCATAGTCAAAGTAAACAAATTCATGTCTAGGTAAATATACAAATATACAGAGAGTTAAAAAAAAAGTTCCAGTGGTTGAAAACAAAGAAAAGTCTCATTATGCTCTGAGGTCTCTCTTTTTTTCAAAGCATGAAGTCCAGATAGCATGTTATAGTTTCTCAAGTTTAGGAATGAATTACCAAAGTTGCCATCTAAGTCACTTCCTAAACTGAGAACATCAGCAGAAGCTACTCTCCTCTCATCAGTTCAATGTTCTATTTGCCATCTTAAAAATAAGTGTTTCCTATTGTTTCTTTTCCAGGAGTGGACCTAGCAGGGAGAGAGAGATGGGGGTGAGGGAGAGGGAGAGGGAGAGGGAGAGGGAGAGAGAGAAAAAAAGGAGAGGAGAGGAGAGGAGAGGAGAGGAGAGGAGAGGAGAGGAGAGGAGAGGAGAGGAGAGGAGAGGAAAGGAGAGGAAAGGAGAGAGAAAAGAGTGTGAGCATGCTAGAATGTATTTTTAGAGGACTTTTATCTGATTCAGAGCACCGTAAAAATCCAAGCTCTGACAGTGTCCTAGTTTCCATTTAATCTTCATTTCTCCATTTTGCGTCAGCTGTGCGTGCAGATGCTGAAATCTTGTTTGTTTATCATGGGGCTAGGAAGATTTATGGTTGGGTGAATGTTCGGCTGCCTTCCACGATCACTTGGCATAGCTCCTGAGCTGCACAGCACGAGGGACACTTAAACATGTTTAATAGGGAACTCGGTCCCACATGTTCCCTGTAGTTCTCATCTGGTTATTTTTCGGCTTATGCTTTGGTTGAAGTTAAAGTAATTACAAAGTTATTATTTGTCATTTCCATTATCTGTGAGGTCAGAAAAACATCTGTTCAAATTTAGCATCATCTGTCATTTATGCCAGCTTGTGGTCAGCACCTGAGTGGACATGAATAATGAGAGAAGGTGCTTTATGTGTACACAAACTAACACATTGTGTGTGTGTGTGTGTGTGTGTGTGTGTGTGTGTGTGTTTGCATTCACAAAAGAGCCCAATCCTGCCATTAAGTACCAGGAAGTCAACTGTCTTGTAACACCTGCAATGATCAGTGATAAAGAAACAATGAATGTGTCTGTGCATAATATTCTTAGGGTTTTCAAGTCACTGATGTGAAGAAAACAATAGAAGTTTATGAAATATTGTGAAATTTCTTCCTGATGCATTATTTATTTTTTCCTCTAACATATTGCACATAGTTTTCTATGTAGAGTAAAATTGAGAAAGTGGCCTATGGTTAGAAATGCTGCTTCATTTGATGAAGAATAAGAACATACATCTATGATGTATATGATTGGCACCTACATTTTTTAAGACAACAAACAGCTTAATATTTGGAAATCTGAAGTTACCAATTCATCTTTCCCAATACAGAGTTAGCAAACTTGTTCAATAAAGAGTAAAATAAAAGTGGGGATACATAGCATAATGGTTATGAAAAGAGACTCCCATACCCGAGGCTCCAAAATTCCAGATTTTATTTTGTATGTTGAGATGAGATATTCTGAATATGACTACAATCAAAGTATTAGTCATGGACTGCTATATTTTCAAATTAACACTACTTTCCAAATAGGAAACAAGCAATTCCAATCTTAATATTCCTCCCCTTTGTTAAACTGGAAGAATACCACCTAACTCCTAAAGAAAATAAAGAATCTACCCTCACAATTATGGACATAGAATCTTTAATAAGGGGGCCCAAAGTATTAAATGGAGGAAGGAGGCTCACTTAAATAAATGGTACTGGGGAAACTTGGTTGAAACATGCAGAAGAATGAAAGGAAACCACTATATCTTATTCCTATAATTTTGTCAGTATTTTCTATTTTTTTCATTAAATCAATAAAAAGTAAAATCATAAAAAAAGAAAACAATGAATCTTCATAGATCAGTGAAGTTAGTACAAATGTCAGTTCAGAGAATGATGATATGCCAAACCAGAGTACAGCTTAGCATATGGTGTGTTGAGTACTTACTAGGATTTAGAATTTGAGGAACTCACTTTGAGTTCAGATTCACAAATGCCTTTACCTTTTCTCATAGATATACTTCAATTTGATCACTTTATGGGAATTTTTCTGCTTTTATTTTTAATTTGTTCTACAAAAGAAGTACTTTAGAGAGGAATAGGAAAACTGCACTGATTTATGGGATTTACTAAAACCTGTGATGTTTACTTGGATTAAAAAATACAGAGCAAGAACTAATTTGTTAAAATTTGGTAAAATTTAAGTGCAAAATTAGTTCATTATAAAGAATGCTGAGTAGTCTTGTATCTCTATTGTCTTCATCAGTTTCCCTGACACCAAACACTGGATTCCCATGTTAATTAAAAAAAAAAAAAAGACAATTACTTTTATCTACTATCGAAATGTAGAAGCAAGTCCTCACTTAAAAATGAAAACCCAATTTGGTCTTTTCATATGCAAATCATTTCATCCTGCGTAACTACCCCCCAAACAAGGACAAAATTTTTTTTTTTAAATGGATAATGGATACACCAACATAAAAATAATAAAATCTATCAAATGTAGGGCTGGGGAGAAAGCTTAATGCTTATACAAAAAATTTCATGCCTAAGCCTCTAATGGTCCAGATTTGATCCCAGCACCACTATAAGGCAGCTGAGCAGTGCTCTAGTATTTCATCCCTCAGCGTTCTTCTTCTTCTTCTTCTTCTTCTTCTTCTTCTTCTTCTTCTTCTTCTTCTTCTTCTTCTTCTTCTTCTTCTTCTTCTTCTTCTTCTCTCTATCTGTATCTTAAAATGAAATATGTATTAAAGTTTTGTCCAAACTTTGACAAGGTGCAACTCTGCATTTGATTCCCAAACTACATCAAGGGTTACATTATGTTAGTAGTGGGGGCTGCGTGGTGACACACCTGGTTGAGTACATGTGTTACAATGCCCAAGGACTCAGGTTTGAGATCCAGGTCCCCACCTGCAGAGGAAAAGCACTGCAAGTGTTGAAGCGGTGCTGCATATGTCTATCTGTCTTTCTCTCTCTCTATCTCCCCCTTTATTCTCTATTTCTGGCTGTCCCTATCCATTATTAAAGATAAAAATATTTAAAAAGTTATGTTAACAGAAATGGATCTCCCTACCTCACAGATAGAAACCCATGATGGGGGAAAGGCTTCTCAGATATATTCAAATTCTTCTTCTTCTAGCGTTTGCCCTTCTTCTGTAGCCAGTCAACAGCGTCAGGTTGAGCCTGATGTAAAGTTTCGAGACCTCCTTTGAATCTGGAGAGGTGGCAGTCGTTGACTATGTGGGTCATAGTCTGTCTGTAGCCGCAGGGGCAGTTCAGGTCGTCTCTGGCTCCCCAGCGATGCGTGGTGCACCGGCCATGGCCTATTCGATAGCGATTGAGGAGGGCCCAATCATAACGTGCTAGGTCAAAGCTGGGTTGACGCTTGCAGGGGTCTGTGATGAGGTGTTTGTTCTTTACCTCAGCTGACTGTTTCCAAGAGTCTGGAACAGAAAAGTTCAGTGTAGGCATAGGGGACCAGATTGGGTGACGAGACGTCAAGCATTGGACAGGGTGGGCGAAGATATCCGCGTATATTGGCAGGTCCGGTCGAGCGTAGACATGGGAAATGAACTTAGATGATGCCGCATCCCGAAGAATATCTGGCGGGGTGATGTTGCTAAGAACTGGCAGCCATGGAACCGGGGTGGAACGGATGGTTCCAGAAATTATCCTCATGGAGCAATATAATTTGGAATCAACCAAGTGGACATGGGGGCTACGGAACCATACTGGGGCACAGTATTCTGCAGTGGAATAGCATAATGCCAGAGATGATGATCACAGTGTGGAAGCGCTTGCGCCACATGAGGAGCTGGCCAGTCTTGCAATGATGTTATTCCTTGAGCCCACCTTTGCTGCAGTTTTTATGAGATGTTCGTGAAATGACAGAGTGCGACTGAGAGTAACGCCAAGATAGACTGGCTGGGCTTCATGCTGGATTCTCGTATTGCCAAGCTGCACATTAAGCTCACGTGAGGCCGAGGCATGGTGTAGATGGAAAACAGATGATACCATTTTTGCAGTGCTAGGGATTAGTCGCCATTTTTTACAGTAATCAGATATCAGAGACATGTCTTTCGTGAGTGTTTCCTCAAGGATGTCAAACTTCGATGCCTGAGTTGCACAGCAGATGTCATCAGCGTAGATGAACTTCCTTGAAGAAGTTTCTGGGAGGTCATTGATGTAAATATTGAATAGTGTAGGAGCCAGAACAGAGCCCTGGGGGAGGCCACTTGAGACATGTCTCCATCTGCTAGACTTGTCACCCAGATGCACCCGGAATCTTCTGTTTTGGAGAAGAAACGATATAGTGTTGGCCACCGATGGAGGCAGGCATCTTGAGATCTTGACAAGGAGACCACGGTGCCAAACCATGTCACAGGCTGCTGTGAGATCAACAAAGACAGCACCTGTCTTTAAATTCTTCTGGAATCCATTTTCAATGTAAGTTGAGAGGGCCAGGGCTTGTTCACAGGTAGATCTTCCTGGGCGGAAACCAGCTTGGGCGGGTGATAGGAATTTCTCTGTAAGATGAGAAATACGTGACAGAAGCAGCCTCTCGAGGAGTTTGATATATTCAAATAAATCAGTCCATCAAAATAATAATAAAAAAAGAAACATGAGTCTCCCTTTCATTCCTAAATGATTCAGAGTAGGAGGATTCTAGACACAATAATTAGAAGTGTAATTTTACCTTGGAGGTTTTCAACATTTCTGCTTTCTACTACATTTTTGTTTGTGAAATTCCATTGTACCATCTTCCCCTGTCATCTTTCTTTCCATGCAGATCTCTAATTTCTCTACTCCAGGGTATGTTTAGCCATACTCTGCCTTCTCTCCTGAAATGCTGCAAGGATGAGTAAGTAAGAAACTGTCAGGGGCCTTCTAAGATACAATCTATTTAAATGGGAGGATATTATTGAAATCTTCACCACCTGGTTAGTTAAACAGGAAGATCTCAGAGGAGCAGCCATATTTGCCAATCAAGTCAGAGAGATTGAAATATGATGCCCAGTGAAGCAGGACACTTGCTTTAACTAAGAGAAAAAAGAAGTGTCGAAAAAAAAAATCCCAGTTGAGTTTGCAAGCAATACTGTATTATGTTGGAAAGACAAAAAAGATATTTAAGGGGAATATGAAATTTTCTTTATACTTTCCTCCAAGAGATTTGCTTCAATAAGATGTACTTTGTTTTATTTTGAGTTAATTCTTTCCTTTTTAAAATTTGTTCAGTCACGCAACCTCAATTCAGAATTGGTAATAAATTCAATAAAACTATTCTGATCATTCTTTAATACCTCTATTTTTATTGCTTTAAACTATGTATATGTCTTTATTAAATATCAATAGCACCAAAAGCTCATATAGCTTAAGACAGTGGACATTCTGTATGACATAACAAATTATTTTGAAACTCCTAGAAATAAACATGAATTCAGTTTGCTTTGAATTTGATAATATTAAAGTTTTTACTTTGCCTCTGTAATCCAAATATTTTATTTTTAAAATATCTTATTTATTTATTTATTTATTCATTATCATATAAAGAAAGATAGAAATTGAGAGGGGAGGGGAAGATAGGGAGAGAGACAAACAGACACCTGCAGCCTTACTTTACCATTCATGAAGTTTTTCCCCTGCAGGTGGGGACCAGGGGCTTGAACTCTGGTCCTTGCACATTACATTGTATGCACTCAACCAGGTGCCCCACCACCTGGCCCCTGCAATGAAAATCCACATTTTTTTTTAATATTTATTTTATTTATTTATTCCCTTTTGTTGCCCTTGTTGTTTTATTGTTGTAGTTATTATTGTTGTTGTCGTTGTTGGATAGGACAGAGAGAAATGGAGAGAGGAGGGGAAGACAGAGAGGAGGAGAGAAAGATAGACACCTGCAGACCTGCTTCACCACCTGTGAAGCGACTCCCCTGCAGGTGGGGAGCCGGGGTTCGAACCGGGATCCTTATGCCGGTCCTTGTGCTTTGCGCCACCTGCGCTTAACCCGCTGCGCTACAGCCCGACTCCCGAAAATCCACATTTTTATAAGTAATAATGTATGTTAAAATGATATTAACTGATTTTATTTGAAAATATCCTAGAAAATAGCCTTTTAATATTTAATACTACAAATTCACTTTCTTTCAAAGTGTGTGTGTGTGTGTGTGTGTGTGTGTGTGTGTGTGTGTGTGTGTTGTGTTTTAAGTGTTAGGGTGTTATACTCACCTGTTTGTCTTGCCCATTTTGAGTTCCTAAGGTTTAAAGCTTGCATCATTGGTGTGATTGTAGCAACAAAAATTTTACTTGGATAGAGTATATATTTTAAAAAAAGAATTTTCATTCTCTTTCATGCTTAAAATCCCACCAATGTTTTCTTTGTTTCATTCTCCATAGAATTATTTGCACTCGTCACAGAAAGTGTTATTGATACAATTGGTATTCTAGTGACCACATCTCCTTTGTCCTATAGCAATAGATTGGGAGGGAACTTCTCAGTAGGTATCTGCTTTTTATTTTACTGATGACTAAACTCAGACATAGTAATATGCGTGATTTATTGGTGTGCCAGTCTAATACTCTTACTTTTCCTAATATAATTGCTATGGTTAGGACTGAGATGCCCAAACAGACATGATGGGCCTAGACATCAAATAAATCCCTCTCTCCATTGTTACCAGTCATCTTTATTAGGAACAGCAAAATAGACCCCTTTGTGGGCCCCACATAGAACCTTGTCCTCAACTTGGGTCAACAACGGTAGAGAATGTTCCATTCTCTGAAGTGAGAACGGACAACATATTCTATGCTACACCTGAAGAAGATGGGTTGATACTGGGGCAGCTTGGAATGTTTGTACTCATGCACAGAATGTGAGCTCAGATCTATAGGAATGCAGAGGTCACATAGGCTCCTAAGCTGAATATGGGCCTCAGATCAAATCAAATCAATGGGGTTTACAGTCAACAATATTTATACCCCTACCACATATTAGGGTGCTACTCTCTTCCCTGATCCAGCTTTCTGGTCCTTTTCCAGCCATGACATCACCTCCCCAGACAATAACTGGGATCCACCTGCATATCAGATTTCAGGCTCAAAGAAAAACAACAAACAACAAACTAGTATAGCTGCAGGCCCTTTGAAATATAACTAAAATATGACTCCTAGCTATCTACAAAATGGAGAACCCCCCAACTCTTCATCTGCAGTATTCCAGCCTTTAGGTCCATAATTGGTCAACAATTTGTTTGGATTTGTATGTTAACTCTCTTTTCAGCCACCAGGTTCCAGATGCTAGCATGATGCTGAACAGAATTCCCTGGACAGAAGGCCCCACCAATATGTCCTGGAACTCTGCTTCCCCAGAGCCCCACCCCACTATGGAAAGAGAGAGGCAGACTGGGAGTATGGACCTACCAGTCAATGTCCATGTTCAGCAGAGAAGCAATTACAGAAGCCAGAACTTCCACCTTCTGCAACCCACAATGACCTTGGGTCCATGCTCCCAGAGGAATAAAGAATAGGAAAGCTATCAGGGGAGGGGATGGGATACTGAGATCTGGTGGTGAGAATTGTGTGGAGTTGTATCTCTCTTATCCTATGGTTTTGTTAATGTCTCCTTTTTTAGTTAAATAAAAAAAAATTTAAAAAAAGATTCCGTCTAGAATTTCTTTTTGAGCAGATTTGGTTGAAATTGATTCTTTCAACTTTTCTTTTTTCAGAAATACCTATACCTTTTCATTATTTCCACCTTGCTTCATAAACACGAGTTTGGCTACACTGGAAACTAATTGCTTTTTTTTTTACATGTATCAATAAACTGAGCTGCTGTGGACTGACATCAGTTAGAGAGGAGGAAAAGTTCAGAGGTTTTTTTTTTTTTTTTTGTTTGTTTGTTTAAAAAAAAAAAGAACAACTAAATGCCTCTGCCTATATAAGCTTTAAAGAGACAATGGGCTACAGCTTCATACTTGGACTTTGCAAACTGAATCTGTTCTGATGCATTATAACTTTCCAAGAAAACATACTCCTCTCACTGTTATACTTTGAGGTCAGTAGGACTTTGTTATTGAAGGTTGCCATCTAAGAATGACCCTTCAGGTGCAGAAAGGCAAGACTCATTGGCATTGCAGTGATGTTTATCATCAAGGACTCTTTTTTTTTTTTTTCCTTTTTCAGTATGACTACTGTGGAAGCACTCTATTGACTGTAGTGAAAATTCAGCTACTTTTTAGTTCCGATAAAGCTGACCTAAATGCTTTTTTACTAAAGAGAAATAAAGAAAGAAAGAATGCATGAAAGAATACTCACTTAAATCCATTGTGTCCTTGGTAAAACTGAATAAGGGGCATTTTAAATATACATCACTTATATTTTTTTAATATAACTTAGAGATGTAAGGAGTGTGTTAGATATTAATATAACAAAATGAAAAGCAACAGAAGGCATAGGCATCAATCACCAGTCTCACTAAGATTTATTGCCAAATGGCAATGAAGTTAATTTAAGAGAGTATCCATTGGCATGTGTGGCATGCAAATTTCAACCCAACCCCTCAGTCACCATCCTCACTTTGGGGGAAACTTCAGTGCTGTGGTGTCCTTCCCTCCCTTCTACCTCTCTGTTTCTGTCTTTGTTTACAATATAAGCCCAGTGATGAAAATTCCAGTGATAACTTACAAAAAAGCAATTATTACATACATCTAACATCACTACAAGTAAAATTCTATCTCAAGTAATTATGCCACTAAAATCAAAGAAAAAAACCCAATAATACCTTTCAGAGATTCTATACAACCTCCTTAAATGTTGATACTTTTATCTCACAAAGATGAGACTTAGAAATTTTGTTAGTTAATTCAGACTATATAATGGTCTGTAAGCCATGCTTTAAAAAAATTATTGAAGGTTTTCCTTTTTTATTATCTTAATATAATTTATTGAATAGAGACAGCCAGAAATTGAGAGGGAAGGGGGTGATAGAGAGAAAAAGAGACAAAGAGACACGTGCAACACTGCTTCACCACTCACAAAATTTCCCTCCTGCAGGTGGGGACTAGGGGCTCGAACCCAGGTGCTTGTATACTGTGACTGGTGTGCTCACCCAAGCCTGTGCTACCATGTGGCCACTCGTGCTCCTTTTCTTTCTTTTTGAAAATAACAACAACAACAAAAAAAAAGTGTGTACCATTCTTTTCACTACTCTAGGTCACTTTTCATACACACACACAGGCACCAATTTTTCCTGGTGCCATACACCTCCAGTGAGTGTGGTGCCTACATTCTAACCTGAGCCACAAATCTGGCAAGGTAAGCATGCTACCTGGTGAGCCCAAACATACCCCATTCTAGTATACACACCAATTAAAGATGGGCAAAATAGTTCAGTTGGATAATATGCTTGTTTTGCCATAGGCATGTTTCAGGTATGAGTCTGACCCCCCCAGTGCATTACATGTAGTTTTGGTGCTATGGTGTCTTTCCTTCTGCCTCTATTTCTGTGGGAAAAAATGGTCTAGAATGGTGACATTTTGGTGATGACAACAACAGAAGAGTGAGAATTACAATAGGGATGAACAAAGGCTGGGATGTTTGTCTCTGCAAGCTGACTCTGAGAACATAATCTTCTATCACTGAAGCAGAGGTACTGAATAATGATGCCACTGTTGAAATAACTTGAGTAAATCCCATTAGTAAGATATCCTTTATGTTCTAAGTAGGTAAAGTAAATACAATGAAAACTACTCAGATTCCAGAAAGGACACTACCTTATAGGGGAGCTCAGTTTTCACAGCCATGGAACAAATGTGATCCAAAGACCTTTTCAGAATGACACTACTTAAGCAAGCTCTTAAGTATAGTTCTTTACCTGGTACAAGTGACGTTACTTGTCATGCAGATACTTAATCCAGATTCCAGCTCAAGTCCTGCATTAAAGAGAGACAAAATGTACAATTCTCTAGAAAGGCAAAAGGCTGATGATCATAATCATGATGTTAATGCTGAAAAGGGCTTGCAATTCAATTAGGGCAGACTCTAGCAATTATCTTTCAAATGAAGTTACTTTGGAGAAGCAATGTGTCAATAGAAAATCATCAGCACACCATAAAGAGAGGCCACTTAAGAAAGAAAAAATGTTGGGAGTGGATAATGGCCACCCAGTTGAGCACTCACCTCTACCTGGAGTTTAAGGCCCCAGGTTTGAGCTTTTTGGTACCCACCTGTAGGAGGAAGCTTCGTAAGTGGTGAAGGAGAGCTTGTCAACGTCTCTCTCACTCTTTCTCCTTCTCTACCTTTAAATTCCTACTAAATTTCTTTCTGTACTATCAAATAATAAATAAATATTTTTAAATATCAATAATAAAAAGAATAGGATTGAAACCACTTTTGATCTGTGGGGTTTCCAAAAGGCAAAAAATATATATTACTAAGAACATTTATTTATTTACAAATATTCCCTGCTAGTTTTCAGGTGTCGTATTTCATCATTAGTTGCTCTTTAATTCTCCATGAACTTCGGATGTGACCCTTTTTTACAAAAAGGTTTCCCCTCTTCCTTGGGGGAGTATTCTTCTCCAACTAGTATATGAAAATAGCAAATAACTAGAATTGTAGTCTAATTCAAGGTAGAAGGAGTTGTTCTTTTCTTAAGCTGAATTCACCTTCTGTCAAGTAGTAGAAGACCTTCAACTTCAAGACAACATTTAAAACTGGTTAATTAGAATACTTCATGTCTAATTAAAATTGAGAATAACTCCTAATTATCTATCTCATTAGCATTAGTTATTATTTCGTGTGGATAACCATAGATTATTGCCATAGATTAAGTACATTTTAAGATCAATTCACACAAGTACTTTTTTTGTTGTTGCACAAAAGCACAGGACACATTTTTTTTTTCTAGTTTCCACTGTTTTTATTTATTTATTTTTTATTTAAGGAAGGATAAATTAACAAATCCATAGGGTAGGAGGGGTACAACTCCACACAATTCCCACCACCCAATCTCCATATCCCACCCCCTCCCCTGATAGCTTTCCCACTCTCTATCCCTCTGGGAGTATGGACCCAGGGTCGTTGTGGGTTGCAGAAGGTGGAAGGTCTGGTTTCTGTAGTTGCTTCCCCGCTGAACATGGACGTTGACTGGTCGATCCATACTCCCAATCTGCCTCTCTCTTTCCCTAGTAGGGTGGGTCTGTGGGGAAGCGGAGTTCCAGGGCGCATTGGTGGGGTGTTCAGTCCAGGGAAGCCTGGCCGGCATCCTGATGGCATCTGGAACGTGGTGACTGAAAAGAGAGTTAGCATACAAAGCCAATTTTCTATTAGACATCTGTCCTATTTACAGTTCAACATACTCACAGAAAATTATAATTTTTTATCTCCAGTGAAATTATTTTAAAATTTCAATAGCTTTCCCAAGGGAAGAATATTGATATTCACCTTTTTTAGAAAGACATGCTTCACCCTTGGAGTGCTTACAAATATTACCTAAATTAGCTATCTTCATAATGAAGCTGACAGAGCCAAAACTGATCATCCTGAACAGTTCCTATAAGGAGCAATGACAATTTTGATCTTCCCCTACAATTTTTTTCCATAGAGTGATAGCATTGCCTTCTATCTCAAATTCCAAATGTTAATGATCAATTTGACATCAAAGACATTTAAAAAATCAAAAAATGATATAAACCTGATAGTATAAGAGTATCTTTCTCATTTCTCATCTATCTAATCTCACCTATCCATCTACCATCTCTCTTTCTCTTTAGCATCTATCTATATAAATATGTGTACACATATGTTTACATATGTGTACATATGTAAACATTTATTATGTGGTAAAATTAGCAACTGTGTGACTTACTATATCTACAACATAAGTCACAAAAATAAAGGCAAAATATAGATATAATAGATGCACACTGAAGTGGAATTTAAATGTATATAGGTCAATGTTGTCTACCAAGTGTTCAGAATTCTGACATGTAAATTTCTGTTCTGTAATATGTATGGGAAATGTGGATTTAAAAAAAATAACTACTGAAATTGAAATATGTGCTTTGCTGCTGGTGCCTGTTCAGGCACCAATATGCTGGTCCCTGTTCAGGCACCAGATGCCAGGCTAGCTTAGCGGGCAGGAGAGAGACGACCAGGGACTCATGGCTGAGCTGGGAACGCAATTCAATCTTTATTGATGAGCGAGAATGCAGTGCAATCAACCTAATATCTCTTCATTAGAAAATCCTGTCCTTTATATCTCCTGAGGTGGAAATGTCAGGTCAGAAGAGGAAATACATAGGATAGGCAAAAGCACACGAACCAGTGGAGATTAAATGGTAGAAAACAGGATGTGACTAGAAGAGGGGTCAGAGTGGAAAAAGAGTGCGAACCAGTGGGGATTAAACCAATGCAGGTTTCAAACAAAACAACAATTATGTAAATAGACCACAGAGTTAAGCAATGCAAGCAAATCTAACTTGATGATCGAAACAGCAGAAGGAGTCTTAGAAGCAGAATTAGAAGCAGACCAACACTTTGCTATCTTAAGTATTCATTCTTTAACTATCCTGATTCTGTTCCTTTACTACCAAGTGTTTGTACCTATTACATCATATCCCATTGGATTTATCCAATTTTTTCATCTATTTCACACAGAAAACTGTAAAAAAGGAAGCTATGGCACACATATTATGCTTTCTAACATGAGACCCAGAACATAAAATAGTTGATTTTTCAAATTAGTTTTATGGAGATAAAAATTTGCATATCATAAATATCACCAACTTTTAGTTTTTTGGTTTTTTTTTACTTTTTGTGATTTATTTATTTTAATTTATTTTTATTTTTATTTAAGAAAAGGAGACATTAACAAAACCATAGGATAAGAGGGGTACAGTTCCAGACAATTCCCACCACCCAATCTCCATATCCCATCCCTTCCCCAATACCAACTTTTAGTTTTATATGATGAGTTTGAAAAATAACCCAGATATGTAACCATTAAGATATACAACAGCCTTATCACTTTAAAAATTATCCTTTTTAGGTCCAAGCAGTGGTATACCTGGCTGAACATGTAAGCTTCCATATTACATGAGCAAAGACCTCAGTCTCCACTTGGAGGAGAGTGAGGGAAACTTCACTAGTGGCGAAGTAGTACTGCAAGTGTTTCTTTCTCAGTTTCTATCTCCACTTATTTTCTTAATTTTTCTCTGTCCTATCAAAATAAATATGTAAATAAATAAATAAGTAAATACTACAAAAATGATCCTTCTCGTCAATCCTTACTCCTAGTAGTCCACATCATAGACTATCACTGATCTGCTGTTTACTAATATTAGCATTTCTAATATCCCCCTGTAAATGCAATTATAAAATATGTAAGTTCTCTCTCCTTTCATTTAGTAGATTGGTGGATCATGTCCAAAAGTCAACTCTAAATAGATTACAAATATCGACATTAGACCAGAAACTATCAAGTGCATTGACAAATATATATGGTGCACTTCATGATAACTGCTTTGGAAATGTCTTTGAAGACTTGCATCTGACAACAAAGAAAACAAAAGCAACAAAATAAACCTATTGAGGTGGTTAAGTAAGTTAAGTGCACATGGCACAAAGCACAAGGACAAGTATAAAGATCCTGGCTTGAGCCCCTAGTTCCCCACTTGCAAGGGGGTTGCCTCACAAGTGTGAAGCAGGTCTGCAGGTGTCATCTCTCCCCATCTCTGTCTTCCCCTCTTCTTTTGATTTCTCTGTGTCCTATCAAAAAACATCAATGGCAACTATTACAACAGCAAGCACAACAAAATAGGAAAAACAGCCTCTAGAAGCAGTGAATTCCTAGTGCAGGCACCAGCCCCAGTGATAATCTTGGAGGCAAAATAAATAAGTAAATGAATAAATAAGCAAACCACTGAACCAGATCAAACCGACAAACTTCAGTACAACAAAAGGGACTGTCACCAAAGCAGAAAGACACACTATAGAACAGGAGGTTTTTTACAAGCCATAATCAGACCAACCAAAATACTCAGCAAACTTAACCATAAACGGAAACTCCCATTAAAAAGTGCAAAGAGGAACTGGACAGAATCTTCACCAAAGTAGAGATCAAGAAGGCCAATAGACTTTACAACTTGAATTTTTTTCTTTTTAAACAAAAGCACTTTATAAATAGTCTTGGGTGGGGCATAGATAACATAATGATTATGCAAAGAGACACTCATGCCTGAGGCTCCAAACTCCCAGGATCAATCAGTCCCTAGCACCACCATAAAGCAGAGATGAGCATAATGATTATGCAAAGAGACTCTCATGCCTGACACTCCAAAGTTCTAGATTCAGTCAGCCCTAGCACCACCATAAACCAGAGCTGATCAGTATGCTGGTGTTAAAAAAAAAAAAAAGCAAATAAAGAAACTTTGAGTAAAATGTTTATTTTTTCTATAATCTGTACTATTGATGCACATTTTACTATATGCTGTTAACACTATACTACACTTATTCTTAGGTTTGCATTAAGTAGATAGTTAGCCTCCCCTTCCCTCCCTTTTGCTGTTGTAAATGGGACTTCATCAATCTGATGTTTTCTGGTAAAGAAACAAACTTCATATAATGAAAAAAATCTATAACTATTAAAATTAAAAAAAAACCTTCCACCCTAGAATACTATTACTAGAGAAACTATTCCAAAAATAAAAATAAAATATTTTCAGCAGATAAAAGCTGAGAAAAATTATCTCCAGCACAATTGTTCTATATGAACTTTTAAAGGAATTTTTCAGACAGAATCAAGTACACAAAGCAATTAGAAATGCTGGGATATATATATATTTTTTTCTCTCATTTGCAATCTCTGTAAAAGATAATTGTTCGGCCTAGAAAAATGACTCATATGGAGCCAGGTGGTGACACACCTGGTTGAGTGCACATGTCCCAATGGACAAGGACACAAATGCAAGCCTTTGGCCCCACTTGCAGGAGGAAAGTTTTTTGAGTGGTGAAGTAGTATTGCAAGTCTCTCTCTCTCTCTCTCTCTCAATCTCTATCACCTCTTCCCTCTTAGTTTCTAGCTGTCTTTATCCAATAAATAAAGATAATAAAACTTTAAAAAAGAAAAATAGCTCACTTGAAATGTGTGTTTGCTTTATCATGTGCATGAGCCAAATTCAAGCCCAGGTACCACCATACATTTCACCTCTGTTTATACTATATCTCACTTTATCACAGCTTTTACTATTTTATTAGACTTAGACTCAATAAGGTCACCATGCAAATAGAAAGATCTAAAGAAGACACCATAAATTATCTAATTAAATATTTACTACTTAGGCCTAGACAACCTCTTCTCCTATATCCCACTTCACTTCCTTCAATCACTTTAAGCTTAACCCTATCAGATAAGAAAAAGACTACAGGAAGTGTTAGGAAGGTACCCACTGCAAACTCTAGTGTACTTCTGCTTTCAGGTATATATTTTGCAGTAGTTTATGGATACGTGTGCACATAAGCTCTCTCTCACAGAAACTGGTGTATATCTAGGTTATGGAACTTTGTTAGAAAGTGAACTACCTGAGATGAAATTAGAGTATACTATGAAAGGAAAGGTCTCACCCGAGTAATGAAGCTGAAGGGTTGTCATTCCACACGTGAAGTCTCTGGATACAGTCTGAGGTGAAGCATGTTGAGGTGGCAATCATTGCGTTGGTTAGGTTGTGGTCGGCGGATGCAATATTATTTGGTTTGGATTGGGAGATGCATACGGGAAAGTGGGCCCTATCCAAGGGTTCCAGGACTGGGGGAAGTAGGGGCTCTATATTGGAGATGTGAGGTTCCTGCTGTCTTAGGGTTCAAAAAGACAATCGATAGTTAATATTATCTCCCTAACACTTCCTCTCCACTATTCCAAGCTTGGGATCCATGATTGCTCAACAAACTGTTTGGCTTCATATGTTAACTCTCTTTTCAATCACCAGGTTCCAGATGCCACCAGGATGCTGGTCAGGCTTCCCTGGATTGAAGACCCCACCAATGTGTCCTGGAGCTCAGCTTCCCCAGAGACACACCTTACTAGGGAAAAAGAGAGGCAGACTGGGAGTATGTACCGACCAGTCAACGCCCATGTTCAGCGGGGAAGCAATTACAGAAGCCAGACCTTCTACCTTCTGCAACCCTCAACGACCCTGGGTCCATGCTCCCAGAGGGCTAGAGAATGGGAAAGCTATCATGGGAGGGGGTGGGTTATGGGGATTGGGTGGTGGGAATTGTGTGGAGTTGTACCCCTCCTACCTTATGTTTTTGTTCATTAATCCTTTCTTAAATAAAAAATTTAAAAAAAAAAAGGACTACAAAAGCTGGAAAGTGCAAGAGACTGGTTCACTTAATGATGCCCATTTTTGGTTGATCCTAGGCCACCCCATCATCTGGGACTTTAGCTAGGTAATCCTGGGATTCCCACATAGATATGATGGGGTTCTAATATATCACCTTTTCCACCACCACTGGTCACTTCCAACAGGAATGTCATCATAAGCCTTTTTGTGGGCCTCTCCATGACCTTATACAGACTCTTAAGCTCTCTCTCTCTTTCTCCCATTCTTTTTCCCCCTCTCATCTCCTCCTCTTCCTCTCATCTCTGTTTCTCTCTCTCTCTCTCTCTCTGAATACTCAAGATTATTGATACTCTTTTCACAAACTTTAGTTTTCTTTTCTTTTTTATTCTAAAATCTCAACTCTAGAGGATTAATAGGTTTCAAATACTTATTTCTTCATTATGCTACAACCTAGTAAATTAGTCTAAGCAATAAATTGAGGATATTTTAGAATTTATCCCATTTGTTCCCTTTTTTTCCTGGCATTAAAATCTTAAATTACTAGTTTCCAAAAGGGATGAAAACTATTATTTCTCACATTTTCCCAATTTTTAGCTATTGAGGGTGGCGGGTAGTATGTAAAGCAGGAGTCTAGTATCCATTTGTCCAATGTAATTCTTACTCTTGGTATATTTTTAAATGGAGTAAAGACAAAATCCTGATCATTTAATGTGTAAATTATAAAAATTTTAGGGGATATACAAAAAGAAAGTGAATAATACCACCAGGATTCAAGTATATCCTACAGTAATAAAAAATAGAAAGGTAAAATTATACCAGTTAATATCAATTCCAGCATTTAGGCTCAATTACATCAATTGTTCAGGTACAAATGGAATGGGAAGTGAAGCATGAAGGCTCTGGCTTAATAGTAGTTTATGTAGAATTATCTCATGGCTTTTGGTAATTTTAGAAAAGCTCCATGCAGAATGCTTTATCAAGATTATTTTTAATGCAGTCTTCAAAGCTGTCATAAAAATATATTCCAGCTCAAGGCAGTTATACTTAGCACTATGTGACTCTATACTATCTTAGTTCAAACTCTCTTTTAGATATGTATAGTATCACCTTTAAGGAGGCACTGGTTAACTAACTGTTCTTAGAGAAGAAACTCATGTTGTTTGGCTATAAACTGATATCGATTTTCTAATTGTAGATACTAGTCTAGAAAGTAAATTTTTTTAACAACTCCTGTAGACTACTCCAATCTTCTTCATAAGCAACAACAATAGTGATAACACTTAGGAGTGTGTTTCCTTCTTCTCTTATTCTGATTTTTTTTTCATTTTTATTAGTGAGGTTAATGGTTTACAGTGCAGTTATTGACACATAGGTACACTTTCTCATCTTCCTGTGCATCGTTCAACAGGAAATCAAGATTACCTCTACTCCACACTTCCCTCTCCTTTCTCTGAGTCCTCTGCTTTGGTGAAATACACCATATCCAATGTGAGATCATTTGTACTTGTCTTTCACTTTTTGATCTGTTTCATCATTTTTAACTCACCACTCACCTTGCATTTGTTCTTGTCAGTTCTCTTTGCCATTCAGATACAGGTTTTCTCTGTGATTTTTATGTATTCCCTCCTCTGCAGTTTCTCTTCTTCTGGCCAGGAAATCTCATTTCTATTCAGAGATGCCAGGCTCTGAACAGATTTCTTGAGGAAAGGCAGGCATTGTCTTCATGTAGTCATCCTGAATTTGCCTCCTTTAATTGGTAGATATTTTTGATAATTTAATTGGTCATGTAATAATATTGCATAAAATCATTGACCAGAATGAGTTGGAATAAAAAAAAATCCAGGAATATTTTAATTTAAATTAAAAAAACAATGGCAAATGATTTATGTGCCGAATATCTCAAATTTATTAAGATGGGTCGTTTCTCTGGGTAGAATGTTCATTTTGATGATATGAATTCTTCCAATCCATGAACATGGGATATCCTTCCACTGCTTTGTATATATTTTTTCTATTTCTTTGAATAGTGACTCAGTTTTCTGTATACAAGACTTTCATTTATTTTGTTGGGTTTATAAGATGGCAATTTTCTACCCATTTGTAAGTGTGATATATTCTTATCAAAACATCCAGATAACATTTTTTTCTGGTAAAACTTCTACCTATAGGGCTAGGGAGATAGTACAAAGCTTATGTAAAAACCTTTTAGTTTGAGGCGCTGAGGCTCCAGGTTCAATTCTTAGCACTCAGAAAGAAGAAAACCTCAATTAAAATATGAACAAATATTTTACTAGACAACCACTGAAATAGATAGATATATAAATGGTGACAAACACAAGAAAGTCAATCTCACTAGTCACTAATGAAATTTCATTAAAAGACAGTGGAATAGCACTACACAAGCAGCTAATAGACTCATTAGAGACTAGGAGTTTCATATTATGGAACATTATAGGATGTGGCAAAACACTGTTGGTAAGGATGTGAATTAATAGAACTACTTTGTAAATTTTATATAGTCAAAAATGCAGAAAGAGAGAGACCAACACTGAAAATATAGGAATATAGGGAATGAGTTATACCATTATGAGATTCTTTCAGCTCCATGCTATGGGTTCTCCAAAGCCTTTCTCCAATTTTAGCAGCTGATGTGGTAAGGTCAGTCTGAGGAAGTAACACTCTTCTCTCCACCTGGACCTGGACCAAACCACTAAACTTTTCAGACTGGTCTCCCTAGCTTCACCTTAGTGGTTTGTAACCTTCTCCCTTTTACTGTCAACTGAATTACATGCTTGCATTCTTGTTGTGGCACCCTCCATTAGTAATCATATATATATAAGCATTTTTTTAATTTTTATTTTGTTATATTTATTTATTGATTGGGTAGAGAAAGCCAGAAATTGAGAGAGAAGGGAGTGATAGGGAGAGACAGACAAACACCTGCAGCCCTGCTTCACCACTTGTGAAGATTTTCCCCTGCAGGTGGGGACCAGGACCTTGAACTCAGGTCTTTGCACACTATAATGTGTGCACTCAACCAGGTGTGTTGTCACTTGGTCCCTTAATAATAACATTATAATTACATGTATTCAGCATGATAAGATTTACACTATATATCACTTTGTAAAACTACTAAAATATATAGACCTGACTCTATAAAATGCATAGAAGAAAACACTGGTAAAATTAGGACCTCAATGGAGTCAGGGTGGTAGCACAGTGGGTTAAGTGCAGGTGGTGCAAATCGCAAGGACCGGCTTAAGGATCCCGGTTCGAGCCCCCAGCTCCCCACCTGCAAGGGGGAAGCAGGTCTTTCTCTCCCCCACTCAGTCTTCCCCTCCTCTCTCCATTTCTATCTGTCCTATCCAACAACAATGACAATAATAACTACAAAAAAAAAAACAAAGACAACAAAAAGGAATAAATCAATATTTAAGAAAAATTAGGACCTCAACATCAAATATGTATATGAGACTCAACCTGATAAGTCTGGGAAATCAAAGTGAAAATAAATGAATGCGACTGCATAGAATTAATAAGCTTCTATATGTCAAAAGAAATTTCCACAAAGATAAGTTATAATTGAGAGAAGATATTTGCATAGCGCACATCTGACAAGAGACTGATATGAAGTGTGTATACAGAAATCATACAGGGACTGATAAAATGCACACATTACAGTCCTAAAGGGCTCAGGTTCAAGCAGCCAGTCCCCACTTGTGAAAGGACTATTTCATTTCATGAGCAGTGAAATAGTACTACATCTCTCTCTCTCCCCCGCTCTGTCTCTCTTTGTCTCTCTCTGTGTCTCTCTCTCTCTCTCATCTCCTCCATTCCTCTCAATTTCTCTATCTCTATTCAAGATAGTGAATAAATAAAAATATTTTTAAAAAGAAATAATACAGCTTAACAATACTGAAAAAATAACCTATTATCAAGTGGGTACAAGATTTGAATACATTTCTTTAAGAAAGACATGTAATGGGCCACAGAAATGAAGAAATGATCCAGGTCATTTATCCTTAGAGAAATGCAAATTAAAACCACAATGACATTCCATCTGACACCTGTGAGACTGGCCTACCCCAACAAAACAGAAGATGAAAAATATAAATGAGAACGTGGAGAAAAGGGAATCCTGGTACATTGTTGGTGGAAGTGTGAACTGGTAAAGCTCCTCTGGAAAGCAGTATGAGGAGTCCTTAAACAAATAAAAATGGAAATACTTTGTGATCCGTCAATACCACTCCTAAGTATTTATCCCAAAGACACAGAAACATTAATTTGAAGGGCAGATGAACCCCTATGTTTATAGCTGCAGTATTCACAATGAACAAGGAGTAGAAACACCTTAAGTGCCCATCAACTGACAGCTGGATATGGAAGTTATGAGATATATATTGAATGGAATACTACTCTGCGATTTAAAATGACAGCACTGTGTACCTTGAGAGAAATGAATGGAGCTGAAAGTGATTATGCTAAGAAAAATAAGCAGAAAGATGAAAGACGACTATTAGATGGTTTCACCCACATGTGAAATATATATAATTAACGCATATACATTTGCAAAAGTAAAGGCATAAAGGCAACTGAGCTGTCTCTTCGATGTTATGAAAACTATGTTAGCTATGGAGCCTTCACAGAACTTTGATGGTGAGTTCAGTATGAAACTATATCACCGAAGTCTAACAATTTTGTAAATCAATATCAAGTCACTAATAAAAATGAGCTATCAACCAAATGTTAAGTCAGGGATCCTTACAGCTATTTGCTTAAGCATGATGACCTATGAGAAGTACACACCTTATCATAATTTTGTGTTTGTGTATTTACATCTGTGTGCTTGTACACTAATGACATTTGATGTATTTTTTAAATTTCTTTATTATCTTTATATATTTATTGTATAAAGACAACAGAAATTGAGAGGGAAGGGAGCAGTAAGAGGGAGAGAGACAGACAGACACCTGCAGCCCTGCTCCACCACTTGCAAAACTTTCCCTCTGCAGGTGGGGGCTGGGGGTTCGAACCCTGGGTCTTGCACATTGTGACCTGCACTCAAGCAGGTGTGCCACCACCCGACCCCCATTTGACATATTTTTCACATACTACTTTCTCTTTATTTCAAAAATACTGTTGCTTGGATTATATTTAATGACATCTTCAGTGAAGAGGGACTGAAACTCTTTCCCTAGTTAATAATCCTAGTTAATAATAAGAAAAATATTGATTACCTATTGATTATTGTGCTCCTGGCCATCAATCAAGAGTCAATACTGATTAGGAGAGCAAAATCTCTCTCCTACAATGCATATTTGTTCTTAAATGTATACATACAATTTGATATATGTATATATATTTCTCACTGGGGTATCAACTCCCTGAATTGACTTTTTAAGATAGAGAAAAAGGGGAGGGGGAGAGAAAGATAGAATAAATAGTACTAAAGCTTCCTCTAGTGTCATTGGGGCCAGACCTCTAATCTGGGTCACATAAATAATGCAGCAGGCATTGCAAAAATGATAGATCTACCACACCAAATATTAATTAATACTTACAGTAATTATGTTGCCAAAATTTCCATTTTACATATAGGGAAACTAAAGCATAGAGACCCTGAAAAGTATCATACAATTCAGAGAACTAAAATGTTGTTCCTGGAATTTGAGGCAGGTTTATCTTTATTCTTTTACTTCTTTCATAATTCCCTTCCACTAAGAATTCAGTGTTAGATCAGTTCTATATAAGTATGTTAGATTGCCTCTAATTTTTCTATGTCAGATTGCTGTTTCCTGAATTGCTTTAACTATAAAAGATAGTTTCTGAAGTCAGCATAAGTGGATATTCTTTCACAAATCTGGGTAGTGTAGTTTCACAGTTTGTGTGTTTCCAACACAACAGTGACTCTCTTGCTTTTCTTCAGGCATTCTTCTGTCTAATTTTCAACAGTTTCCCTCCAAATGAAAATCACTATTGGTATGGTAAGCATTTGGAGTTTTATTATTGATTTATGCCTTGGGTGACGAGGTTAATTAAATGTGAATTTTAAGCCGACAACATGATTAGAAGAGTGAAGCAACCGGAATTCATGAATACTTGCAAAGCCATTAAAACGACTTAAAATGAACAATGACTGAAGTGGGGAGTGGAGGTGGGGTGGGGAGATAGACCAGTCTTCTGTTATTGTGACTAGATTAATGGAATTCTGGAGAATAACAACAATCTTTCAAAGGCTTTTTATTTTGCATTTATATTGGCATTAGCATGGAATATAATACATTTCTAATAAACCACTCTTCCATATTCTTTGTTTCCTCTGTTTCAAATTGCATCATAGATTCCTGAGTTTTTCAAATAAATAGGCAAGACATTCACGGGTTTCCAACTCTTAGCTAGTCCTGAAAAGGACTTTGTAAAGCTTAAGAAAAATAAACAGTATTTTTATTTACCCTGTTTTTAAGGAAGAAATTTTGGAAGTCATAGTTTGAAAACACACGGAAGAAAAAGATGCGTAGTTCTGATTTAAAAACAGTTGCTGAAAGATCATTACACAACAATATTTGATATAAGAAAATGATTGGTTGGGGATCAGGTGCTGGAGCACTGGGTAAAGCAGGGATAGTACCAAGAGCAAGGACCCATGCAAGTTTGAGCCCTCAGATCCTACCTGTGGGGGGAGGGGGGTTCCCTTCACAAGAGGTGAAGCAGGTCTGCTGGTGTTTATCTTTCTCTCAAGCCCTCTATCTCCCCTCCTTGCAATTTCTCTCTGTCCTATCTAATAAAATGAGAAGGGAAGGGAAGGGGAGGGAAGGGGAGGGGAAGGGAAGGGAGGGGGAGGGGGGAAGGGGGAGGGGGAAGGGAAAGGGAAGGGGTAGGGGAGGGGGAAGGGAAGGGAGGGGAGGGAAGGGAAAGGGGAAGGTGGAGGGGGAGGGAAAGGAGGCAGGGGGAGGGGGAAGGGAAGGGAGGGGAGGGAAGGGGGAGGGGAGGAGGCAGGGGAAGGGGAGGGGGAAGGGGAGGGGGAGGGGGAGGGGGAGGGGAGGGGGAGGGGGAAGGGGGAGGAGGAAGAGGGAGGGGGAGGGGAAGGGGGAGGGGAGGGGGAAGGGGAGAGGAGGGGGAAGGGGGAAGGGAGGGGGAAGGGGAAGGGGAGGGGGAAGAGGGAGGGGAGGGGAAAGGGAAGGGGAGGGGGAAGGGGGAGGGAAGGGGAGGGGAGGGAGGGTAAGGGAGGCGGGAGGGGGGAAGTGGGAGGGGGAAGGGAAAGGGAAGGGAAGGGGAGGGGAGGGGAAGGGAAGGGAAGGGAGGGAAGGGAAAGGGGAAGGTGGAGGGGGAGGGAAAGGAGGCAGGGGGAGGGGGAAGGGAAGGGAGGGGAGGGGAGGGAAGGGGAGGGGAGGAGGCAGGGAAGGGGGAGGGGGAAGGGGAAGGGGGAGGGGAGGGAGAAGGGGAAGGGGAGGGGGAGGGGAGGGGAGGGGGAGGGGGATGGGGAAGGGGAAGGGGAAGGGGGAAGGGGGAGGGGAAGGGGGAAGGGGTGGGGGAGGGGGAGGGGGAAGGGGAATGGTTTATGTTAGACTGCAACCACATTACAATTTCCCTGAATGCAAATATGGTGAGTTTTATATACCATGTGTAACTATAACAACATTCTTTTCTCTAAATTCCATGTAAACAGTAGAAACAGGGTCAGTTCTAGATAATAATGAACAAAGCTCTACAACTGTAGAAATTTTTAAAAAACATAAATGATGATGTCATTACTGATATAAAACAGTAAAATATTTGACTTATACAGCATTGATATTTAAGGGAACTGAAACCTCAAAAAGGGAAATTTTTATTAAAACTATGTCAACACAAGAAAATAAACACAAGAGAAAAGGTATATATTCTATAAACTTGTCACTTGTGATATTTGCACTACTGCAAAAAGTCCTCAACATTAAAAACATCACAACAGAATTTCTTTAATTTTGACTTGCAAAGGACATAGTAATGTTAATGAATAGACAAATAACTACAATGCAGGATATAGAAATAATGCAACATGCCACAACAGCACTTCAGAACATTACGTAAAGCTATGGTCATTGTGATCCTACTGAGGCAAGCCTCTATTGATCCATGATAACAAAAAAAATATGCACTAAAATGGAGTCAAAGATTCCAGCAAAACAGAAGTGAGAAACCAGTCTGGGAACAAGATAATTCAAATAAAAATGATTAAAAATCCTGACAACTCATAATCAAATAGCTAAAGATTCAGAAGAAACGAGTGAAAAATCTTCCTGCTAAAAGTCTGTAAAACTTTTTAAAAATACGTTTATTTATGAATGAGAAAGATACAGAGATAATGAGAGATAATGTACATATATATATATATATATATATATATAGAGAGAGAGAGAGAGAGAGAGAGAGAGAGAGAGAGAAAGACCAGAGCACTGTTCAGCTCACTTCTGATGGTGATGGAGATTGAACCAGGGACCTCAAAGCCTCAGGCAGGAAAATATTTTGCATAACTACTATGCTGTCTTCCCAGCCTTCTAGAAACCATGTTTTAAAGCTGGGGTAAGGAAATGTTCTTCTGTAAAAGGTCATTTGGATATTAATAGCATCCTTCACAAACCACACTAAATTATCAAATTAAAAAATTAGCAAAATGAATTTTGCTGTGGAAGAATATCCTAGATTTATTGAATTTTGAGTCTTGCCTGAGGTTGTCTTGGCAAGACCAGACCAAATGATTTTGCAACCTGTTTGTGGCCCTAGGGCTGGATATTCCCCAGCCTTGCAAGTTTAAGACTTTGTGTAGTTCTGATTTAATAGACACAAAGTTATAGCAACAGTTGGGCTCTGGACAGAGGTACTGATTTTTCCCTTAAATACTGTAGCAGTATTGAGGCAGTAGCATCAATGTCAAAGCTGCTTGGTCCAGACTTGTGACATGGAGAATACTGCTTTCTGAAGAAAACTGGCACTGAATCTCTGTTTTCTTGCCATCACTAAAATGATGAAAGGATCTCAATATCTTTTTCAAGTTTTCCTCTCTTGAAGAAACTCTATTCACAGTCTCACACATGATGTCTCACTCAGCAATGCAACCTTCATACATCTGCTATAGTCTATCTACCTGCAGTTTTAATGAAGCAACTATAACCTTAAAGTAGAGTTTCCAAGTCTAGGTACTGCTGACAATTTGGGTTATATAATTCTTTGTTTTGAGAGTCTATCCTGTGTGTTGCAGGATGATAAATGCTATCACTGATCTAGACCCACCAGTGACAATTCCAGTTATACCCGTAAAAATACCCTCACACATTGCCAAATGTCCCTGGGAGGAATAAGAATGGTTTGCTCTTGCTGAGAATGAGCTTTTGCCTTTTAAATACATTGATTTTGGGGGTTCAATTTTCAGCCTAGCTAAATTCATATTATATACTTATCAAGACAGTAAAGGAAGTTTGAAGACTAAAGGAGATTTTAATAAGAAAGGAAGAAAGGAAGGAAGGAATAAAGGAAAGGAAGAAAGAATAAAGAAAAGTAAAGAAGAGAAGAGAAAAGTAAAGTAAAAAAAAAAGAAGAAGAACAGAAAGTTCTATTGAATAATATTGAATAGATGAGAATGTTCTTAGAACTCAGAAGTCCATCTTGTAGAATTTTCAACTGGGGACTTTCCTTGGGGACCAGAGAGTGACATCCTTCTCTAGATAAAGGGATACCCTATCGCAGAACTCCTTACAAGGCAGAAGTATGTTTAAACTTCATTTTATTTCTAGAAGGCTAGTATTAATAGTCAAGGTTTTAGAAAACAGAACTCATCTTTTATGTCAGATTTTTTTTCTGGTTCTCAATTCATTTTAAGAAAGTTAACAGTCTAAATATTTCCTCCTTTCTGGAGAAAACCTTATACATTTCCCATTAGTGTGATTTTAATACGTGTACTTACTAGAACTACTTGAAAGCCTAGTAGTAGAAAAATGCACATTAAAGGTGGGAACCCAGAAATGTCTCTCCCAACAAAGCTCACACTTTGCTCTGTTTAGTGACACAGGCTCTAACCCTTGCCACTACAGGAGTATAATTGTACAGTGTTAGCTTTGTGTGTTGGAGCAGTGATATCTCTTCTTTCTCTGTTTCTTTTTTCCTCTAATTCTTTCACACTTAATCTAAAGAAGCAAAAAGGAAAGGTGTCCCCTGAGAATGGAGTCCTTGTGATAACATTAGTAACAAAAAGAAAGAAAGAAAGAAAAAAAGAAAGGAAAGACCCCCCCCCCACACACACACACACACATACACAAAGTAACTTTTTCCCATCTCTTTCTTCTGAACTATATAAAAAAAAGGGGGACTGGGCAGTGGTGCGCTGTTGTAAAGCTTACATGTTATAGTATGTGAGAAACCAGGCTCAAGCTCCCAGTCCCCACCTGCAGGGTTAAAGTAAGTGGTGAAACAGTGATACCGTTGACCACTTCTACTCATCTTTATCCCTTCCCTATAGATTTTTCTCTTTTTCTTTATGCAAACACTAAATCTGAAGAAAAACAGATCCAGAAATCATTCCCATCTACTGTTTCAGCAAAATCAATCAAATACCTAGGAATAAAGTTGACCAAAGAAGTGAAAGACTTGTATGCTGAAAACTTTGAGTCGCTACTCAAGGAAATAGAAACTGATACCAAGAAATGGAAAGATATCCCATGCTCATGGATTGGAACAATAAATATCATCAAAATGAATATTCTCCCCAGAGCCATATACAAATTTAATGCAATACCCATCAAAGTTCCACCAAGCTTCTTTAAGAGAAAAGAACAAACACTACAATCATTTATCTGCAACCTGAAAACACCTAGAATTGCCAAAACCATCTTAGGAAAAGAAACAGAAATGGAGGCAACACACTCCCAGACCTGAAATTATATTATAGAGCCAGCATAATCAAAACAGCATGGTACTGGAACAAAAATAGGCACACAGACCAGTGGAACAGAATTGAAAGCCCTGAAATAAATCCCCACACCTATGGACATCTAATCTTTGATAAGGGGGCCCAAAGGATTAAATGGAAAAAGGAGGCTCTCTTTTAATAAATGGTGCTGGGAAAACTGGGTTGTAACATGCAGAAGAATGAAATTGAACCACTTTATCTCACCAGAAACAAAAATCAACTCCAAATGGATCAAAAACCTAGATGTCAGACCAGAAAAAATCAAATACTTAGAGGAAAACATTGGTAAAACAGTTTCCCACCTACACCTCAAGCACATCTTTGATGAATCAAACCCAATTGCAAGGAAGACTAAAGCAGAAACAAACCAATGGGACTACATCAAATTGAAAAGCTTCTGCACATCCAAAGAAACGGTTAAACAAACAAAGAGACCCCTCACAAAATGGGAGAAGATCTTCACATGCCATACATCAGACAAGAAACTAATCACCAAAATATACAAAGAGCTCAGCAAACTTAGCACCAAAAAAGCAAATGACCCCATCCAAAAATGGGCAGAGGATATGAACAAAACATTCACCTCAGAGGAGATCCAAAAGGCTAACAAACATATGGAAAACTGCTCTAGGTCACTGATTGTCAGAGAAATGCAAATTAAGACAACACTAAAATACCACCTAACTCCTGTAAGAATGGCATACATCAAAAAGGACAGCAGCAACAAATGCTGGAGAGGTTGTGGGGACAGAGGAACCCTTTTACATTGCTGGTGGGAATATAAATTGGTCCAGCCTCTGTGGAGAGCAGTCTGGAAAGCTCTCAGAAGGCTAGACATGGACCTTCCATATGATCCAGTAATTCCTCTCCTGGGGTTATACCCCAAGGACTCTATAACACCCAACCAAAAAGAGGTGTGTACTCCTATGTTCAAAGCAGCACAATTCATAATAGCTAAAACCTGGAAGCAACCCAGGTGCCCAACAACAGATGAGTGGCTGAGAAAACTGTGGTATATATACACAATGGAATACTATGCAGCTATCAAGAACAATGAACCCACCTTCTGTGACCCATCTTGGAAAGAGCTAGAAGGAATCATGTTAAGTGAGCTAAGTCAGAAAGATAAAAATGAGTATGGGATGATCCCACTCATCAACAGAAGTTGACTAAGAAGACCTGAAAGGGAAACTAAAAGCAGGACCTGACCAAATTGTAAGTAGGGCACCAAAGTAAAAACCCTGCGGTGAGGGGTAGACATGCAGCTTCCTGGGCCAGTGGGGAGTTGGAGTGGGTGGGAGGGATGGGTCACAGTCTTTTGGTGGTGGGAATGGTGTTTATGTACACTCCTAGCAAAATGTAGACATATAAATCACTAGTTAATTAATATGAGAGGGGGAAAATCAATTGTATGTCTCAAAGATTTTCAAAACACAAACTGAATCTTTTTAATATATAGGCTGTGTATTTGATATGCGGACTCTCTCAAAAGCCTAGACCAAGTAGATCAGAAGCATCCAATAGCACAGCTATATACAAGATTCTGGGTACTGTACAGCAAACCATAACAAAAGGACTTTTTCAAAGTTAACCCAATTACCAAATAATGTGATGATAACATTAACTATCCATTGTCTTTTGGAACCCTAAGGCAGCAGGAACCTCACATCTCCACTATAGAGCCCCTACTTCCCCCAGTCCTGGAACCCTTGGATAGGGCCCACTTTCTCGTATGCCTCTCCCAATCCATATCAAATAATATTGCATCCGCCGATCACAACCTAACCAACGCAATGATTGCCACCTCAACATGCTTCACTTCAGACTATGTCCAGAGACTTAACGTGTGGAATGACAACCCTTCAGCTTCATTACTCGGGTGAGACCTTTCCTTTCATAGTATACTCTAATTTCATCTCAGGTGGTTCACTTTCTAACAAAGTCCCAAAACCTAGACATACACCAGTTTCTGTGAGAGAGACCATATGTTCACACGTATCTGTAAACTACTGCAAAATATATACCTGAAAACAGAAGTACACTATATTTTGCAGTGAGTACCTCCCTAACACTTCCTCTCCACTATTCCAAGCTTTGGGTCCATGATTGCTCAGCAATTTGTTTGGCTTCGTATGTTAACTCTCTTTTCAGTCACCAGGTTCCAGATGCCATCAGGATGCTGGCCAGGCTTCCCTGGATTGAAGACCCCACCTATGTGTCCTGGAGCTCAGCTTCCCCAGAGACACACCCTACTAGGGAAAGAGAGAGGCAGACTGGGAGTATGGACCAGCCAGTCAACGCCCATGTTCAGCAGGGAAGCAATTACAGAAGCCAGACCTTCTGCCTTCTGCAACCCACAATGACCCTGGGTCTATGCTCCCAGAGGGATAGAAAATGGGAAAGCTATCAGGGGAGGGGGTGGGATATGGAGATTGGGTGGTGGGAATTGTGTGGAGTTGTACCCCTCCTACCCTATGGTTTTGTTAATTTATCCTTTCTTAAATTAAAAAAAAAAGCTTACATGTTATAGTTTGTGAGGAACCAGGCTCAAGCTCCTAGTCCCCACCTGCTGGGTTAAAGTAAGTGGTGAAACAGTGCTGCAGTTGACCACTTCTACTCATCTTTATCCCTTCCCTATAGATTTTTCTCTTTTTCTATCCAATGAATAAATACATTTTGTAAAAGAGGTAAGATTTTCTTTCATTTGTAATTTTACCATCTAGCAACTAGACAAAAAACAGATATATGTTTTTCTTGGTTTATTTTTTGTCTCTCTCAGAGAGAGAAGGAAACATTTGTGACTTTATTTTCAACTACTTCCTCTTGCTTCACAACAGATTATTCTTTCTTCAATGGTAGCTAGGCCCAGCAGCAAACTTGACTTCCTTGAGATATAAGGTGAATCTTTGTAAAGATGCACCATGGAAATCATCAATAAAATGTTACTTTTTCTCTTTTCCATGCATAGTGTGTGTGTGTGTGTGTGTGTGTGTGTGTGTGTGTCTTGCAACAAAATAACAGTGCTTAAACAATTTCCATCATAAAGAGTACTACTGATACTTGTTTTTCAAGATACTAGTAAGAGAAAGTATGCTTTTGGTTTTGTTGACTTCACAGTGCCTAGAATATTTATTTCTCTATTGAAAGCTTAGCTTATGAAAGCTAAAAACTAAAAGCAGAACACAAGATAACTGGAGAGAGATGCATACATATCCTATTACTAGTGATAGGATTACATAGTGAAAGTACTAAAATTCCACATCTTTCCCACCACAGAAATTCTGTGCCCCCACCCCCCAGTTAACCAGTATAGTTTTCCAATTTAAATATGAGTTGTGTTGTGTTTAGTTGTTTATTTTAAGTATGTATGTTCAGTTCTCTATATTCCACATCCCTATGGGTCAATTTCCCAGGTGCAACTTTGAGGAATTTTTATTTCCTTGGTTCCTTTCTGTTAAAACAAAGAAATAAACAACAACAACAACAACACCTGATAACTTCAATGACTTAAATTTTTCCTGTAAACAGAATTCCATTCCAGTTCTTGTTTTTAGACTAGTTACTCTTAGATCTCTTTTGCCTCAGATCAGCAGAATATCCATCAGCTATGATTAAGACTTGAGAATAGATTTGGATGTTGTTGGATAGGACAGAGAGAAATGGAGAGAGGAGGGGAGACAGAGTGTGGGAGAGAAAGATAGACATCTGCAGACCTGCTTCACTGCCTGTGAAGCGACTCCTCTGCAGGTGGGGAGCCAGGGGCTCGAACCGGGATCCTTACGCCAGTCCTTGTGCTTTGCACCACCTGCGCTTAACCTGCTGCGTTAGTCTGACTCCCCCCGATGAAGGCCATTCTTACAGGTGTGAGGTAACATCTCAATGTGTGTGTGTGTGTGTGTGTGTGTGTGTGTGTGTGTGTGTGTGTGTGTGCTTCCACCAGAGCACTGTTCAGCTCTGGCTTATGGCAGTGTGGGGGGTCTTAAACCTGGTCTTCTATTTATTTTATACTTTTAATTCTGATATCAAGATCTTTGATCCATTTTCAGTTAATTTGGTATATGGTTTTAATTGGTGGTCCAGTTTCATTTTTCTACATGTGACTGTCCAATTCTGCCAATACCATTTGTTAAAGAGATGTTTTTTTTCCCCAATGGGCAGATTTAGTCCCTTTGTCATATATGAGGTGTCTGTACATGTATGGATTGAGTTCCATACTCTCTATCCTATTCCATTAGTCCATATGACCTTTTTTGTTTCAATACTGCACTGTTTTGATTACTACTGCTTTGTAGTATAACCTGAAATCAGGCATTGCAATGCCTCAATTTTTCTTCTTTTTCCTTAGGAGTGCTTTTGCTATTTGTTTTGTTTGTTTGTTTGGTTACACACGAATTTTTTAATAATCTGTTCAGGTTCCTTGAATATGTCATTGGGGGGAGTTGGGCAGTAGTGCGGCAAGTTAAGCACACATGATACAAAGCTCAAGGATCAGTGGAAGAATCCAGGTTCGAGTCCCCGGCTCCCCACCTGTAGGGGAGTTCCTTTACAAGTGGTGAAGCAGGCCTGCAGGTGTTTATCTTTTTCTCCCCTCTCTGTCTTCCCCTCCTTTCTCCATTTCTCTCTGTCCTAACAGTGATGACATTAATAAACAGAAACAATAATAAATACAATATTGTTTGTCAACAATAAAGAACAAAGGCAACAAAAGGGAAAATAAAATATTAAAGAAAAGTTATTAAAAAAAGAAATATGTCATTGGGATTTTAATACAGATTGCATTGAATCTATAGATTGCTTTTGGTAGAATTGCCATTTTAATATTTATTCTCCCAATCCATGAACAGGGAATGTTCTTCCATTTCTTTTTGTCATTCTCTATTTCTTTTAACAGTGTCTGAGAGGATGCATTTTATAATTTTAATATTTAAACACTTGTTTAGATTGTTTTTGTGGCCCAGAATATGCTCAATCCTTGTAAATGTCCCTATGTACTTGAGAAGAATGTGTATCCATTACTTTTGGGATGGAAAGTTCTGTATATATCTATTAGGTTCATGCAATCTATGGTTTCATTTAAGTTCACTATTTTTCTACTGATTTTTGTCCAGATATTCTGTCTTTTACTTTGAGTGGTGTGTTGAAATATCCTAATATTGTCATGTTGCTATCAGTGTCTCCCCTCAGTTCAGTAAGTGCTTTATATATTTGGGTGCTCCCAAGTTTGGAGCATATATAATTATAATGGTTACATCTCCTTGTTGGATTTATCCTTTAACCATTATGTGGTATCCTTCTCTATCTCTGATTACTTATTTGCCTGAAAATCTATTTTACCAGGGAATAGAATCGCTGTCCCTGCCCTTTTTTGTGTGTGAGTTATTAGCTTGGAACATCTTGATACAACCTCATTTATTTGGTTTTCATTTGTCTTTTTCTTTGGATGTGTGTTTCCTGAAGGCATATAGTGGATGAACACTGTTCTTTAGTCCATTTAGCTACTCTGAGTCTTTTGACAGGTGACTTTAAGCCATTTACATTTAGGGTGGTTATCAATATATGTGGTTTACTTATATCCATTCTGGTTTTTGTTTTGAGTTTACTTTAAATTGTTGAATCTTTGCCAATTTGTTTCTATTTGACATTTTGTATGGATGAGTTTCTGTGGTGAATTCCTCACTGTTTTTTCCTGTGCTTTCGGTGAATCTCTGTTCTCTGTTTTGTTTGTTGTGGTTACCATGTGTGTAATGGCTAACACTGTATATCTAGAAAAGTCTTTTTTTTTTTTAGTTTATCTTAATTAACAAACATTTGATAAGGATTGTTTGTCTTTTAATTACCTTCTTTATTTGCTTGTTGTTCTTTCCTATTTCATTATGTTCTTGTTTATAGTCAGTATATTGTTATATAGCTGAGAACATGTGTTCCTGTGCTTCAACCTTTTCTGTAGGACTCCTTTCTTGTAATGTGGGATTGATTGTGGTGAATCCCTTAATTTTTTAATATTTGAGTAAATGTTTATTACTCCCTCATACTTGAAGGATAATTTTGCAGGATACAAAATTCATCGCTGGAGTGCCCTCTCGTATAATGTCTTGAATATGTTGTCCCACTCTCTCCTTCCCTCTAGGGTTTGTTAAGAAAAATCTGATGAGAGTCTGATAGTTCTGCCTTTGTATGTAACTTCTTTCCCTACCAACATTAAACTTTTTTTTTCATTGTTGTTGAATTTTGATAATGTTACAATAATTTGCCTTGGTGTTGGTCATTTTGGATTTGTGAACCTGGGTGATCAGTCTGCCTCCAACTTAGGTATGTTCTGAGGATTGCTTAGGTGGAAGGAGGATTTTCAGCTAAAATTTCTCTAAAAATTTCCTCTGAAGCCTTGATCTGGTCTATCTTCTCAGATATCCCTATAACTCATATATTTGACCTTTTTATGGAGTTTGCAGTTTCACAGAGAGTAGCTTCATTCTTTTTGACCTTTGCTCTCCTTCATCTTTGAATTGAAAGAGTAGGCTAATTGTATCTTCTAGATAGGAAATGCTTTCTTATGAGTCTGTTTCCTAAGCCTTTTTCCTGAGTTTGAACTGCATTAAAGGTGTCTTTCAGTTCTTGCAATTCTATTTGAAAAATTTCTTTCATGCTTCCTAACTGCTTAGTGAACTCTGCATGAAGTTCTTTTTTCAAGATTTGTAGCTTCTTATCAAATTCTGTTCTGAGTTCTTCTTTTGTTTGTCATAATTCCAAATTAAAATGTTCTTTCAATTTTTTACTTAAGTTCTTGTGGAGTTCTCATAACACTTCTATAGACTGTCTTTGATAGACTCTCTGAATCTGGAATTTCTTGGGTTTTGTCTTATTTTCTCCTCTCTGTTGTGACAAATTTAGCTGTTTGCTTCCTTGTTTCTGCATGTATGGTGTTGGTTATTGTTGGCTAGCAGGTTGTTCTGTTGTGATCTCTGGGTTTCTCTTGTTTGCATAATCTGCAGCAGTGGGTGAGGGAGGGGTATTTTGGGTTATTTTGTGGGATATATGATTTTTGTGTTTGTCTTAAACTCAGACTGAGGCTGTAGATTTTTCAGCTGTGGATTATGTGTCCAAATTGATCTATTTTTGTATTCAATAGTTGTTTGGGGGAGAGCAGAGGTTGGATCATGGCTGCTCCATAAACCACACCTCCTAGAAGTCCTGCAGTTAATTTCTACTTCAGCCAACAACTAGATAGTTACTATATGTCCTTGTATATTTTTGATAAGCATAAATACATTTTTTTAAAAACAAACTTAGATTAACTAAGTTAAAAGCAAGAGGAAATATCTAGCAAATGTTTGATTAAAGGTTGCTGTGGATAACTCAAAGGTCTATCTGGAAGATCTCTCAACTAGAGAAAATGACTCTATACTCATCAGATAGGTGTATGAAGCCTTGAGAGAAAATAATGTCCTTATTGTAAACATAAAATCTCATTATTTAAGCCTCTAATGAATGGAAGATTTTGATATTACAAAGTATGCATGATAGTATACATGAAGTCTGATACACAGACAAATGCACGATGTTCCATTGCCATAAGTCACTTAGAAAGTCTGGTAATTCATTTAAAATATTTTACTGAATATTACTGAAGTCAAACAAAACATCCAGTTATTCCCAGAGCAAATGGAATTTGTTTTGAAACAAAACAATAGAAGAGAGGGTATATTGGAGAGTGTATTCAGAGTAAGGATTCTGTAACACAAAGGATAAATCCTTCCCCAGTATAAATAAAATAAAATTAAAATAAATAAAACTCTGGAGAACCTTCCCTTTGAGTTCCTTTGGAAACACAAATATCACCCTATGAGAGAAGTTAAGCTGTTTTATCCTGTATACTGCTGATTTAAACATGAATGAGCATTCTCTTTCGAACCCATAGCCACATTTAAATAGGGTTCTGAATATTTATGTTCACAATAGCCTCTCAATTTTTACTACTTTTTAAAAATTTGTTATTGGGTTTATGATGGAGTTTTTTAAAACTTTCTATTACAATAGATCTGAAAATAATTCCTTACTCTACTAAAAGAGAGGGCTGGGGAAACTGACTCCTTGAGTTTTAAGCATAATACAAAGAAATAGAGCACAAAGTGAAACATGGACTAGACATGGTATATTGCATTAAAGTAAAAGACCCTGAGGAGGAAGGAAGAGGGAGACTAAAAAGAAAACTTTGGTGGTCTATTGCACAATGAAAATATATGCATGTGTCAGTGATTGCACTGTAAAGCATTAACTTCATCAATAATAAAATAAAATAAAATAAATAAAATAAAAGTGCAGCCCCTCTCTTAACAATACCATTCAATCAAAGTGAATTTTTACTTGTGGAATTGAATCAGGTGACCAAGTCAGGAACAAAGAGAGTTGGAGTGAAAGTTGATTCACATGTTTGACCTATTTCCATCAAACAATAAAAAGATGGTTAAAGCAATTATTGATTTCATTATCAGCAAATAGGATTGACTGCTACCATCATGGTATTCATAGGCATCATGTGGGTATAGATCTAAATTTACCATATGGTGGCAATGCATTTACCCACATCAAGAAGCAATTCTCTGGCACCAACTGAGTGTGCTACAATTCGTTCAATTCTAAACTACCAGAAGTAACATTATATTCCATAGATTCAGGGCTCAGCCCCCAAAATTTGTCCAGCCCCACTTCAGATACCAGTTATAAGTTTTAGTTGTCAGCTATGATTTTGACTATCCAACTATGGACTATTTATTAGAAAAGGATATGGGCCTCAGATCACATCAAATCAATGGGGTTTACAGTCAACAATATTTTTTATACCTTCCCCATATTTGGGAGCTACTCTCTTCCCTGATCCAGCTTTCTGACCCTTTTTCCAGCCTTAATAATATTTCCCCAGACAATAACATAGATCCACCTGCATATCAGATGTCAGACTCAGGGAAAAAAAAAAACAACTAGTATAGTCATGGGCTTTTTGGAATACAACTAAAATAGGAATACTAAGTATCCACAAAATGGAGAACCCCCAACTCTTCATATGAATCTTCCCAGCCTTTAGGTTCATGATTAATCACAATTTGTTTTGCTTTATATGCTAACTTTTTTCAGTCACCAGGTTCCAGATGTTACCATGATACCAACCAGACTTACCTGGACAAACTAACCCACCAATATGTCCTGGAGCCCTGTTTCCCCAGGTAACCACCCCACTAGGAAAAAGAGAAACAGGTTGGAAGTAAGGATCCATCTGCCAATGCCCATGTTCAGCAGAGAAGCAATTACAGAAGCCAGACCTTCCACTTTCTGCATCCCACAATGACCTTGGGTCCACACTCCCAGAGGGTTAAAGAATTGGAAAGCTATCAGGGGAGGGGATGGGATACGGAGTTCTGGTGGTGGGAATTGTGTGGAGTTGTACCGCTCTTATGGTTTTTTCAGTGTTTCAATTTTATAAATAAAAATTTAAAAATAAAATAAGTTAAAAAAAGAAAAGTATATAGCTCAGGAACAGGACAAAAGAGATGCATAAGGCAAGATAAAGAAAAAAAAAGAAACTGTACATCTGGAATAAAAACAGGCACTCACACCAACTAATGAGATGGTCTGAATACAGCAAAGAATAAAGAGTAAAGAAATAAAACCGTACACATATGGAAAAACTAATATGTGATCAAGTAATCCAAACTATTCAATAGGGAAAAGTTTGGGCAGTTTAATGTTGAAGAGTAAAACTACCACTTAATGCCATAATGTTGAAGAGTATACTACCACTTAATGCCATACACCAATTTAAACTCAAAAGATTAAAGACTTAGATATTAGAAGTTATATGAAGTTATAAAATATATAGAATAACATATGTAAAATGTTTCAGGATTCAACATCAAAGGTATATTTGGAGACCCAGTCCCATGGACAAGGGAAATTAAAAAAAAATAATAACCAGTCAGGACTACATCAGATTAAAAAGCTTATTTAAAATGAATGAAATTTCCACAAAGTAGCAACCAAGCAACTGGGAGAAGATATTTGTACATCACACATTTGAAAAAGGATTAATAATGAAAACTTAAAAAAAAAAAATCAAATGGCTCACTACAGTGATTATAAAGAAAAAAAATTCTGCTGGCTTTGCTGTATACAACAATAATTTTATTACAACATGGGTTTATTTAACACCAATGGGAAAATAGGTAGGAGAAAAGTATCTAAGATACATGGCAGATAATACACAGACAAAAGTTTAATAACCAAAATATATAAAGAGCTTGCCAAACTCAACAACAAGAAAGCAAATAACCCCATACAAAAATGGGGAGAAGACATGGATAGAATATTCAGCACAGAAGGGATCCAAAAAGCTGAGAAACACATGAAAAAATGCTCCAAGTCTCTGATTGTCAGAGAAATGCAAATAAAGACAACAATGAGATACCACTTCACTCCTGTGAGAATGTCACACATGAGAAAAGGTAGCAGCAGCAAATTCTGGAGAGGTTGTGGGGTCAAAGGAACCCTCCTACACTGCTGGTGGGAATGTAAATTGGTCCAACCTCTGTGGAGAACAGTCCGGTGAACTCTCAGAAGGCTAGAAATAGACCTACCCTATGATCCTGCAATTCCTCTGCTGGTGATATATCCTAAGGAACCCAACACACCCATCCAAAAAGATTTGTGTACACATATGTTCTTAGCAGCACAATCTGTAATGGCCAAAACCTGGAAGCAACCCAGGTGTCCAACAAAAGATGAGTGGCTAAGCAAGTTGTGGTATATATACACAATGGAATACTACTCAGCTATTAAAAACGGTGACTTCACCTTTTTCAGCCAATCTTGGATGGACCTTGAAAAATTCATGTTAAGTGAAATAAGTCAGAAACAGAAAGATGAATATGGGATGATCTCACTCTCAGGCAGAAGCTGAAAAACAAGATCAGAAGAGAAAACACAAGTAGAACCTGAACTGGAATTGGTGTATTGCACCAAAGTAAAAGGCTGGGTTGAGTGGTGGGGAGAGTATACATCCAAGAAGGATGACAGAGGACCTAGTGAGGTTTGTATGAGAAATGTTATGCATGTACAAACTATTGTATTTACTGTTGAATGTAAGCATTAATCCCTTAATAAATTTATATATATATTATATATCAGGAGTCATTAGTCCTTAAGGTTAGTTACCAGCATTCAACTACATGGAAGGTCTCAGGGAAATGACTCAACATGGGTTCTGGCATCAGTGGAAAGGAAACAAGGGGAGCTGAAAGGGAAAACCAAAAAAAGAGAACCATTTCTTCCAGACACTCATTTAAATAACTTCCTATACCCGCAATCTGTGGTGAGTTTGTAAATGTCTGTCATATGCTCTTGACTTGATGTCAGGCTGAAGTCAGTATATGCTAATTACATTCATGTCCCATAATCCATTTTGGTCACCATAAGAACAAGGTTCCCAACAGCTCAACAACAAAACAAAAACTCAGTAAAAAGTAGGCAAAATATTCTAAATAGATATTTCTTTAGTGTTCCACATACATATGAAAAATGTTCCAAATCACTTAGTTTAAGGAAATGTAAATTAAGACCACAATAAAATACCACCACACACCTGTGAGGCTGGTCCACATCAACCAAAAGAAAATGGAAGTTGGCAAGGATCTGGAAAAACAAAAAAAGGAATGCTTATATACTGTTGGTGAAAATGCAAACTTTTGCTGTCGCTATGAAAAGCGATTTGTAGAATTCTTTTTTTATTTGTGTTTCTTTTTTTTGTAATTTTAAATTGTTTTCTCTCATATTAATTAGTGATTTATATGACTACAAATTGATAGGAGTGTACATAAATACCATTCCCACCACCAAAAGACTGTGTCCCATCCCTCCCCCACCCCCACCCCATGAAGCCAAACATCCACCCTCACCCTCCTGTAGAATTCTTAAACAAATGAAATTCTTAAACTCTGTAGAATTTTTGAACAAATGAAAATGGAAGTATCGTATGATCTAGCGACACCATTCTTAGGCATAGATTGAAAGGACATAGATGCAGTACTTTGAAAGGATAGGTGCATCCCTATGTTCATATCTGCACCATTTATAATAGTCAATAGTCGAAATATGAAGCACTCTAAATGCCCAATGACAGATGACAGCATAAGCAACTATGTGAAATATAGTTAATGTATCACTCGGCAGTTAAGAAGAAAAGATGAAATCATACCACTTGGGACAAAATGAAATAAGCAAAAAAGTAAAGGAGAACTGCTAGATGCTTTTGCTTATATGTGGGATACATATGACTAAATGAATGAACTTGCAGGAACTCTGGTAATCAAGCTATCAGATTTTGTGAAATCTGCTGTGTTTTATTTTGGGGGGGGGTAGAATTTTGGTGGTTCACCTAACCAATAAAGTTTTGTAAAACTCAAAAAAAAAAACCCTGTTATATCATTAATAAAAAATAAAAAGCTTTATTGCTAAAAAAGGATTTATTTTCAAAATACAATCTAAACATGATAACTAAGATGGACATTAATCATTTTAATCATTTTTTAATGATTTTTTTTTAAATTGTCACCAAGGTTATTGTTGGGGCTTGATGTCATCACTACAAATCGACTGCTCCTGGCAGTCACTTTGCCCTTTCCTTCTCCTCCTCTTATTCTCCTCCTCCTCCTCCTCCTCCTCCTCCTCCTCCTCCTTCTCCTCCTCCTCCTCCTTCTTTTGATAGAACTGAAATGGGAGGGAAAGATAGTCAGGAAGAAAGACAGATACCTGAAGACCTGTTTCCTTCTTCCTGCATCAATTCTTGTGAAACTTGCCTCCTGCAAGTGGGAAGCGAAAAGCAGGGGTCTGAACCCATGTCTTTGTGCATGCTAACATGTGTGCTCAACTGGGTATGCCACTGTTTGGCCCCAATTAATCTTTTTTTACTAGATTTGTACTGAGGTAACCAGATGCACTGTTGAATAAGGATTTAATGATAAAAGGTAGAATGATCAATTGATTCTGTTAAAATACATTTGTTAGAAGTTATGACAAGTTGATGTAGATGTTTCTTTTACTTTTTCAATACACATGCATGTGTGTGCTTATTGTTGATGTAGAATTAAGTTTTCCTTGAGTTCACTTGTACATATGTAAAAATCACTGTATTTTACTGTTGACTATAAACCATTAATCCTCCCAACATACATATATATACATATATTATATATAAATAGATCTAAGAGATTCTTTATAAAACTGTTTTTGTCTCACCATCCTTTGCCTGAACATCTATTTCTTTCTCCTCTTTCAAGCTTTAAAATTATCATGTACCTTTATGGCTGTGTTTCTGGGTCTGTTTTATTGTGTATCACATTGTTTAGAGTTAAATGTTTCTTCTTTCTTTCTCCATAGCAGTCCTTTCAATAACTCTTGCAAAGCAGGTATAGTAATAGCAAACTTCTTCAGTTTTTGTATGGCTGATACTGTTTTATTGCTCCGTCATACTTTAATGATATTCTTTCAGTGTGAAGTTTGTGTGGCTGGCATTTGTTGTCTTATAAAAACTTGAATATACTACTTCACTTTCTTCTTGCCTACTTATTTTCTGCAAAAAAAAATAAAAAAGAAAGAAAAAATTCTGATAAGTGTATGACTATACTGCCTTTATTACTCACTTTCTTCTTTTCTCTGGAAGCTTTTAATTTTTTGTGTGTCTGACTTTTGATAATTTCACAGTGATATGTGTTGGTATATATCTATTTGGGCTTAGGAATTTGGGAGGTCTACTTCCTGAACATTTATATCCTAACCATTTCTCAAATTTGGAAAATATTCTGCTATAATTTCTTTAGATATGATTTTTGTTCCATTCTTTCTCCCCTCTCCTGAAACCCCTGTAGTTCTGATATTTGATTTTCTAATGGAGTCTTCAATCTCTTGAAGAGTTGCCTCATTTTTTCTAGACCCTTTTCCTTCTAGTTTTGAGGTCAAAGAGAATTGTCATTTTGTGTTATATTTCTGATGTTTTCTTTTCTAAATAGAAAACCTACTACCTTGACTTGCTATTTGAGACTGGAAAGCATTCAAAATGTCCTTTATACCCTTTATCTCTGTTTTCAAGTTCTCTATATTCCTAACAAGTGAGTCTTTGAAGTCATGGATTTCTTTCTTAGTCTATTTTTCCGTATTAAGTTGGAAACTTTGTATTTCTTCAAATTACCTGACAATGTAATATCTAGATTCTTCTCTGACAGCTCCACTGAATCTGCATCATGAGATGTTTTTCCTTCATTTTGGCTATTGAAAAGCAGACCCTTACTAGTTTTACCTGTCTGTTATGGTTTATATTGTTAGCCAGAAGGTGGTGCTGGTTTCTATTGTGTATGTGAGTTGTGGGGTTAGAGGAGAGGAGTTTTGAAGAAGTTAGGTAGTATCTGGGCTCCTGAGGTCCTTTCAAGGGAGCCTTAATCTGGGGAGGGGAGTGCTAGATCCCAGACCTCTCTCTCTTCCTAGATTGATTTCTGAACATATGCTATGAGCTAACTTTTCCAGACTACAAAGGAGTGATCCCATTAACCAGGTATTTTTATGGCATCTGGAACACCTTAGAGTCTGATGGACTTCTTTTCTGCCTCAAGGGTAGAAAGGTATAGAGTATTCAGTTCTCTACTTTCCCTGATGACCTTCTTAGGGTTCACTCAAGGATCTGTGGATTCTACAGCTCCAAACAGGAGTCTTGAGCCCCTTTTCTTACACCACTTGGTTTCTGATGGGTTTGCTTGGGTCCTTTAAATCTGCCATATAGATTTAAAGCAGCTGTTAATGGGTGCCCCCACAACAATGCCACATTTCTTCTTGAGTCATTCTCTCCTCCCCTTCCTACTGCAGTTGTTCACTTGCAATCACCAACCTTCAGAAAATTATGTTCCTTTCTTAACCAGAACTCCCAGTTGTTCTCTGATGAAATTTATTGAGTTGTTTCATGGTAATATCTGTTTTCTGGGGGAAGAGCCAAAGTTCCTTTTTTTATTATTTTTTATAATTACTTATTTATTCCCTTTTGTTGCCTTTGTTTTATATTGTTGTAGTTATTATTGTTCTTGTTATTGATATCATCACTGTTGGATAGGACAGAGAGAAATGGAGAGTTGAGGAGAAGACAGAGAGGAGGAGAGAAAGATAGACACCTGCAGACCTGCTTCACAGCCTGTGAAGCGATTGCCCTGCAGGTGGGGAACCAGGGGCTTGAACCGGGATCCTTATGCCAGTCCTTGCACTTTGTGCCACGTGCACTTAACCCACTATGTTACCACCTGACTCCCAGAGCCAAATTTCTGTGACTATGTTGCCCTTGCTCCACCAGGGAAGTCTTGCAAATTTATTTTTAAACATTCATAATATTGGCTTTTTTGGGGGGGTGTAATTTATTTTTGTCTGCATATCTAATATTGTCTTTGTAATTTCATAGACTATTCCTACCCTGTTTTACTATGTACTTTTTCCATGATTAATTACTCAGACCAGAAGTTTTCTGAAATTAGAATGGAAACTCTCTGAGGTCTTATGCTTGCTTGGTTAGTATCTTATTCATGAGTAACTACATTAGTCATGACAAGATACTGATTCTGGCATTGGCTCTAAGTGCAGAGAAAGAATGCTCAGTTGAGTTTTGTGGTTTAATTGACTATCTTAAATTATCATTATCAAGACTGTTAGATTTAAAATGTTTGACTTTGGAAAGGATTTGGAGCAGAATTTGATAGACAACTACTAACCCAGTACTGGAACTCAATTCACCTTTGAAATGAGAAAGGTTCTATTTCTTTTCTTGCACCCAGCCACCCCCTATCCTTCCTTGACCTCATTTCTCCACATGGCCCAAGGACTAATCACCCAGAGACAGATGGTGCATTGAGAATGTGCACAGGGTGAGCTGACTCAGGAGAAATGCCCTTTTCTTTGGTGGAAGGGCAGCTTACATTCCATTTCAAACTGAACTTGAAATCAATATGTCATTATAAGCACATGTGGTGCAGGGAGAGACAGGAAGTGCATATACCCAGGATAAAGCAATTTGAAAACATTAGTTACTTTGAAATGTGCTGCACACCAAGGAGACATGAACATTTCACAGTGGATTTTTTTGCCTCAATCAATGTCCTTTCTTTTTCTCACTTGAAGCAGTTTTATAGACAAGCATAGTAACTTGCTTGGGAAAAGTTCAAATTCCAGTTACAATTTCTGACTGCTTGTCTAGTTCTCAACCTCTAATTGTTTACTTTTAACTGCAACCCACATCATTTGCCTTAGGGAGAAAATCCCTTGTAAACTTCAAAAGAAAAAGAAAGTAAGAAATGCCTTCTACAATGTGTCCTACAAGTAATGGTGTTTTGCACTCAATTGGTGTTCTCTAGCCTAACTACCTTGAGAGTTAAGCCTTTGATAATAGACCCATTACTATTACCACTGAAAAATGTAATAAGCTAGTATGAAAATAATGAATTGATATATGAACATGGAGAAAGGTACCAGAACAAGATTTACAGTTTTTTCTCTTAGCTTTTCACGTCAGTCTTCTACAGATTTCCACAACATCTATCTGTAATTCTAGAAAGCAACTTTGAACCATCCTGCCCCAGCATTTCAACCTCTAAAATTCCTTTTGGGACATTAGCTCTTTTTATTTGCATCCACATGCTAAAAAGATAGACTCTTTCCAGTTTGTCCAGTCTACTGTCTCCAAACCTGACCCAAATAAGTTTTTTCTTTAATTAAATTTGTTGGTTATTCTGACTTTTTTTTTCATTTCAAAGGAGTAGTTTGCTTTATTTTTCCAAAAAAATGATATATTTATGCTGATTCAACTTAAGGTTTTCATTTTATTGGGGGCTGAAATTTAGATCTTGGTACTTGAATGGGGTCCAACTATCTAGTCAATGTGAAGATTGAGTTTGTAGCCTCAACCTCATTAACATCATGTTCTAGCAAATTGATTGACTTGGTCTTAATCCAGGCTGGCTCCATTCTATTCTTTCTTGTCCTATTTCTAATACATGTTTTTAATGGACAGATGAGGAAATAAATGTAAGTCCTTTATGGAAAGACTTATTAAGGAAAAAGTGCAGTTACTCATTGAAGCTGCCTTTACGATATTTGTATAACAATACTTATCATAACCCTGCTAAGGAAAGATAGTGTCTTGGTATGCATATAGAAACAACTGAAACTTAAGTCTGTGTAGTAAAGATTATTCTGACTGCAAATAGACTTTATAGATCTTTATCCTTGTTAATTAGTGCACTTTCTTGCTATATCAATTCAATCAAATATAAACATTTTGGCTGTACAAAACTGCTCATTCTAAGATCGACTATATTATTTCATTTGCCACATAGTGTTAGTATGCTTCTAATTCTGCTTCTAAAAACCCCTTCTGTTTCATTTGGTTTAATCCCCTTGCTTAACACTGTATTCTATTTACATAACCACTGTTAACTAAGCACCACCCTCCCTCCAGGGCATTGGTGGTTCAGTGGTAGAATTCTCACCTGCTCCGCCCCCTCTCCTTGTCACACCCTGATTTTCACCAATCTCTTTTTGCTCCACCCTCTCTACATCACATCCTGTTTACACCCTACTTGGCAAGTATATATAAGGACAGGTTTGTGAGTTTTCAGTTTAGTTTAGTTTAGCTTGGCTTAGATTGTGCTGCGTTCTGAATGAATAAAGAGATACTGCGTACAATACAGCTCAGCCATGAGTCTCTGGTCGTCTGACTCCCACCCGTGAAGACCGACAACATAGTTTAGATAAATTTACTGCTTAACACATCTCCAAAAGCTGGTTTTTAATTCTAGTTTGTTATGAAAAAAAATTTTATTGCTGTAATATTGTTTTATAAACATTATATGAGTTTCAGTCATACAATACTTAATTCTCTACCTGTAACCATTACATCACAATTACCAGCAAAAGTATAGTTTCCACCCATCACTATGCATTAGTTCCTTTTATAGATTCCACTACAATGGCCAGTGCCTTCTCTGTTGCCAATCCCAGCTGCTTTCTCTAGCTTAGAGTTTTTTATGTTTACTATTGAAATAATATGACATTTAACTTTCTCTGTCAGACTTATTTCCTTTAGCATAACCTCCTTCTAAAGCTTTCTATTCTCTTAAATTAAAGAGAGTTGTCATTCTTTTTTATAAAAAGTTGACAAGTATTCCATTGTGCATATGCATCATCTATCTTCTTTATCCATCAGTTGAAAGCACCTTAGGCTATTTCCATATCTCTGTATTGTAGATGTTACAATAAACATAGTTGTGCATCTTTATTCTCTTTATTCTCTCTTTATTCTCTCCTACTCATTTATCCATTCAGTATTTACTAATTGCTATGTGGGTAGCACCAATCTGACACCGTTCTGATGGGAGAATCAAGACATTTGCCAATAACTACAACAGAGATCAAGTATAGTACATTCCATCCAAAAGGCAGAGGACAATGAACATTCATATATCAGAAAAGAAAGATTGTAATTGGAGAAGAGTAAGAATGAATCCACAGAGTGGATTATCCCTCCCGTAATATAATGATAATTTTAACAGATATCCAAAGAAGGAAAATGGAGGGACTCGGTAGTGGTAAACCTGGTAAACACTCCCAGCAACTTAAAAAAAAATGTTCATGGAGACAGAGAGAAATTGAGAGGGAAGGGGGAAGTAGGGAGAAAAAGAAAAAGAAACACTTGCAGCACTGATACACTCCTTTTGAAGCTTCCCTAGTGCAGGTGGGCACCATGTGCAGAAACCTGGTGCCCTCCTCCATTAAAGCAGTGCATCAGTGCTGCAGATGCTTCTCTTTCTCTTTCTCCCTATTTCCTTTTCCCTCTCAATTTTTCACTGTCTCTATGAATTTTTTTTTTTAAGTTGCTGGGCATGTTTGGCGTTTGGATTTGCAGGCACCAAGTGCCAGTGATAACCCTGGTGTTATTAAAAATAAATAAACAGTAAACATTAAAAAATAAGCATAATTTTAAAATAAGAGAAAATGATAAAACAGTGTGATTAAGCAAAATATAAAATTCACAAGAACCTGGTGGTGGCATACATGGTTGAGTGCACACACATTATGGTGTGCAAGGACCAGGTTCTACTACTTGGTCCCCATCTGTGGGGTGTGGGGAGCTTCACAAGTGATGGGATAGTCCTGTAGGTGTCTGTCTGTCTTTTTCCCTCTCTACCTCCTCTTCCTTCTCAATTTCTGTTTATGTTCAAAGTGATAATCATCTCTCTGTCTATATTGAAATGAATCATCATCATTTTGCAGAGACAGGGTTTCCTGCAGATATGATTTCAACCCTCCCAAGTTAACTTTTTCATTCACTTGAAGGGGAGTAGGGAGAGAGAGAGGGAGAGAGAGAGAGAGAGAGAGAGAGAATGGACAGACATCACAATATGGAAATGTTTCCTGGTACCATGATGCTTCCTTGTGGTGCCAGGGTTCTAATCTGGGCCACATGTTTGTCTAGGCCTATATCTTACCCAGTGAGCTATCTCTCTGGCCCCAGTTTAAGTATATTAATAAAGAACAATTTAAAAATAATCTTAATTATTTTTAGCTTTCTAGGGAGAAAATAATTTGTTGTGAATCAGAAGGAAATCAATATTTTGAAATACCTCAAAGTAATATTTTAACCAAGGTAAAATGTGTAGAGGCTCTGATTAAGATAACCCATTGGAAACAAGGAAGAAAAACACTAAGACCTGGAGTAATTAAAGTTATATAGACAGTATAAACCAATTTCTAGAGAGATGAAGCCAAAACATGCTACTCAAGGCAATTTTCAACAGGTCTACCAATCAAAGGCACCTGTCTGTTTTCAGCTTTATGATCATGATCAGGTCTGTGCTTGCAGACTTTAAAAAGTTAGATATTTTAATACATTTATCCAAAATTTCTGTGTACAAATCATGAACTAGATATTAGATAGTCTTTCCCTCTAGGAAGCTCACTGACCAGTGGAAATGAATCTTCTTCTTCATTTAATTTTAACTCCTCATTTTCTACTCAATCTGTAATTGTTTGCAAACTTTTTTTTTTTTTTCTTCATTGCTTGGCTGAAACATCTGCTTCAAGATACGTCAGTGATCCACCATATTGAATAGCTTTTTCTTTGTTCTCATTTATTTTGCTTGAATTGCAATATGTGAAATTACTGGTCACAATGGTGGAATGACTTATCCAGTCTACTTTAAAAATATTATTAGGAAGATGGCGGCCTGAGAAGTCGCTAACAGCGAGTGCTCTGATTGCATCGTCGGCAAAGGTAGGATTTTCTGCCTTTAGCAGGCCAGTCAATAAGGGGAAACACCAAAGAAGTGATTACAATTTAATTTGGGTTAAGAATTAGAGTAAAGGTGACACGGACTAGCGGGACGCCAGAATTCCCAGGCGGCGCCGGGCAAGGCGAGTGCGCCGGGCATTGTCCTCCGCCAGCCCAGGAAGGCGGCTCCTCCGCTGGTTGCAGAACGCGGCGGGCAGAGGACCCGGAGAGAGCACTTTAGCTCGGGGGCTTACTCTTGGGAGTTTCCAGGGTCCACCGCGACCCTGAGAGCGGATCCAAAGACTTCTTGAGTATAGCTCTCATTGGATCAAAGGACTTGGAGCTAGTTTTCATTTTTGAGAAATCCTTTAAAAAAGTCTGGAGGGGGGTGGTTCCCGGAAGATGGCGGACTGAGAAGTGGCTAGCCTTGGAGCTCCGGACACATCTCGTGTAAACAATAGGATTTTCTGCCTTTAGCAGGCCAGCCAATAAGGGGCCATAGCGATGACAACAAGGAGGTCTCTATAACTTAATATGGGTTAAGAATTAGAGTAGGGGAAAAAAATTCTTTTTTCTTCCTTTTAATTTTCAAGCATACATCCTTCCTGCCGCCACCCCCCCCCCCATAAGCAGTGCCTGGGACCAGCTACTAGCAAGATACCCCATACCACCAAACAGGGTGTTTTTTTTTTTTTATTTTTTTTAAATTCACTGATACACATTTGGGAAGTTCCTCGCACTGCTCTTTAATTACAACTCTTCTTCTTATCTTCTCCCTTTTCGCTCTCTTATCTCTCTCTATCTCTTTTTTTTTTTAATCTCGTCATACACTTCTTTCTTCTTTGCCTTTCTGAATATGTGAATTACTTTGGGGAAGAAATCTGACCCAGAGTGGACTCTCTATGTGTATATCTCTGCTCTAGTTCCCTTTACACTCTTGTTACCCCTAGAATATACACTGGATAGTAGATTTGCATAACAGTCTATTCTTGCTATCCTCTCTTTCTTTTCTCTTTCTTCACTGGGATTTGGTTACTATTTTTTCACGGACTGGAGAAATTGTTTGGCTAACTGGTAACGATTAAACTTCTTCAATACTTACTTCAGTTGCTACTGTTATTCCGGAGGTTGGTGAGTGCAATTGTCATAAAGGTATTTAGTATAGTGTTACTTGTGCTCAAAACACAACAACTGAGGAACAACAGAGCATAAAAAAAAAGAAACACATAAATAAAAGAAAATGGGTAGATTAAAAACAAATAAAACTGCTACCCCAATGAATGAAGACAAGAGCCCAGAAGAAACCACAAATCAGTCAGAAGTAACCATAGATAAGAAAAGTATGCAAGCAATAATAAACTTATTAATCACAGAAATGAAAACAACATTGGAGGAAAGGAATGGCAGTATTAGGGAAACAACAGTTGAGACCCCCAAGGAAAATACTGATTATCTTGAGACAATTAGAGAACTGAAAGCTGAAATAGCTGTAATGAAGAAAGAAGCTGAGGCAAGGGAAAGCAGACTAACAGAAGCAGAAAACAGAATTAGTCAGACAGAGGATGAGTTAGAGAAAACTAAGAAAGAGGTGAAAGAGCTTAAAAAGAGATTGAGAGACACTGAAAACAACAACAGAGACATATGGGATGATCTCAAAAGAAGTAACATTCGTATAATTGGCCTGCCAGAGGAAGAAAGAGAGGAAGGGGAAGCAAACATCCTAGAGGAAATAATACAAGAAAATTTCCCAGACCTGAATAACAGAAAGGATATCAAGGTGCAAGAGGCCCAGAGAGTACCAAACAGAATCAACCCAGACCTGAAAACACCAAGACACATCATAGTCACAATGAGAAGAAGTAAGGATAAAGAAAGGATCCTAAAGGCTGCAAGAGAGAAACAAAAAGTCACATACAGGGGAAAACCCATAAGACTTTCTGCAGATTTTTCAACTCAAACTCTAAAAGCCAGAAGGGAGTGGCAAGATATCTATCGAGCCCTGAATGAAAAAGGGTTTCAACCAAGGATTATATATCCTGCTAGACTTTCATTCAAGCTAGATGGAGGGATCAAAACCTTCTTAGACAAACAACAGTTAAAGGAGGCAACTATCACCAAGCCGGCCCTGAAAGAGGTATTAAAAGACCTCTTATAAACAAGAACATCACTATAATACTTGTAATATATCAGAGCAAACAAATTGTTTCTTAGAACAATGGCACTACAATACATTAAATCCATAATATCAATAAATGTCAATGGCTTAAACTCACCCATCAAAAGGCACAGGGTGGGGGGATGGATCAGAAAACATAACCCAACCATATGCTGCTTGCAAGAATCACATCTGTCACAACAAGATAAACACAGACTTAAAGTGAAAGGATGGAAAACTATCATACAGGCTAACGGTCCACAAAAAAGGGCAGGAACAGCCATTCTCATCTCAGACACGATAGATTTTAAATTAAATAAAGTAATAAAAGATAGGCAAGGACATTACATAATGATAAGAGGATCAATCAGCCAAGAAGACTTAACAATTATTAACATCTATGCACCCAACGAGGGACCATCTAAATACATTAAACACCTATTGAAACAATTTCAAAAATACATCAATAGTAATACAATAATAGTGGGAGACTTCAATACCCCACTCTCACACTTAGACAGATCAACAAAGAAGAGAACCAATAAAGATATAAGAGAATTGAATGAAGAGATTGACAGACTAGACCTCTTGGACATTTTCAGACTCCTCCACCCCAAAAAACTGGAATACACCTTCTTTTCAAATCCACATAACACATACTCAAGGATAGACCACATGTTAGGCCACAAAGACAGCATCAATAAATTCAAGAGCATTGAAATCATCCCAAGTATCTTCTCAGACCACAGTGGAGTAAAACTAACTTTTAACAACAAACGGAAAATTATTAAAAGACATAGAATTTGGAAACTAAACAACACGCTCCTTAAGAACCACTGGGTCAGACACTCACTCAAACAGGAAATTCAAATGTTCCTGGAAACTAATGAAAATGAAGACACAACCTATCAAAATATTTGGGACACAGCTAAAGCAGTACTGAGAGGGAAACTTATAGCTATACAATCACATATTAAACACCAAGAAGAAGCCCAAATGAACGAACTTACTACACACCTCAAGGACTTAGAGGAAGAGGAACAAAGGAACCCTAAAGCAACCAGAAGGACAGAAATCACTAAAGTTAGAGCAGAAATAAACAACATCGAAAATAAAAGAACCATACAAAAGATCAATGAAGCCAAATGTTGGTTCTTTGAAAGATTAAACAAAATTGACAAACCCCTAGCCAGACTCACCAAACAAAAAAGAGAGAAGACTCAAATTAATAGAATTGTCAACGATACAGGAGATATCACAACTGACACCACAGAAATCCAGAGAATTCTGCGAAACTTCTATAAAGAACTATATGCCACCAAGCTAGAGAATCTGGAAGAAATGGAACAATTCCTAGAAACCTATGCACTTCCAAAACTGAACCAAGAAGAACTACAAAATCTAAATGCACCAATCACAGACAAAGAAATTGAAACCGTTATTAAGAATCTCCCCAACAACAAAAGTCCTGGACCTGATGGCTTCACAAACGAATTCTACAAAACTTTCAGGAAACAGTTAATACCCATACTTCTTAAGCTATTCCATAAGATTGAAGAAACAGGAATACTCCCTTCCACCTTTTATGAAGCCAACATCACCCTGATACCAAAAGCTGATAGGGACAGAACAAAAAAGGAAAACTACAGACCAATATCTCTGATGAACATAGATGCCAAAATATTAAACAAGATCTTGGCCAACCGGATACAGCAACACATCAAAAAGATTGTTCATCATGACCAAGTGGGATTCATTCCAGGAATGCAAGGCTGGTTCAACATCCGTAAATCAATCAATGTCATTCATCACATCAATAAAAGCAAAGCCAAAAACCACATGATTATCTCAATAGATGCAGAGAAAGCCTTTGACAAAATCCAACACCCATTCATGCTCAAAACTCTACAAAAAATGGGAATAGATGGGAAATTCCTCAAGATAGTGGAGTCTATATATAGCAAACCTACAGCCAACATCATACTCAATGGAGAGAAGCTGAAAGCATTCCCCCTCAGATCAGGGACTAGACAGGGCTGCCCACTGTCACCGTTACTCTTCAACATAGTATTGGAAGTTCTTGCCATAGCAATCAGGCAAGAGAAAGAAATCAAAGGGATACAGATTGGAAGGGAAGAAGTCAAGCTCTCACTATTTGCAGATGATATGATAGTATACATAGAAAGACCTAAAGAATCCAGTAGAAAATTACTGGAAGTTGTTAGGCAATATAGCAAGGTATCAGGCTACAAAATCAATGTACAAAAATCAGTGGCATTTCTTTATGCAAACACTAAATCTGAAGAAGAAGACATCCAGAAATCACTCCCATTCACTGTTTCAGCAAAATCAATCAAATACCTAGGAATAAAGTTGACCAAAGAAGTGAAAGACTTGTATGCTGAAAACTATGAGTCGCTACTCAAGGAGATAGAAACTGATACCAAGAAATGGAAAGATATCCCATGCTCATGGATTGGAAGAATAAATATCATCAAAATGAACATTCTCCCCAGAGCCATATACAAATTTAATGCAATACCCATCAAAGTTCCACCAAGCTTCTTTAAGAGAATAGAACAAACACTACAATCATTTATCTGGAACCTGAAAACACCTAGAATTGCCAAAACCATCTTGAGGAAAAGAAACAGAAATGGAGGCATCACACTCCCAGACCTTAAACTATATTATAAAGCCATCATCATCAAAACAGCATGGTACTGGAACAAAAATAGGCACACAGACCAGTGGAACAGAATTGAAAGCCCAGAAGTAAATCCCAACACCTATGGGCATCTAATCTTTGATAAGGGGGCCCAAAGGATTAAATGGAAGAAGGAGGCTCTCTTCAATAAATGGTGCTGGGAAAACTGGGTTGAAACATGCAGAAGAATGAAATTGAACTACTTTATCTCACCAGAAACAAAAATCAACTCCAAATGGATCAAAGACCTAGATGTCAGACCAGAAACAATCAAATTCTTAGAGGAAAACATTGGTAAAACACTTTCCCATCTACACCTCAAGGATATCTTCGATGAATCAAACCCAATTGCAAGGAAGACCAAAGCAGAAACAAACCAATGGGACTACATCAAATTGAAAAGCTTCTGCACATCCAAAGAAACTATTAAACAAACAGAGAGACCCCTCACAGAATGGGAGAAGATCTTTACATGCCAGACATCAGACAAGAAACTAATCACCAAAATATATAAAGAGCTCAGCAAACTTAGCCACAAAAAAGCAAATGACCCCATCCAAAAATGGGCAGAGGAAATGAACAAAACACTCACCACAGAGGAGATCCAAAAGGCTAACAAACATATGAAAAACTGCTCTAGGTCACTGATTGTCAGAGAAATGCAAATTAAGACAACACTAAGATACCACCTCACTCCTGTAAGAATGGCATACATCAAAAAGGACAGCAGCAACAAATGCTGGAGAGGATGTGGGGACAGAGGAACCCTTTTACATTGCTGGTGGGAATGTAAATTGGTACAGCCTCTGTGGAGAGCAGTCTGGAAAACCCTCAGAAGGCTAGACATGGACCTTCCATATGACCCAATAATTCCTCTCCTGGGGTTATACCCCAAGGACTCCATAACACCCAACCAAAAAGAGGTGTGTACTCCTATGTTCATAGCAGCACAATTCATAATAGCTAAAACCTGGAAGCAACCCAGGTGCCCAACAACAGATGAATGGCTGAGAAAGCTGTGGTATATATACACAATGGAATACTATGCAGCTATCAAGAACAATGAACTCACCTTCTCTGACCCATCTTGGACAGAGCTAGAAGGAATTATGTTAAGTGGACTAAGTCAGAAAGTTAAAGATGAGTATGGGATGATCCCACTCATCAACAGAAGCTGACTTAGAAGATTTGAAAGGGAAACTAAAAGCAGGACCTGATCAAATTGTAAGTAGGGCACCAAAGTAAAAACCCAGTGGTGAGGAGTAGACATGTAGCTTCCTGGGCCAGTGGGGGGTGGGAATGGGCGGGAGGGATGGGTCACGGTCCTTTGGTGATGGGAATGGTGTTTATGTACACTCCTAGCAAAATGTAGTCATATAAATCAGTAGTTAATTAATATGAGAGGGGGAAATCAATTGTATGTCTCAAAGGTTCTCAAAAGACAAACTGAATCTTTTTAATAGATAGGCTACGTATTTGATATGCGGACTCTCTCAAAAGCCTAGACCAAGTAGATTAGAAGCTTCCAATAGCACAGCTATATACAAGATACTGGGTACTGTACAGCAAACCATAACAAAGGGACTTTTCAAAGTTAACCCAATTAACAAATAATGTGTGGGTAATATTAACTATTGATTGTCTTTTTGAACCCTAAGACAGCAGGAACCTCACATCTTCACTATAGAGCCCCTACTTCCCCCAGTCCTGGCACCCTTGGATAGGGCTCACTTTCCCGTATGCTTCTCCCATTCCATACCAAATAATATTGCATCCGCCGATCACAACCTAACCAAAGCAACGATTGCCATCTCAACATGCTTCACCTCAGAGTGTATCCAGAGACTTCACGTGTGGAGTGACAACCCTTCAGCTTCATTACTCGGGTGAGACCTTTCCTTTTATAGTACACTCTAATTTCATCTCAGGTAGTTCACTTTCTAACAAAGTCCCATAACCTAGACATATACCAGTTTCTGTGAGAGAGAGCGTATGTGCACACGTATCCATAAACTACTGCAAAATATATACCTGAAAGCAGCATTACACTAGAGTTTGCAGTGAGTACCTCCCCAACACTTCCTCTCCACTATTCCAATCTTGGGATCCATGTTTGCTCAACAAATTGATTGGCTTTGTATGTTAACTCTCTTTTCAATCACCAGGTTCCAGATGCCACCAGGATGCTGGCTAGGCTTCCCTGGATTGAGGACCCCACCAATGTGTCCTGGAGCTCAGCTTCCCCAGAGACACACCTTACTAGGGAAAGAGAGAGGCAGACTGGGAGTATGGACCGACCAGTCAACACCCATGTTCAGCAGGGAAGCAATTACAGAAGCCAGACCTTCTACCTTCTGCAACCCTCAACGACCCTGGGTCCATGCTCCCAGAGGGCTAGAGAATGGGAAGGCTATCATGGGAGAGGGTGGGTTATGGGGATTGGGTGGTGGGAATTGTGTGGAGTTGTACCCCTCCTACCTTAAGCCTTTGTTCACTAATCCTTTCTTAAATTAAAAATTTAAATAAATAAAAAAAAAAAAAAAAAAAAAAGAAACACATAAATAAAAGAAAATGGGTAGATTAAAAACAAATAAAACTGCTACCCCAATGAATGAAGACAAGAGCCCAGAAGAAACCACAAATCAGTCAGAAGTAACCATAGATAAGAAAAGTATGCAAGCAATAATAAACTTATTAATCACAGAAATGAAAACAACATTGGAGGAAAGGAATGGCAGTATTAGGGAAACAACAGTTGAGACCCCCAAGGAAAATACTGATTATCTTGAGACAATTAGAGAACTGAAAGCTGAAATAGCTGTAATGAAAAAGAAGCTGAGGCAAGGGAAAGCAGACTAACAGAAGCAGAAAACAGAATTAGTCAGACAGAGGATGAGTTAGAGAAAACTAAGAAAGAGGTGAAAGAGCTTAAAAAGAGATTGAGAGACACTGAAAACAACAACAGAGACATATGGGATGATCTCAAAAGAAGTAACATTCGTATAATTGGCCTGCCAGAGGAAGAAAGAGAGGAAGGGGAAGAAAACATTCTAGAGGAAATAATACAAGAAAATTTCCCAGACCTGAATAACAGAAAGGATATCAAGGTTCAAGAGGCCCAGAGAGTACCAAACAGAATCAACCCAGACCTGAAGACACCAAGACACATCATAGTCACAATGAGAAGAAGTAAGGATAAAGAAAGGATCCTAAAGGCTGCAAGAGAGAAACAAAAAGTCACATACAGGGGAAAACCCATAAGACTATCTGCAGATTTCTCAACTCAGACTCTAAAAGCCAGAAGGGAGTGGCAAGATATCTATCGAGCCCTGAATGAAAAAGGGTTTCAACCAAGGATAATATATCCTACTAGACTTTCATTCAAGCTAGATGGAGGGATCAAAACCTTCTTAGACAAACAACAGTTAAAGGAGGCAACTATCACCAAGCCGGCCCTGAAAGAGGTACTAAAAGACCTCTTATAAACAAGAACATCACTATAATACTTGCAATATATCAGAGTAAACAAATTGTTTTTTAGAACAATGGCACTACAATACATTAAATTCATAATATCAATAACTGTCAATGGCTTAAACTCACCCATCAAAAGGCACAGGGTGGGGGGATGGATCAGAAAACATAACCCAACCATATGCTGCTTGCAAGAATCCCATCTGTCACAACAAGATAAACACAGACTTAAAGTGAAAGGATGGAAAACTATCATACAGGCTAACGGTCCACAAAAAAGGGCAGGAACAGCCATTCTCATCTCAGACACGATAGATTTTAAATTAAATAAAGTAATAAAAGATAGGCAAGGACATTACATAATGATTAGAGGATCAATCAGCCAAGAAGACTTAACAATTATTAACATCTATGCACCCAAAGAGGGACCATCTAAGTACATTAAGCATCTACTGAAAGAATTTCAAAAATACATCAATAGTAATACAATAATAGTGGGAGACTTCAATACCCCACTCTCACACTTAGACAGGTCAACAAAGCAGAGAACCAATAAAGATACAAGAGAATTGAATGAAGAGATTGACAGACTAGACCTCTTGGACATTTTCAGACTCCTCCACCCCAAAAACTGGAATACACCTTCTTTTCAAATCCACATAACACATACTCAAGGATAGACCACCTGTTAGGCCACAAAGACAGCATCAATAAATTCAAGAGCATTGAAATCATCTCAAGTATCTTCTCAGACCACAGTGGTGTAAAACTAACTTTTAACAACAAACGGAAAATTATTAAAAGACATAGAATTTGGAAACTAAACAACATGCTCCTTAAGAACCACTGGGTCAGAGACTCACTCAAACAGGAAATTCAAATGTTCCTGGAAACAAATGAAAATGAAGACACAACCTATCAAAATATTTGGGACACAGCGAAAGCAGTACTGAGAGGGAAACTTATAGCCATACAATCACATATTAAACACCAAGAAGAAGCCCAAATGAACGACCTTACTACACACCTCAAGGACTTAGAGGAAGAGGAACAAAGGAACCCTAAAGCAACCAGAAGGACAGAAATCACTAAAGTGAGAGCAGAAATAAACAACATCGAAATAAAAGAACCATACAAAAGATCAATGAAGCCAAATGTTGGTTCTTTGAAAGATTAAACAAAATTGACAAACCCCTAGCCAGACTCACCAAACAAAAAAGAGAGAAGACTCAAATTAATAGAATTCTAAACGATACAGGAGATATCACAACTGACACCACAGAAATCCAGAGAATTCTGCCAAACTTCTATAAAGAACTATATGCCACCAAGCTAGAGAATCTAGAAGAAATGGAACATTTCCTAGAAACCTATGCACTTCCAAAACTGAACCAAGAAGAACTACAAAATCTAAATGCACCAATCACAGACAAAGAAATTGAAACCGTTATTAAGAATCTCCCCAACAACAAAAGTCCTGGACCAGATGGCTTCACAAACGAATTCTACAAAACTTTCAGGAAACAGTTAATACCCATACTTCTTAAGCTATTCCATAAGATTGAAGAAACAGGAATACTCCCTTCCACCTTTTATGAAGCCAACATCACCCTGATACCAAAAGCTGATAGGGACAGAACAAAAAAAGAAAACTACAGACCAATATCTCTGATGAACATAGATGCCAAAATATTAAACAAGATCTTGGCCAACCGGATACAGCAACACATCAAAAAGATTGTTCATCATGACCAAGTGGGATTCATCCCAGGAATGCAAGGCTGGTTCAACATCCGTAAATCAATCAATGTCATTCATCACATCAATAAAAGCAAAGCCAAAAACCACATGATTATCTCAATAGATGCAGAGAAAGCCTTTGACAAAATCCAACACCCATTCATGCTCAAAACTCTACAAAAAATGGGAATAGATGGGAAATTCCTCAAGATAGTGGAGTCTATATATAGCAGACCTACAGCCAACATCATACTCAATGGACAGAAGCTGAAAGCAATCCCCCTCAGATCGGGGACTAGACAGGGCTGTCCACTGTCACCGTTACTCTTCAACATAGTATTGGAAGTTCTTGCCATAGCAATCAGGCAAGAGAAAGAAATCAAAGGGATACAGATTGGAAGGGAAGAAGTCAAGCTCTCACTATTTGCAGATGATATGATAGTATACATAGAAAGACCTAAAGAATCCAGTAGAAAATTACTGGAAGTTGTTAGGCAATATAGCAAGGTATCAGGCTACAAAATCAATGTACAAAAATCAGTGGCATTTCTTTATGCAAACACTAAATCTGAAGAAGAAGACATCCAGAAATCACTCCCATTTACTGTTTCAGCAAAATCAATCAAATACCTAGCAATAAAGTTGACCAAAGAAGTGAAAGACTTGTATGCTGAAAACTATGAGTCGCTACTCAAGGAGATAGAAACTGATACCAAGAAATGGAAAGATATCCCATGCTCATGGATTGGAAGAATAAATATCATCAAAATGAATATTCTCCCCAGAGCCATATACAAATTTAATGCAATACCCATCAAAGTTCCACCAGGCTTCTTTAAGAGAATAGAACAAACACTACAATCATTTATCTGGAACATGAAAACACCTAGAATTGCCAAAACCATCTTAAGGAAAAGAAACAGAAATGGAGGCATCACACTCCCAGACCTTAAACTATATTATAAAGCCATCATCATCAAAACAGCATGGTACTGGAACAAAAATTGGCACACAGAGCAGTGGAACAGAATTGAAAGCACAGAAGTAAATCCCAACACCTATGGGCATCTAATCTTTGATAAGGGGGCCCAAAGGATTAAATGGAAAAAGGAGGCTCTCTTCAATAAATTGTGCTGGGAAAACTGGGTTGAAACATGCAGAAGAATGAAATTGAACCACTTTATCTCACCAGAAACAAAAAACCAACTCCAAATGGATCAAAGACCTAGATGTCAGACCAGAAACAATCAAATACTTAGAGGAAAACATTGGTAAAACACTTTCCCACATACACCTCAAGGACATCTTTGATGAATCAAACCCAATTGCAAGGAAGACCAAAGCAGAAACAAACCAGTGGGACTACATCAAATTGAAAAGCTTCTGCACATCCAAAGAAACTATTAAACAAACAGAGAGACCCCTCACAGAATGGGAGAAGATCTTCACATGCCAGACATCAGACAAGAAACTAATCACCAAAATATATAAAGAGCTCAGCAAACTTAGCCGCAAAAAAGCAAATGACTCCATCCAAAAATGGGCAGAGGAAATGAACAAAACATTCACCACAGAGGAGATCCAAAAGGCTAACAAACATATGAAAAACTGCTCTAGGTCACTGATTGTTAGAGAAATGCAAATTAAGACAACACTAAGATACCACCTCACTCCTGTAAGAATGGCATACATCAAAAAGGACAGCAGCAACAAATGCTGGAGATGATGTGGGGACAGAGGAACCCTTTTACATTGCTGGTGGGAATGTAAATGGGTTCAGCCTCTGTGGAGAGCATTCTGGAAAACTCTCAGAAGGCTAGACATGGACCTTCCATATGACCCAATAATTCCTCTCCTGGGGTTATACCCCAAGGACTCCATAACACCCAACCAAAAAGAGGCGTGTACTCCTATGTTCATAGCAGCACAATTCATAATAGCTAAAACCTGGAAGCAACCCAGGTGCCCAACAACAGATGAGTGGCTGATAAAGCTGTGGTATATATACACAATGGAATACTATGCAGCTATCAAGAACAATGAACCCACCTTCTCTGACCCATCTTGGACAGAGCTAGAAGGAATTATGTTAAGTGAACTAAGTCGGAAAGATAAAGATGAGTATGGGATGATCCCACTCATCAACAGAAGCTGACTTAGAAGATCTGAAAGGGAAACTAAAAGCAGGACCTGATCAAATTGTAAGTAGGGCACCAAAGTAAAAACCCAGTGGTGAGGGGTAGACATGTAGCTTCCTGGGCCAGTGGGGGGTGAGAGTGGGCGGGAGGGATGGGTCACAGTCCTTTGGTGGTGGGAATGGTGTTTATGTACACTCCTACCACAATGTAGACATATAAATCAGTAGTTAATTAATATGAGAGGGGGAAGTCAATTGTATGTCTCAAAGTTTCTCAAAAGACAAACTGAATCTTTTTAATATATAGGCTACGTATTTGATATGCGGACTCTCTCAAAAGCCTAGACCAACTAGATTAGAAGCTTCCAATAGCACAGCTATATACAAGATACTGGGTACTGTACAGCAAAACATAACAAAGGGACTTTTCAAAGTTAACCCAATTAACAAATAATGTGATAATAATATTAACTATTGTATGTCTTTTTGAACCCTAAGACTGCAGGAACCTCACATCTTCACTATAGAGCCCCTACTTCCCCCAGTCCTGGCACCCTTGGATAGGGCCCACTTTCCCGTATGCATCTCCCAATCCAAACCAAATAATATTGCATCTGCCGATCACAACCTAACCAAAGCAACGATTGCCATCTCAACATGCTTCACCTCAGACTGTATCCAGAGACTTCACGTGTGGAATGACAACCCTTCAGCTTCATTTCTCAGGTTCCAGATGCCAGCAGGATGCTGGCTAGGCTTCCCTGGATTGAAGACCCCACCAATGTGTCCTGGAGCTCAGCTTCCCCAGAGACACACCATACTAGGGAAAGAGAGAGGCAGACTGGGGGTATGGACCGACCAGTCAACGCCCATGTTCAGCGGGGAAGCAATTACAGAAGCCAGACATTCTACCTTCTGCAACCCTCAACGACCCTGGGTCCATGCTCCCAGAGGGTTAGAGATTGGGAAAGCTACCATGGGAGGGGGTGGGTTATGGGGATTGGGTGGTGGGAATTGTGTGGAGTTGTACCCCTCCTACCTTATGCTTTTGTTCACTAATCATTTCTTAAATAAAAAATTAAAAATATATATTATTAATATTTTTTTTAGGTAGAGATAGAGGTGAGGGAGAAGTAGAGGGACCCCGAGAGTCACATTTAAACTTTACCTGGTAATCTGAGGTGGTGAATCAACAAGCGCATTGATGAGTCCCTTGGATATATAAATCAAGGGAAGATTTTGAGAATAATATTTTTCCAGGGTTAAGAATAACTGTGGTTGTCAGGGTGCAGCACTGGAGAAGCATACATGATGAGTCATACATTTACCATCAAAAAATTGGGTAATGAATTGGGACCAACAAAAGGATGGGAGAATTAGGAAGCTACTGTTAGAGTTCAAAATAGTATAATGGGGCAGGGGAAATAGCATAATGGTTATGCAAACAGACTCTCATGCCTGAGGCTCCTAAATCCCAGGCCCAATCCCCCGCACCACCATAAACCAGAGCTGAGCAGTGCTCTGGTGTTTCTTTCTGTCTCTCTGCATCTCTCTCAAAAATAAAATAGTAAAAAAATATATAATGGAGCTCTCACATATATAATGCTATATAATGCTATTGGTGCTGGAGAGAAGAGGGTGGATTTAAGTGCTATTGAGGATGTAGTTTACATTTACAGAAATGTTAAATCATAATAACTCTATTGGCAGACAGGAGAAAAACATATGAAAAACAAAACAAAACAAAAATGACAATAAAGGGCCTCTTTGGAGATATGAAAAAGCCAAAGTGGTGTCACAAAAGGCCAACTCCAGATCAGGAGGGAAGAAAAATTCTGTAGAGAGTTGAGGTATAAAATGATTGAAAGATGGTCATTGAATTTAGCTGGTAGGATAATTGAAGCTGGAGAGAAGAAATTCAGTCTACTAGTGAGCGGGGAAGCCAAGTTAAGTGTTTTTCTTCTCTCACCTTCCAGTCACCCCCTTCAAGCAGCTAAGCTATAAAAACAAAGGAAGGAAAACTAAGGTCATATACATGGTTTCCTGTTTTTTTTTTTTTTTTTTGAGGTGGGACAAATTGAACATGTTCATGGAAAAAAGAGTGATTTATTTGGAAGGGTGCATTGAAGCTGAAGGAGAGAGGTCTTAAGATGTTGGAGAAAGGGGAAAATCTTGGAAAAATAATGGAAGACACATAAAAGGGGGGTCTAGCTGCAGATCATTGGTAGGTGATGAGACGAGGAAAGTTGTAGGTTTTCAAATATTATAGACTGGCTTTATTCAGTAAAACTGGTTTATCTCCTGAGAGAGAAATGGCCTAGTGGGCTTCAGAAGAATGGTGATATCTTTCCTGGTAGAGTAAATTAAGAGAGAGGCAGGTTAATGGTAATTGGTAAAGGATTATTTGAGCAGTTCTAGAGATTCAGCTGTGGTCCTCAAAATGGACTTGGTAGTTCCTCTCTTTGGTAGCTTTCATAGTGACAAAACCTGTATTTTCTTGGTTGGAACAATGTTAGAAAAACTTGCTTTGGGGGGGCCAGGTGGTGGTGCACCTGGTTGAGTGCACATGTCACAGTGCTCAAAGACCCGGGTTTGAGCCCCCAGTTCCATCTGCCGGGGGGGTGTCTTTGTGAGTGGTGAATCAGTGCTGCAGGTGTCTCTCTCCCTTTTCTACCACCCCCTTCCCTCTCAATTTCTAGCTGTCTCTATCCAATAAATAAAGATAATACAAAATAAATAAATTAACAACAACAAAAGAAAAAAAAATTGCTTCACTCGTGATAGCTGAGTTTTGTGTCCCCCGTGAAAAAATACTGGAAAGAAAACCAAAGTTCAGTTCAGGTGAAAATGGTTGTTTCTCAGTGTACCCTGAAAGAAGTTTTGGGAACTCAGTCTACAAAGATAGCTTTATTGGCTTAAAAGAACTCTTTTTATCTAATTATCTAATCTGATCTGTAGGAAGGAGTTATATATTATCATCTTCTATGTTGTATCAAAAACTAGAAATATATGAATAGCTTAGACTTTCATTCTTTCTATGAAGCTATATTTTTTCTAGACTATATTTTTCTAGACTATATTTTTTCTAGACTCAAGACTCAAAGCTTCAATGTTTGGGTTGGTTTTCCTCCTATAGACCACGCACATCTTTCCTTAGTAAAAATTCATGAATCAGTTCCTTGTCTGATTAATACTGGTGAGCAACCCCACCCCAGGACAGGAAACAAATAGACTATGTCCAATAACTGACTCAGCATGCTCTATTTCAAATGTAATGGCACTGACTGCTAATCTCCATAAGCTGTTGGACCACAGCTCTGGTTTACGGATGCTAAATAACTGGATAGTAGCAATAATTATAAAGTTTGTATTTGACACACACCAGAAAATTTATAAGCATATCTACTAGCACTCTTAGGGAATATGACTGATTCTTTAAACTATAGGTTTACAAAATGTAAACATTTTAATAATGTAGACACATGGATGTATGCATGTGTGTATAAAGCATATGATAGACAATTCAGCTTATAGTTGTTCAGATCCAGAGCCTTACACATATGCCATTTCTCTGAATTTTCACTCAGATAGTGTGACAGAGTGATGAGGGGACAACACAACATTGGAGCTTCCCCTGGTTCCCTGGTACTTGCATGTAGTATCAGGTCTGCATAAAACATATGCACTACTTATTGATATATTTTTCTTATAGAGTTCATGGGAATACAAAAATTGCAAATGCAAATTCTACATGTGATCCCTGACAACTACATATGCCATCCTGATACTTTGGTTCCCTCTCTCTAACCATCATCATCATCATCATCATCATATTAGCACATGCATATGAATAAGGGAAGAAGATTTAAGTTTAGATGAAAAAGTGGTCCAATCACTGCCATCATAGTCATTTGCACAGAAACCACTACTATTTATTATTCTAGATCCTGTTGTATATGCCCTGAACTGGCTTTCTGACAACTTAACTAAGTATAGGTTCATATGCTTTTGCCAGCTAGTATAAAATATCTCAAGCAGGGGGTCGGGCGGTGGCGCAGTGGGTTAAGGGCATGTGGCGCAAAGCGCAGGGACCGGCGTTATGGATCCCAGTTCGAGCCCCCGGCTCCCCACCTGCAGGGGCGTCGCTTCACAGGCGGTGAAGCAGGTCTGCAGGTGTCTATCTTTCTCTCCCCTTCTTTGTCTTCCCCTCCTCTCTCCATTTCTCTCTGTCCTATCCAACAACGAATTGCGTCAACAAGGGCAATAATAATAATAGCCACAACGAAGCTACAACAAGGGCAACAAAAGGGGGAAAAATGGCCTCCAGGAGCGGTGGATTCATGGTGCAGGCACCGAGCCCAGCAATAACCCTGGAGGAGGAAAAAAAAAAAAAATATCTCAAGCTCTGAGAAAAATAAATCAAAAGTGATTTAAGAAATATTTATGAGTTTATTTGGTAGTGAAATTTGGTCATCAAACTTGAGATTATATATAGATTCAATTTTCTCTGTGTGTATTATTTCTTGCCAAAATATTAAGGAGTGTGTGATTATAATATGCTCTATATTTGTATGCACTATAGAATTTCTGAAATCTGAGGAAATTTAAATTGATTGACACATTTATCCTAAGGATTTTAGATATGGAATTTGAAGTCTGTTCTTAGGTCCATCCTATCAAAATGTGGCTGATATTTTTTCCCCGATTATATAGTGACATTTTGCTGATGTTTTAACTTGTATGTTCTATAATTAAATGATTCTCAAAGTTTAGTGCACATTGGGATCACCTAGGGATTGCTGAAACTTCTGCAGTCTGGTTGCCACCTCCAGACTTTCTGATTTAATTAAGATGGGGTGTTAACCTGGAAGTCAACATTAAAAGCACTTCAGATCATTTTGGTTGCAGCAAAGTTTGGAACTTACTGTTTCAAACTATCTTCAGAGTTATTTCTGAAGATATGCACCTCAGTGGAACTGAACCTGGACATTCTATGATGCTTGAATTAAATTTGATTCCATAGGTAGCACTCTTAAGTTAGAGCACTGCAAGATGTTTTGATGAGTGATAGGTTCATTCATTCATTCATTCATTCATTCATTCATTCATTCATTCATTTTGCTCTCTCACTCTCTCTATGCAATTTTCTTAGGCACTAGAGTCATAATAGCATATCCACCTGATTTCACAACGCAATGACCTTTAATATTTAACATTAAGTACTTGTGTAATTTGGAGAAAGTAGTATGACAGTTAAAATTAAGTACACAAAGCCTCCAAAATAATGTTTCAATGATTATCTGACAAACACTTGATACATAACAACTGGTTTTGTCCTTTAAATTAAATTATCATTATGAGAGCATCAGGTTTTAAATAACTTGACCCATGAGAGTAGTACCTATTTACACAAAAAGAGAGACAGCTGCCATACTGATTCACCACTCACGAAGTCCCCTCCTGCCTGTAAGAGCTAGGGGCTTGAACCTGGGTCCTTGTGCATGGTAACGGTAACATGTGCACTCAACAGGATGTACAATCTGGTCCCAGGGTAGTATTTTCTACTGTATCTTCAGTCCAACTCCATCCCATCTAAGTTGTAACTACTTGTAAATAAGAAAAATATAACAAATAAAAGAGAGAGTTCTCAGAGAATCTGGTGGCTAGTTTGATTTTCATTTGATTCACCATTGTCTGACTTATTCACAGAAACATACTTATGACTTCAGAATTAGTGCCTTTTTAAATGAAGTAACATGCTAAAACTATAAAGATAAAAGGAGGTCTGATTAAATCAACTGTCTAGAACACGTTGGATTCAAGAAGGAAAGGAACTGCTCATTTAGAGTTACAGGTGAATTTTTTATATTAAAGCCACTGATTCCTGTGTAGCGATGAATGTAAAATATTTCTAATGTTTTACAACTGATGCAGAAGGAAAAATTCTTCTTGTTGGTGATTGAATTATAATGGAGCAAAATTCACTTCAGTTTATGAAAAATGTTTTTATTGTTAAGGAAGGCAAATGAATTAGTGATAAGCTTTGTCAGCAGGGAACCTGTGGCAGTCATTTTCCCAAGGGAAGAATGACTACAATGTATGCATTCAATATTTATCACAACTTAAAAGAAGACTTGCCTTCACCACAGTGTGACCAGTTTTGTTACCAGAGCTTCAAAACCAGAATTTGTTTTCATAAGCAGATGCTGTTTTTCTGGGCATTTTGAATTGCTAGCCATCCAAATAGCAACTAAGGCACAGTTGACTTCAGAATTTGTGAGGCAATACAGTAGGAAGCACACCTTCTGTAAGCTAGCATTCTCCAAAAGCTGCTTCTTTAAAACTGTTTTTGCTCACATAGAAAGTGGAATCCTGACAGCAACTGTCAATTGGAGGCTACCAAGAAGACAGAATAGTATATAATAATTGGGAAGGTATTTTATTTGAGATATAAGCATGAAAAACTTGCTTAAGAAAGTCCAGATCCACACTGTGGAGTGAACTATTAACTATAAAATAACGTGAATAATACATGTATTTTAAACTGCAAATAGTGGGATCAGGTGGTGGTACACCTAGTTGAGTATACATATTATCATGTACAAAGACCTGGGTTCAAACTGCTGGTTCCCATCTGCAAAGGGGAAGCTTAACAAGCTGTAAAGAAATTCTGAAGATCATCTCTCTTTCCATCTCTATCTCCTTCACCCCTCTTAATCCCTGTTTGTCCTATCAAATAAAAGGAAGTAAATTTTTAAAAATGAAAAAAAAAGTGGCTGCCTCTAGACGTGACTTCATTATATAGGCACTGAGTCCTAGTAATAATGCTGGTGAAATTTAAAATAAATAAATAAATAAATAAATAAATAAGTAAATAAATGTAAATGGCATGCCTGTACTTTTAGTTTCAGTAGCAAAGTTTGTGTCAATTTGAAAGAGATATGGCATTTATGCTCTGGGCCTATTTGAACTTGGTTTTATTTATTTATTTATTTATTTGTTTATTTATTTATGTCCTGGTCTTGTTCTCTTTGCTGTTCTTTCTCTGTGCCTTAAGCTTGCCTATTCTGAAGTAAGTGTTCTTTTGCACTGAAACTTATGAACCACTGTCAGGGAATAAGTCTCTAATTCCCCACAGTGTATACCACATCAACTATTTCTGTATCTATAGCTTCTGTTATTTCCAATGACTACTGCAGAGACTCAGGCAATGCAATACATATCTCTATATGCATAATTCACTACCCCACAATAGACTTCTTCATTTGATTATTGTATAGAAACCAAGGAAATTGAGAGGGAAGGGAGAGAGAGAGAGAGAGGGAGAGAGTGAGAGAGAGAGAGAGAGAGAGAGAGAGACTTGCAACCCTTCTTCAACACTTAAGAAATTTACTTCCTGCAGGTAGGGACTGGGGGGGGATTGAATCCAGGTCCTTGAGCTTTTTTAACGTGTGCTCAACCAGGTGTGCTAGAGAGTGGACACGGATTGACTTCTTTTTTTTATTATTATTAATTTAATTATGATTGATAAAATTTGTAGAATAAGAGGGGCATAATTCCATACATTCCAACCATCAGAGTTTCTTTTTCTTTTTTTTTATATTTATTTTCCCTTTTGTTGTCATTTTTTTATTGTTGTAGTTATTATTTATGTCGTCATTGTTGGTTAGGACAGAGAGAAATGGAGAGAGGAGTGGAAGAGAAAGAGAGACACCTGCAGACCTGCTTCACTACCTGTGAAGCGACGCCCATTAAGGTGGGGAGCCGGGGGCTCGAACCTGGATCCTTACGCTGGTCCTCGCACTTTGAGTCACTTGAGCTTAACCTGCTGAGCTATTGCCCAACTCCCCATCAGAGTTTCTTATCCCATCCCCTCCACTTGAAGTTTTTCTACTCTTTATCCCTCTGGGATCATGGACCCAGGATCATTATGGGGTGCAGAAGGTAGGAGGCCCAACCTCTGCAATTGCTCCCCCACTGGACATGGGCATCAGCAGGCCAATTCATACTCCCAATCTGTTTCAGTGTTTCCCTACTGTGGCAGGGTCCTGGAGAGGTGGGGTTCCAGGACACATTAGGGAGATCATCTGCCCAGAGAAGTAAGGCTGGCACCATGGTAGCCTATGGTAGCAACTTGGTGGCTGAAAAGCATCGAGATAAAGTAGAATAAATATTTAACAATCAGGAACCCAAAGGTAAGAATATAGCAGATAAGGTCTGGGGCCTCCATCTTGGAAGAAGTTATGAAGTCCATTTTAGGTATATTCCAAGAGGCCCATGACTTTACTAAATTTTGCCTGAGCCCGACAGCTAACATGCAGGTGGGCTGAAGTCATTGTCTAGAGAGATGGTGTCAGTGCTGGAAACAGGGTCAGAAAGCTGGATCGATTGGGGCAGAGAGTTGCGCCCTGATATGGGAAATTCTTTTTAAGCATAGTTTTACTGTGTGCAGTTATCAAGGCTCAATTCACCATGTATCCACCCATCTTGCCCTGAGCTACACTGAATGGGTGAGAATTTTTATGTCAGTCCTGGGGGGGACTTATTGGTAGAGTTGAATAAATTGAACAGCCAGTCTTCCTACTAGATTTTTAGAAAGACTCTAGTACTGATTATAAAAATACCTAAGGACTCCCAAACATAATACAGCAACTTATGTTCCTCTCCACCAGAAAATGAAAACTAGTAGAATCAAGTATTTTTTTAATTATTTTTATTTATAAAAAGGAAACACTGACAAAAACCATAAGATAAGAGGGGTACAATTCCACACAATTCCCACCTCCAGAGCCCCATATCCCATCCCCACCCCTGATAGCTTTCCTATTCTTTATCTCTCTAGGAGTATGGACCCAGGGTCATTATGGGGTGCAGAAGGTGGAAGGTCTGGCTTCTATAATTGCTTCCCTGCTGAACATGGGCATTGAAAGTTTGATCAATACTCCCATACTGTCTCTCTCTTTCACTAGTGGGGGAGGGCTCTGGGGATGTAGGGCTCCAGGACATATTGGTGGGGTCATCTACCCAGGGAAGGCCAGTCTTAAGCAAGTTAAGATTTAAACCTCTTAGTATAATGTTTTCACTCTGGGGGCCGGGTGGTGGCACACCTGGTTGAGTGTGCAAGGTGTTCAAGCCCCTGGTCCCCACCTGCAGGGGGAAAGCTTTGCGAGTGGTGAAGCAGGGCTGCGGGTGTCTCTCTGCCTTTCTATCTCCCCCTCCTCTCAATTTCTGGCTGTCTCTATCTAATAAATAAAGATAATAATTTAAAAAACTGAAAAAAAAACAATGTTTTCACTCTGACTTCTGTTCTCTAAAAAGGAGTATCACAGAGAATAGATCTGAAGGTGGAGTTCCTCAATATCCAGATGTTGAGTGTACACTCTAATATTCAGAGGTCAAGTTGCATACACTGCCACTGCTGTTGATTCAGGAATGTTGGGGAGGTTTCTTTCAAGGGAGGTCTAGTTATTATATTATTTCTATAATTCTAAGCCTGTCCTTTTGTATACAGGCTTTCACCTTTTTCTTCTTGACTGACTATACAGCTTTAATGAACTGACCCTGGAAACATCTAGAGAAACCTAAGCTTGGAAGACTCACAAAGTAAGTACTGATGGTTATGATGACATTTCCCCGAGTTGACAGTTTGGGCAAATCTCACATGTTTACAACTGTAACCGTTCAAAAATTGGGAAGACTAGACTGGCAGAGTAAATCCTGAGTTATTATTGCTGGTTAGGATTTCTTTCAAATACAAAAGTTTCTATAGGGAATATTTACAAATACCAAAACGTGCTAATAAGCTACCTTTACCAAATATAATGACTGTAATATGCTTGGAACATGAGATCCCCCCCCCACAACCCCCAAGGTAGAAATTGAATTTTAAAAGAATAACTAGTAATCTTTTATAAGGAATGATCCATGAGCTATGTTTTCAGATGCTATGTTCTTTGAAATGATTGTGCTCTTGTTGCTCACACAGTGAAAAGCAACCCTTTGAAGTTGTTTTTCTTCCTGCTTTGTCTTGGCTAGTAACTAGCTCTGAAGTCATTTATAGTAGGTAGGCTTCCTTGGCTCTGTGCTTTTTGGTTAGATCTAACCATACCTGCTGTTGAAATGGCTGAACCTGAAGAGACACCTGGTGGAGAGTTGAAGTATTCTTCTTTCTTTTTTTTTTTTTTTTTTATTTATTTTATTTTTTTATTTAAATTTTTAATTTAAGAAAGGATTAGTGAACAAAAGCATAAGGTAGGAGGGGTACAACTCCACACAATTCCCACCACCCAATCCCCATAACCCACCCTCTCCCATGATAGCCTTCCCATTCTCTAGCCCTCTGGGAGCATGGACCCAGGGTCGTTGAGGGTTGCAGAAGGTAGAGGGTCTGGCTTCTGTAATTGCTTCCCCGCTGAACATGGGCGTTGACTGGTCGGTCCATACTCCCAGTCTGCCTCTCTCTTTCCCTAGTAAGGTGTGTCTCTGGGGAAGCTGAGCTCCAGGACACATTGGTGGGGTCTTCAATCCAGGGAAGCCTAGCCAGCATCCTGGTGGCATCTGGAACCTGGTGATTGAAAAGAGAGTTAACATACAAAGCCAAACAATTTGTTGAGCAAACATGGATCCCAAGATTGGAATAGTGGAGAGGAAGTGTTGGGGAGGTACTCACTGCAAACTCTAGTGTAATCCTGCTTTCAGGTATATATTTTGCAGTAGTTTATGGATACGTGTGCGCATACGCTCTCTCTCACAGAAACTGGTGTATGTCTAGGTTATGGGACTTTGTTAGAAAGTGAACTACCTGAGATGAAATTAGAGTGTACTATGAAAGGAAAGGTCTCACCCGAGTAATGAAGCTGAAGGGTTGTCATTCCACACGTGAAGTCTCTGGATACACTCTGAGGTGAAGCATGTTGAGATGGCAATCGTTGCTTTGGTTAGGTTGTGATCGGCGGATGCAATATTATTTGGTATGGATTGGGAGAAGCATACGGGAAAGTGAGCCCTATCCATGGGTGCCAGGACTGGGGGAAGTAGGGGCTCTATAGTGAAGATGTGAGGTTCCTGCTGTCTTAGGGTTCAAAAAGACAATCAATAGTTAATATTATCATCACATTATTTGTTAATTGGGTTAACTTTGAAAAGTCCCTTTGTTATGGTTTGCTGGACAGTACCCAGTATCTTGTATATAGCTGTGCTATTGGAAGCCTCCAATCTACTTGGTCTAGGCTTTTGAGAGAGTCAGCATATCAAATATGTAGCCTATCTATTAAAAAGATTCAGTTTGTCTCCTGAGAACCTTTGAGACATACAATTGATTTCCCCCTCTCATATTAATTAACTACTGATTTATATGTCTACATTTTGCTAGGAGTGTACATAAACACCATTCCCATCACCAAAGGACCGTGACCCATCCCTCCCGCCCATTCCCACCCCCCACTGGCCCAGAAAGCTACATGTCTACCCCTCACCACTGGGTTTTTTCTTTGGTGCCCTACTTACAATTTGATCAGGTCCTGCTTTTAGTTTCCCTTTCAGATCTTCTAAGTCAGCTTCTGTTGATGAGTGGGATCATCCCATACTCATCTTTAACTTTCTGACTCAGTTCACTTAACATAATTCCTTCTAGCTCTGTCCAAGATGGGTCAGAGAAGGTGGGTTCATTGTTCTTGATAGCTGCATAGTATTCCATTGTGTATATATACCACAGCTTTCTCAGCCATTCATCTGTTGTTGGGCACCTGGGTTGCTTCCAGGTTTTAGCTATTATGAATTGTGCTGCTATGAACATAGGAGTACACACCTCTTTTTGGTTGGGTGTTATGGAGTCCTTGGGGTATAACCCCAGGAGAGGAATTATTGGGTCATATGGAAGGTCCATGTCTAGCCTTCTGAGGGTTTTCCAGACTGCTCTCCACAGAGGCTGTACCAATTTACATTCCCACCAGCAATGTAAAAGGGTTCCTCTGTCCCCACATCCTCTCCAGCATTTGTTGCTGCTGTCCTTTTTGATGTATGCCATTCTTACAGGAGTGAGGTGGTATCTTAGTGTTGTCTTAATTTGCATTTCTCTGACAATCAGTGACCTAGAGCAGTTTTTCATATGTTTGTTAGCCTTTTGGATCTCCTCTGTGGTGAGTGTTTTGTTCATTTCCTCTGCCCATTTTTGGATGGGGTCATTTGCTTTTTTGCGGCTAAGTTTGCTGAGCTCTTTATATATTTTGGTGATTAGTTTCTTGTCTGATGTCTGGCATGTGAAGATCTTCTCCCATTCTGTGAGGGGTCTCTCTGTTTGTTTAATTGTTTCTTTGGATGTGCAGAAGCTTTTCAATTTGATGTAGTCCCATTGGTTTGTTTCTACTTTGGTCTTCCTTGCAATTGGGTTTGATTCATCAAAGATATCCTTGAGGTGTAGATGGGAAAGTGTTTTACCAATGTTTTCCTCTAAGTATTTGATTGTTTCTGGTCTGACATCTAGGTCTTTGATCCATTTGGAGTTGATTTTTGTTTCTGGTGAGATGAAGTGGTTCAATTTCATTCTTCTGCATGTTTCAACCCAGTTTTCCCAGCACCATTTATTGAAGAGAGCCTCCTTTTTCCATTTAATCCTTTGGGCCCCCTTATCAAAGATTAGATGCCCATAGGTGTTGGGATTTACTTCTGGGCTTTCAATTCTGTTCCACTGGTCTGTGTGCATATTTTTGTTCCAGTACCATGCTGTTTTGATGATGATGGCTTTATAATATAGTTTAAGGTCTGGGAGTGTGATGCCTCCATTTCTGTTTCTTTTCCTCAAGATGGTTTTGGCAATTCTAGGTGTTTTCTGGTTCCAGATAAATGATTGTAGTGTTTGTTCTATTCTCTTAAAGAAGCTTGGTGGAACTTTGATGGGTATTGCATTAAATTTGTATATGGCTCTGGGGAGAATGTTCATTTTGATGATATTTATTCTTCCAATCCATGAGCATGGGATATCTTTCCATTTCTTGGTATCAGTTTCTATCTCCTTGAGTAGCGACTCATAGTTTTCAGCATACAAGTCTTTCACTTCTTTGGTCAACTTTATTCCTAGGTATTTGATTGATTTTGCTGAAACAGTTAATGGGAGTGATTTCTGGATGTCTTCTTCTTCAGATTTAGTGTTTGCATAAAGAAATGCCACTGATTTTTGTACATTGATTTTGTAGCCTGATACCTTGCTATATTGCCTAACAACTTCCAGTAATTTTCTACTGGATTCTTTAGGTCTTTCTATGTATACTATCATATCATCTGCAAATAGTGAGAGCTTGACTTCTTCCCTTCCAATCTGTATCCCTTTGATTTCTTTCTCTTGCCTGATTGCTATGGCAAGAACTTCCAATACTATGTTGAAGAGTAACGGTGACAGTGGGCAGCCCTGTCTAGTCCCTGATCTGAGGGGGAATGCTTTCAGCTTCTCTCCATTGAGTATGATGTTGGCTGTAGGTTTGCTATATATAGACTCCACTATCTTGAGGAATTTCCCATCTATTCCCATTTTTTGTAGAGTTTTGAGCATGAATGGGTGTTGGATTTTGTCAAAGGCTTTCTCTGCATCTATTGAGATAATCATGTGGTTTTTGGCTTTGCTTTTATTGATGTGATGAATGACATTGATTGATTTACGGATGTTGAACCAGCCTTGCATTCCTGGGATGAATCCCACTTGGTCATGATGAACAATCTTTTTGATGTGTTGCTGTATCCGGTTGGCCAAGATCTTGTTTAATATTTTGGCATCTATGTTCATCAGAGATATTGGTCTGTAGTTTTCTTTTTTTGTTCTGTCCCTATCAGCTTTTGGTATCAGGGTGATGTTGGCTTCATAAAAGGTGGAAGGGAGTATTCCTGTTTCTTCAATCTTATGGAATAGCTTAAGAAGTATGGGTATTAACTGTTTCCTGAAAGTTTTGTAGAATTCGTTTGTGAAGCCATCTGGTCCAGGACTTTTGTTGTTGGGGAGATTCTTAATAACGGTTTCAATTTCTTTGTCTGTGATTGGTGCATTTAGATTTTGTAGTTCTTCTTGGTTCAGTTTTGGAAGTGCATAGGTTTCTAGGAATTGTTCCATTTCTTCCAGATTCTCTAGCTTGGTGGCATATAGTTCTTTATAGAAGTTTGGCAGAATTCTCTGGATTTCTGTGGTGTCAGTTGTGATATCTCCTGTATCGTTGACAATTCTATTAATTTGAGTCTTCTCTCTTTTTTGTTTGGTGAGTCTGGCTAGGGGTTTGTCAATTTTGTTTAATCTTTCAAAGAACCAACATTTGGCTTCATTGATCTTTTGTATGGTTCTTTTATTTTCGATGTTGTTTATTTCTGCTCTAACTTTAGTGATTTCTGTCCTTCTGGTTGCTTTAGGGTTCCTTTGTTCCTCTTCCTCTAAGTCCTTGAGGTGTGTAGTAAGTTCGTTCATTTGGGCTTCTTCTTGGTGTTTAATATGTGATTGTATAGCTATAAGTTTCCCTCTCAGTACTGCTTTAGCTGTGTCCCAAATATTTTGATAGGTTGTGTCTTCATTTTCATTAGTTTCCAGGAACATTTGAATTTCCTGTTTGAGTGAGTGTCTGACCCAGTGGTTCTTAAGGAGCATGTTGTTTAGTTTCCAAATTCTATGTCTTTTAATAATTTTCTGTTTGTTGTTAAAAGTTAGTTTTACTCCACTGTGGTCTGAGAAGATACTTGGGATGATTTCAATGCTCTTGAATTTATTGATGCTGTCTTTGTGACCTAACATGTGGTCTATCCTTGAGTATGTGTTGTGTGGATTTGAAAAGAAGGTGTATTCCAGTTTTTTGGGGTGGAGGAGTCTGAAAATGTCCAAGAGGTCTAGTCTGTCAATCTCTTCATTCAATTCTCTTATATCTTTATTGGTTCTCTTCTTTGTTGATCTGTCTAAGTGTGAGAGTGGGGTATTGAAGTCTCCCACTATTATTGTATTACTATTGATGTATTTTTGGAATTCTTTCAATAGGTGTTTAATGTATTTAGATGGTCCCTCGTTGGGTGCATAGATGTTAATAATTGTTAAGTCTTCTTGGCTGATTGATCCTCTTATCATTATGTAATGTCCTTGCCTATCTTTTATTACTTTATTTAATTTAAAATCTATCGTGTCTGAGATGAGAATGGCTGTTCCTGCCCTTTTTTGTGGACCGTTAGCCTGTATGATAGTTTTCCATCCTTTCACTTTAAGTCTGTGTTTATCTTGTTGTGACAGATGGGATTCTTGCAAGCAGCATATGGTTGGGTTATGTTTTCTGATCCATCCCCCCACCCTGTGCCTTTTGATGGGTGAGTTTAAGCCATTGACATTTATTGATATTATGGATTTAATGTATTGTAGTGCCATTGTTCTAAAAAACAATTTGTTTGCTCTGATATATTACAAGTATTATAGTGATGTTCTTGTTTATAAGAGGTCTTTTAATACCTCTTTCAGGGCCGGCTTGGTGATAGTTGCCTCCTTTAACTGTTGTTTGTCTAAGAAGGTTTTGATCCCTCCATCTAGCTTGAATGAAAGTCTAGCAGGATATATAATCCTTGGTTGAAACCCTTTTTCATTCAGGGCTCGATAGATATCTTGCCACTCCCTTCTGGCTTTTAGAGTTTGAGTTGAAAAATCTGCAGAAAGTCTTATGGGTTTTCCCCTGTATGTGACTTTTTGTTTCTCTCTTGCAGCCTTTAGGATCCTTTCTTTATCCTTACTTCTTCTCATTGTGACTATGATGTGTCTTGGTGTTTTCAGGTCTGGGTTGATTCTGTTTGGTACTCTCTGGGCCTCTTGCACCTTGATATCCTTTCTGTTATTCAGGTCTGGGAAATTTTCTTGTATTATTTCCTCTAGGATGTTTGCTTCCCCTTCCTCTCTTTCTTCCTCTGGCAGGCCAATTATACGAATGTTACTTCTTTTGAGATCATCCCATATGTCTCTGTTGTTGTTTTCAGTGTCTCTCAATCTCTTTTTAAGCTCTTTCACCTCTTTCTTAGTTTTCTCTAACTCATCCTCTGTCTGACTAATTCTGTTTTCTGCTTCTGTTAGTCTGTTTTCCCTTGCCTCAGCTTCTTTCTTCATTACAGCTATTTCAGCTTTCAGTTCTCTAATTGTCTCAAGATAATCAGTATTTTCCTTGGGGGTCTCAACTGTTGTTTCCCTAATACTGCCATTTCTTTCCTCCAATGTTGTTTTCATTTCTGTGATTAATAAGTTTATTATTGCTTGCATACTTTTCTTATCTATGGTTACTTCTGACTGATTTGTGGTTTCTTCTGGGCTCTTGTCTTCATTCATTGGGGTAGCAGTTTTATTTGTTTTTAATCTACCCATTTTTTTTTAATTTATGTGTTTCTCTCTCTTTTTTTTTTTTTAATGTTCTGTTGTTCCTCAGTTGTTGTGTTTTGAGCACAAGTAACACTGTACTAAATACCTTTATGACAATTGCACTCACCAACCTCCGGAATAACCGTAGCAACTGAAGTAAGTATTGAAGGAGTTTAATCGTTACCAGTTAGCCAAACAATTTCTCCAGTCCGTGAAAAAATAGTAACCAAATCCCAGTGAAGAAAGAGAAAAGGAAGAGAGGATAGCAAGAATAGACAGTTATGCAAATTTACTATCCAGTGTATATTCTAAGGGTAACAAGAGTGTAAAGGGAACTAGAGCAGAGATACACACATAGAGAGTCCACTCTGGGTCAGATTTCTTCCCCAAAGTAATTCACAAATTCAGAAAGGCAAAGAAGAAAGAAGTGTATGACAAGATTAAAAAAAAAAAAAAAAAAAAAAAAGAGAGAGATTGAGAGAGATAAGAGAGAGAAAAGGGAGAAGATAGGAAGAAGAGTTGTAATTAAAGAGCAGTGCGAGGAACTTCCCAAATGTGTATCAGTGAATTAACAAAAAAAAAAAAAACCCTGTTTGGTGGTATGGGGTATCCTGCTAGTAGCTGGTCCCAGGCACTGCTTATGGGGGGAGGGGGGGCGGCGGGAAGGATGTATGCTTGAAAATTAAAAGGAAGAAAAAAGAATTTTTTCCCCCTACTCTAATTCTTAACCCAAATTAAGTTATAGAAACATCCTTGGTATGACCGTTATGGCCCCTTATTGGATGGCCTGCTAAAGGCAGAAAATCCTATTGTTTACACGAGATGTGTCCGGAGCTCAAAGGCTGGCCGCTTCTGCTTCTCCGGGCGCCATTTTCCGGGAAACCCCGCCCTCCAGACTTTTTTAAAGGATTTCTCAAAAATGAAAACTAGCTCCAAGTCCTTTGATCCAATGAGAGCTATACTCAAGAAGTCTTTGGATCCACCCTCAGGGTCGCGGTGGACCCTGGCAACTCCCAAGAGGCAGCCCCCGAGCTAAAGTGCTCTCTCCGGGTCCTCTGCCCGCCGCGCTCTGCAACCGGCGGAGGAGCCGCCTTCCCGGGCGGGCGGAGGACAATGCCCGGCGCACTCGCCTTGCCTGGCGCCGCCTGGGAATTCTGGCGCCCCGCTAGTCCGTGTCACCTTTGCTCTAATTGTTAACCCAAATTAAACTGTAATAACTTCTTTGGTGCCCCCCCCCCCTTATTGACTGGCCTGCTAAAGGCAGAAAATCCTACCTTTGCCGACGATGCTATCAGAGCACTCGCTGTTAGCGACTTCTCAGGCCGTCGCCATATTACCTCCCCCGAAGTATTCTTCTTTCTTCGTAAACACGCTTATTTAGTCTTTTCAAATAGTTCAGATGACAAGAGAGCAAGGTAAGGTTATAGAATTATTGTATTTGTTTTTTAGCAGTCTAGAGTTGTGAATCAATTATACAATCCATGAAATACTGTATTAATTTAGCCTTTGTATAGGATAGCCTATACTCTTTGACATTAATATTTATTTACTTTTTAATATATTCATAGGTGCACCAGAAAAGCAGAAATATCAGTACCTCTAGGCAATTCATATTGATCTATAGGAGTAGAACATATGGTCATAAAGGGGAGAGAATAAGGGTGTAATTGTGTAGGACTGAGACCATATAAACATACTAAGTGCCAGGTAAACAGCGTATAGATGAATAGGGAAAGCTCATAAGTGGATGGATTAGAAGTGGGGGATTAAATAAACAGAATTGACTGAACACTGATTGTGAAACAGCCACTAGCACTTGGTGGAGAAAAATAACATATAAATGGCTGGTGAAATGAACACCAGTCTATCTGTAGTAGAGAGGTATGTTCAAGAATAATGAGATAAATTGTTCTAGATAGGATAAACTTTAATAGAAGAAAGTTCCTTTTTGCCTCATAAGTTCAAGTCTGTAGGTTTTCATGATGTGTTCTATAGGCAATTTGCATCATAAAGTGTCAATTGTTTTGAAGTTGAAAGTAATGACTGATGCCCTACTCTACTCTTTTTTTTTTAAAGATTTTAATTATTTATTGATGAGAAAGATAGGAGGATAGAGAGAACAGACATCACTCTGGTACATGTGCTGCCGAGGCTTGAACTCAGGACCTCACCTTTGAGAGTCAAGCACTTTATTCACTGTGCCACCTCCCGGACCACTCCTACTTTACTCTTAACTAGCAGTGCAGTTTGGGGTAATTTGACAGTTGACTGTTAACTATAAAAATGACCCAATACTCAGTGACTTAAATCAACAATTACCTATATTCCTCATGAATCTATTTGATCAAGTTAAGTCTGCTCCATATTCCTCATACCTTTCTCCTGGGACCACAGGCTAGTATGGGCATATCCTTCCCATGCTATTGGTCACAGTAAAAATTTCAACATATAAAAGTTCTGAGGCAGAAACCAGAGTTGGTATAGTCTTTCTTTTTTTTTTTTTTTTTCCTTTCTTTTCTTCTTCTTTTTTTTTTTTTGGTGGCTAACACAGATGACAAAGCCAAAGTCTGAGTCAATAACTGACGGGAAGTATCATCACTTCTTTTTTTTTTTTTTTTTCCCCTCCAAGGTTATCTATTGATGGGACTTGGTGCTGGCACTACAAATCCGCAGCACCTGGCTGCCTTTTTTTTGGATAGAACATAGAGAAATTGAGAGAGGAGGATGAGATAGAAAGTAGAAAGGGAGAAAGGAAGATAGAAACCTGCAGACCTGCTTTATCATTTGTGAAGTGAACCCCTTGCACAGGTGGGGGCGGGATGGAGCGGGCGGGGGGGGGGGGTTCTAACTAGGATCCTTGTACAGGTCTTTGCACTTAGTACTATATGCGCTTAACCTGATGCACCACAACCAGCACCACGTACTTCCTTTTCTAAGGAGAACTAAAAAACACATAACAAAGGCATACAGGGAGAAATGAAGAATTCAGCCAATAAAGGAAGTTGCCACTGGCAACTCCCTTAAATTCTGACATGTTGCCTTCATTTCTATAATTCAGTAACAATGTCTTTCCATTCCTCTCAAGGATTATGAAGGTAAAGAGAATAATTAGGGAGTAAATGTTTTTTTTTTTAATTTTTTAAAAATATTTATTTTATTTATTTATTCCCTTTTGTTGCCCTTGTTTTTTTTTTTATTGTTGTAGTTATTATTGTTGTCATTGTTGGATAGGACAGAGAGAAATGGAGAGGGGAGGGGAAGACAGAGAGGAGGAGAGAAAGATAGACACCTGCAGACCTGCTTCACCGCCTGAGAAGCGACTCCCCTGCAGGTGGGGAGCCGGGGTTCGAACCGGGATCCTTATGCCGGTCCTTGTGCTTTGCGCCACCTGCGCTTAACCCGCTGCGCTACAGCCCGACTCCCAGAGTAAATGTTTCTACGCATCAGTAAAGCTAAATGCAACAGGGTTATTTATTTTCTGCCCAGGTATATTTGGTCCTTTTTAAAAATTTATTTATTTATTCCCTTTTGTTGCCCTTGTTGTTTTTATTGTTGTAGTTATTATTGTTGTTGTTATTGATGTCGTTGTTGTTGGATAGGACAGAGAGAAATGGAGAGAGGAGGGGAAGACACCTGCAGACCTACTTCACTGCCTGTGAAGCAACTACCCTGCAAGTGGGTGTCCTTCTGCTTTGTGCCATGTGCTCTTAACCCACTGAGCTACTGCCTTACTCCCTATTTGTTCCTTTTTTGCTGACACCTAGCAAGGGGAGAAAGGAACTGCACATATGTGACAAGAGAGTCTTTGAATTAGTATTTCCCCCAATAGAGTGATTTAAAGCACATTTTCAAAAACCACCTCCTTTCAAGTCTCCAATGTTATTCTTTTTTTAAAAAAATTTATTTGTTATTGGTTAGAGACAGAGAGAAGTTGAGAGAGAAGGATGAGATAGAGAGGAAGAGAGACAGAGAGACGCCTGCAGACCTGCTTTACCACCTGTGAAGTGACTCCCCTGCAGGTGGGGAGCCGAGTGCTTGAACCGGGATCTTTCCACTGGTCCTTGAACTTGGCGCCATGTGCACTTAAGCTGCTGTGCTACCTCCTGACTCCCCTCCAATGTTATTCTATACCCTCTAGGATAAGACCTAACATGGACTGTATTCCCACTAGGTATTTCTTAAAGAAATGCAAGGTGTAAATTTTGACAGTGACCTTGACTATATGCAGAAGAATGGAGGAAAATCCCAAGCTTTTTTGTGTTGCTGATGTTTTTTTACATCAGTAGAAATTTGGGAATCATCATTAGAAGGGGTCTGATGAGTGCTTCATTCTTTAAAGATATGGTGCTCTTAAACAGATCATTTCAATCCCATAGTCACTCCTTTCTCTGACCAAACCATTAGTAGATAAGATATTTAGCCCAAGTTCCAAGAGTAGTTGAATAGAAAGATGGTATCTAAAGTAATGTGGACGGTATGATCTTTTTAGCATTCTGTGGTAGTTCATAGTAGCTTACCTCCCATATGTGTTCAGTGTATTATCAGAATTATTCATGTACATGCCCAAAGTTATAACTCTGTATTCATGTAAAATTTACTAACTTCCAGGTGATAAATAGCACAGCACTCAACATTATTTAGAATACAAGATCACAGGGCAGAGGGTGGATAGCATCATGGTTACGTAAATAGACCCTCATGACTGAGGCTCCGAAGTCCCAGGTTCAATCCCCCGCACCACCATAAGCCAGAGCTGAACAGTGCTCTGGTAAAAGAAAAAGAAAAAAAAAAAAAGAATATAAGATCACAAGTTACATTCACAGACAACTAGTTTGAACTTTAAGACATCAAAGACACTTCTAGGAGATTGGATTAGATTTTTCAAAGGTTTTTAGTTATATGGACTAGTATTAAGTGAAGAGAGTGACTTTTCCTAGTTTTCTGCAGCAAGGCACATGCTCATAAGTAACTTGGCTCAATCAGAGTTTGTTTTAAAAGGAAGCTGGATTCTTCCAGATAACAACAGACTATCCCATTGGGAACAGTAGAGTAGGAACAGAGTTTTAGAATTCGGTGCTGTGAGTTCCAGTTTCCAAGTTCACAGTTATTTCCCCAGTGGGTTTTAGGCAGACATTTAAGCTCGAGAAAGTGAAGATGTTACAATAACCTGAGACTTAAGAGATAAAAGAGATGGCCCAACTTATTCATAACTGTAGTCTGTTCAAAACCCAAGTCGCAAAAAAGATCATACTTATAGAATAAAGGAAAAAGCAGCAGCTAGAGATACATTTTGCCTGCCATCTGCAATGCTTTTCCATCCCAGTGACCAGATCTAAAGGCATGTCCACATTATGTTTCAGAATGAAATATTTATGCTGTAAATTATAGCTAAATTTCTTTAAAGGCAAAGGCAGTAGTCAGGTTGCTCAAATGTTTTCATTGGATTAAAATAAAAACTTATGGAAACAAATCTATTTACAAAGTCCATGCAATTCTTCAGATGTGTGTGGTTTTTCTCACTCCCAAATTCCTTGTTTTTCTTTGAAAGGCAATGTTTTGCTGCTTTTTCCTGAGGTAGAATAATAATAAAAAAAAGTCTAGGATCAACAACAGTCCTGCACTCAAGAACAGCCCAGAAATAACAAAGCAGTCTGTGTATATGACACAAGAGGAAAGCTTACATTGTAAGAAAAGCAGTTACCATTTCAGACCTCCACAGGGCAATTATAAGAAACGGTGAAGAAAACATGACTGGGGAAAGTTGAGGAAAATGCTAGTTTCACATAGATTTCTGAAGACCCTGGAATTTACATACCATTGACATGCATCTGCTTTGTTTATACTGTGAGCTCTGTTGTCCTCACCTCTTTGACACTGAGAATATCTTTCTCTGTACTCTAATACAGTATGGGGGCAGAGGATCAGTCAGAAGACAAGAAGGCAGAAATTTCAGAAGACTAATTTGACCATTTTTGTATATGAGTGTCCAAGCACTATAGTTTATTGTTGTTTGATGGGTTGGTTTTTGGTCACCATCATTGCTTTAACACTCCCCTTCTTCCCCCTCTTCCCATTCTTGCCCCTCTTTCCCCTCTTTCAATTTTTCAGATCGAAAAGGAAAAAGACACAGAGGCTAAGCAGTAGGGCACCTTATCGAACACCCACATTATCATACACAAGGACTCTGGATCCAACCTTTAGTCTCCACCTGTAGTGGGGTAGCTTCAGGAGCAGTGAAGTAAGGCTGCAGGTGTCTCTCCCTCTCCCTAACCCCCCCTCCTCTATCAGTTTCTCTCTGCCCTTTCATATTAAAAAATGAAAAGGGAAAAAATAAAAAAATGACTGCAGGAAGCGGTGGATTCCTCAGGCAGGCACCAAGCCTCAAGAATAACTATGGTGGCAAAAGAAAAGGGAAAGGAAGGGAAGGGAAGGGAAGGGAAAGGAAGGGAAGGGAAGGGAAGGGAAGGGAAGGGAAGGGAAGGGAAGGGAAGGGAAGGGAAGGGAAGGGAAGGGAAGGGAAGGGAAAGAAAGGAAAGGAAAGGAAAGGAAAGGAAAGGAAAGGAAAGGAAAGGAAAGGAAAGGAAAGGAAAGGAAAGGAAAGGAAAGGAGAGGAAAGGAGAGCAAAGGAATAGAGAAAGACAGGGGCTGGATAGTTATACACCTGGTTAAGTAAACAAGTCACAGTGGGCTCAGACCCAGGTTTAAGCTCACAGTCCTCACTTGCAGGGGTGAAACTTAAAGACTGGTGAAGCAGTGCTGTAGGTGTTTCTTTCTCTCCCTCTGTCTCCTTCTCTCTCAATTTCTTTCTGTCTCTATACAAAATAAATAAACAAATATGTATTATTTTAAAAGAAAACGAGAGAAAAAGGTAGAGAAGGAAAGATAGTGAGCTTCCTTCAGTAGAGTCGGGTGTTCAAACCTGGGTCAAGTGTGTGACAGAACAGACACCTTCCCAAATAAGCTATCTTGCCTGCCTTGAGGTTACTGCTTTATAGAACACAGTATAAGTTCAAGATTTTTGTTGGCAATGGGAAAATTCTATGCAAAGAAATCAAATATCCATGGTTTAATTTTAAAAATTGCAAATCAATCTTTGAAAACATAAATCGTCACACATACTTGATATATACTAGATTTGTGTGCCAATAAATAGTAGATCCATAAAAACACCATCATTAGCTATGCATAAACATATTCCAACAGTCTCCTAGCATTCTTTTAATTTCTTTACATTACTATTATTCATAATAGTCATTTTGTTATTGTTTCTGTTTTTAAAAACGTATTAACAGAACGTCCACCCTTTTCTTAAAAACTCAGTGGCCAGTCACCTAACTCAAGTTGGATGTGCTAAGATCGACCCAGTCTGGAAAAGAGAAATTTCCCATGAGTGGTCATCCCACTTCCTGTTATCTTGTCCATCTCCAAAAATCTCTCCCTGTACACTGTCTGAACTGGAAGACACTTTGAAGAGGGTTAAACTGGGAACAGCTGCTGGCTATGATAACATCACCCCAGAACTGATTCTTAACCTGGGTCCCGCGGCAAAGAAGTGGCTTGCTTCATTCCTGTCCCACATCTTGGAATCTGAGTCTATGTCCAAAGTTTGGCGTCATGCGAAGATTATAGCGGTTTTGAAACCAAAGAAAGACCCAACACTGGCAGCCAGCTATAGACCAATTTCTCTCCTCTCCATGTGTTACAGACTCCTTGAGAGGCTGCTTCTGTCACGTATTTCTCATCTTACAGAGAAATTCCTATCACCTGCCCAAGCTGGTTTCCGCCCAGGAAGATCTACCTGCTAACAAGCCCTGGCCCTCTCAACTTACATTGAAAATGGATTCCAGAAGAATTTAAAGATGGGTGCTGTCTTTGTTGATCTCACAGCAGCCTATGACAAGGTCTGGCACCGTGGTCTCCTAGTCAAGATCTCAAGATGCCTGCCTCCATGCATGGCCAACACTATATCGTTTCTTCTCCAAAACAGAAGATTCCGGGTGCATCTGGGTGACAAGTCTAGCAGATGGAGACTTGTCTCAAGTGGCCTCCCCCAGGGCTCTGTTCTGGCTCCTACGCTATTTAATATTTACATCAATGACCTCCCACAAACTTCTTCAAGGAAGTTCATCTACGCCGATGACATCTGCTGTGCAACTCAGGCATCAAAGTTCGACATCCTCGAGGAAACACTCACAAAAGACATGTCTCTGATATCTGATTACTGTAAAAAATGGCGACTAATCCCTAGCACTGCAAAAACGGTATCATCTGTTTTCCATCTACACCATGCCTCGGCCTCGCGTGAGCTTAATGTGCAGCTTGGCAATACGAGAATCCGGCATGAAGCCCAGCCAGTCTATCTTGGCGTTACTCTCGATTGCACTCTGTCATTTCACGAACATCTCATAAAAACTGCAGCAAAGGTGGGCGCAAGGAATAACATCATTGCAAGACTGGCCAGCTCCTCATGGGGTGCGAGCGCTTCCACACTACGATCATCATCTCTGGCATTATGCTATTCCACTGCAGAATACTGTGCCCCAGTATGGTTCCGTAGCCCCCATGTCCACTTGGTTGATTCCAAATTATATTCCTCCATGAGGATAATTTCTGGAACCATCCGTTCCACCCCGGTTCCATGGCTGCCAGTTCTTAGCAACATCGCCCCGCCAGATATTTGTCAGGATGTGGCATCATCTAAGTTCATTTCCCACGTCTACGCTCGACCGGACCTGCCAATATACGCGGATATCTTCGCCCACCCTGTCCAATGCTTGACGTCTCGTCACCCAATCTGGTCCCCTATGCCTACACTGAACTTCTCTGTTCCAATCTCTTGGAAACAGAGTTGGCAGTCAGCTGAGGTAAAGAACGAACACCTCATCACAGACCCCTGCAAGCGTCAACCCGGCTTTGACCTAGCACGTTATGATTGGGCCCTCCTCAATCGCTATCGAACAGGCCATGGTCGGTGTGCCGCTTTGTTCCATCAGTGGGGAGCCAGAGACGACCCGAACTGCCCCTGCGGCTACAGACAAGACTATGACCCACATAGTCAACGACTGCCACCTCTCCAGATTCAAAGGAGGTCTCGAAACTTTACATCAGGCTCAACCTGACGCTGTTGACTGGCTACAGAAGGAGGGCAAACGCTAGAAGAAGAAGAAGGAGGAAAGTGTTGATTTACAAACCAGCTGCCACATGAGTGCAGTTTCTTATTGCACCCTCCACTTTTCTTAAGTTTTTAAGTATATGACAGTACTATTAGCTACAGACATTATGCTGTATAGTAAAGCTCTAGGATTTTTTTTCCTCTTATTTAATGGAAACATTGTGTTTTTTATTTATAATCTAGTCCTGCCAGTGTGACCTTAGACAAATGTCCAAATGCTTCTGTTTACTCATCTGTAGGTAATATAATTAATTTCTAGCACAAATATATTCATGTGAGAATTACACCAGGTAAATAATTACTTAGCAAGTTATTACAGGTAATCTCATCAACCAAAAATAACTTAGCATGATAACTTGAACAGCTGATAGTTACGTTGCAGATGTGGTTAAAAAAATAGAAAGCAGGGTGTTGGGCTGTAGCGCAGTGGGTTAAGCACATGTGGAGCAAAGCACAAGGACCAGCGCAAGGATCTCAGTTCAAGCCCCCGGCTCTCCACCTGCAGGGGAGTCACTTCACAGTTGGTGAAGCAGGTCTGCAGGTGTCTATCTTTCTCTTCCCCTGTCTGTCTTTCCCTCCTCTCTCCATTTCTCTCTGTCCTATCCAACAATGACGACAACAACAACAATAATAACTACAGTAACAATAATAAACAAGGGCAACAAAAGGGAAAATAAATAAATAAATATGAAAAAATAGAAAGCAATCTATCTTGTATTAACTACTTAAAAGAGGATGTTCAGTCTGCTAACGGCAAGACCCCTATTTGAATTCATGTGCCAACTCTGAATGATTCACAATATCTGTCATGAGGTATGAAATGAGAAGGCTTTTGGGAAAGGACTCAGGAAGAATACTTAGCAATGGATTATTGTTCTCTACTGTAAGTATGGAAGGGAAAAGGCAACTACCAAGCACTTACTATAAGCACATAAAAATAAAGACAACGAATATATCTGATTAAGAATCACTTGGCCAAGTGGGTAGAAAATGCCAATAAACTATTTTTTGAATTGTTATTATCTTTATTTGATAGACAGCCAGATATCAAGAAGGCAGAGGGAGACAGATAGAAAGACACCTGCAGCTTTGCCTTACCACTCATGAAGCTTTCCCCTTGTAGGTGGGGAAGTGGGACTTGAATCTGGGTTTATGCACTGTAACACATGCTCAACCAGGTGTGTCACCTGGCTCCTCACTAAACCAACTTGTGGCTCCCCAATATGTTATAAAAGCTATCTTGAATTAAAATACCCTACAAATCTGGGAAGATGTCTCTGTGTTCAAAGTCCAAAATGGTATATTTCAAAGTTTCAAAAGGGACTGCTCCTTGAAATTTTAGAAATGTCTCCTAACCATGCATAGGGCATAGGAGAAGAAGCATGTACTCCTGCAAAAGGGGAACTATTATCTATGATGGATTCATCAGAAATTACAGTATGAATGTGAAAGACATGGATGCCTGCAAATTTGGAAAGATATCATTTATTTGTATAGGCAAATGACTGAGGTTAGATTATTGAGGTGGGCAAGCTGTATATTAAGTTAAAATATAGTTAGGCACTTTATTGGCCTATGCTGAGGATCATGGGGTGGACTGGGAATCAAAAAGTTCAGAGCTCCAAGAAATCACATTCATATGCATTAAAGACATTTTACTTGACGTGTTCAAGCTTAAAATTTAATGAGATACTGTAAATTTTTACATGCAACTTCAATCTTCTGCCATGATCTGAACTATCTTAGTGATGAGGTAGGAAATAAGATGCTAAACAATGATGCGTACTAATATTTTGATAGATTACTTTTGTCATCAGTATAAACAACAATAGGCAGGACAAAATTCTGGTGGGTCAATTTATGCATTTGGTTCCTGGGTTGGAACTTTTCTTTTATTTCTTACTAAGTATTCTCTAATGCCTCTGAGAAGTTTATGCCAAATTTCAATCAAAGAATCAACCACACATTTCTCTGTGTTCCCAAGACACTGCTTATAATTCTGTCATTGCCTTTAGTCTATTTAGTCAGGTATTGTATTAAGTTTGTAAGACTAAATAACTGTCATGTTCTGTAAACTTCTGGAAGACAAGGATGACAGCTTACTTATCATAGTTACTATTATAATAGTCAGCCTTGTCCTCAGTGCATAGCAGGCATCCAGTTAATGTGTGGTTGAATGAACTGAATGGTGATCGTTATTTGAATTTTAATCATCATTGTAGTGGAATACTAAACTTTAGTTCATAAAACTGCAATTCTAAATAGTTATATTATCAAGCTATTTACATACTAAAAAGGGACTGAGGCTACAACAAGTTTAAATTCAATTCTTCTGGGCTACAAAATGTATAAAGCAAATTATGTCTATGATTTTGGTTACAATTATAACACATCAATACATTAAATCAACTTGACTCTAATAGATACATTAAGATTGTTAGTTTGTGATATAAAATTCTTCTGGTTATGTAATGATCAGTAGCTTCTGATGTTACAAGAAAATAAGAAGGTGTTTTCAACCATGTAAGAAGCTATGGTTAAATAGAGCAATATGTTCTAAAACTAATGGAAAGAAGAGAATTATTGAGGAAAAAATGTCAAGTGTGAATTGATAGTAATTTGGGGGCAGGTTCAGGAGGAAGGAAAAAGGAAGTAACTATGATGACCATAAAATGAAGAAAAGAGATATGACATGGCAAAAAGAGAATCAGTTTCAATTTACTGTTCTTAGAGAACTCACAAACAGAGAATAGGGTGGTATAGATTGCTTCCATTTATGGTACTGGGAAGAGTGGCATTTACTAATGTTCTCTCAGATTTTGTAGTATGCTGCTCTCAGACCAGGAATGTAACATTGATTTTAACAGATGAGAATTATGAGAGGGAGAGGTGAACCCAGGTCATATTTAAAGGCATCAAAGCAGAAAAATTTCCACACCTGTGCAAAATTCAAAACATAGACATCCAAGAAGCTAAATGAACAAATACCCATTTCAAAGTTCAAAATGACACACACAAAAAGACACATTATAGCAAAACTATCCAAAACAAAGGAAAAGGAGAAAAATATTGCAGACTTCCAGGGAAAGGAAAATTATGGCACATATAAATAAAATTCTCAAGCTTTCATTAGCTTTCTCATTGAAAATCCTAGGACAAGAAGGGTGGGGAATGACATATCCAAAGTATTTTTGCTAACCATAAATACTCTGTACTGCCAGATTGTCATTAAAGTATGAAGGAGAAATAAATATTTTCTCAGGGCTGGGTGGTGGCATACCTGGTTGAGCGCACATTATAGGTTCAAGAACCTGGTCCCCACCTGCTGGGGGAAAACTTTGTGAGTGTTGAAACAGTGTTGCAGGTGTCTCTCTCTCTCTCCCTCCCTATCTCCCTTTCCCTCTCAGTTTCTAGCTATCTCTATCCAGTAGATAAAAATAATAAAGAACATTTAAAAATTTCTCAAACATAGAGAAACTGAAGGAATTTACCACCACCAACCCTGCCTTGTAAGAATTACTGAAAAGATCCCTTTATGAAAAGAAGCAAATTAACCAAATGAACTCAAGCTTTAAATCAGGAACACAAACAAGGTAAAATTAGCATAAGAAAGGGGAAGGGACCTCGTGGTTTAAACGAGAGTTATCATATAAAGCCAAATTGTTGACTAATTATGAACCTAAAGGCTGGAATAGTGAAGATGAAGAACTTGGGAGGGGTGGGGGGCTCCATTTTATAGATAGCTAGTAGGCATATTTAAGTTACATTCCAAAGGGCCTATGGCTATACTAGCTAGTTTTTTTGTTTTGTTTTTATTTTTTTTTCCCTGAGCTTGAAATCTGATATGGAGGTGTATCCTAGTTATTGTCTAGGGAGATGGTGTCATGGCTGGGAAAAGGGCCAGAAAGTTGGATCAGGGAAGAGAGTAGCTCTCAAATATGGAAAAGGTGTATAAATATTGTTGACTGTAAACACCATTGATTTGATCTGATCTGGGGCACATATTCAGCTTATGTGACTTCTGCATCCCTATAGATCTGAGCTTACATTCTGTGGTCATGAGTAGGAACATTCCAAGCTGCCCTGATTTCAGGACCCATCTTCCTATGGTGGAAGATAGAGTATGTTGTCCATCCTTCCATCAGAGGATGGAGCATTCTCTAACATTGTTGATCCAGGTTGAAGGCAAGGTCTTATGGGGACCACCAGGTTCCAGATGCTACCATGATGCCAGCCAGACTTCCCTGGACAGACAACCCCACCAATGTGTCCTGGAACCCCACTTCCCCAGAACCCCTCAACACTAGGCAAAGAGAGAGGAAGGCTGGGAGTATAGATTAACCTGTCAAAGTCCATGTTCATCAGGGAAGCAATTCCAGAAGCCAGACCTTCCACCTCTGCATCCCATAATGACCCTGGGTCCATACCCTCTGGGGGATAAAGAATAGGAAAGCTATCAGGGGAGGAGATGATATGTGGAGTTCTGATGGTAGGAATTGTGTGGAGTTGTACCCCTCTTATCCTAAGGTTTTGTCAATGTTTCTTTTTTATAAATAAAAAAATGGGGGATGGATAGAGTGATATGAGCAATGTTGGTAAACTGTGGCCAACATATTTTTTTTCTTAGATGTTGTAAGTTATAGACACAATACTCATAGTAACCCAGTGATATTCTCAAGGAAATTGAACAACTTGTTTGAATAATTCTGTGGATCCACAAAAGAATCAGAAATAGCCAAATCACTTCAGAGTATAAGGGTAATAAATGGAGGTATTGCACTTTCCAGCTTCAGTATATACTACAAAACAATAGTAGTTAAAGCAGTGTGGTCCTGAAATAAACATAGAGACTTGGATCTGTGGCATAGAATCAAGAGCTCACATATAAACCAACACATATAAAACCAACTAATATATGACAAAGAGCCCAAAACCACTCATGAGAAAATGAGCTTTCCTCAACAAATGAAGCTTGGAAAGCTAGACAGCCACATGTAGAAATATGAAACTAGGCCACCACTTAACATCATACCTAGATATTAGACAAGAAACTCTAAAGTCCTGACCTTTGCCTCACCTTGGATGAAATTTGAAGAAATAGTGTTTGGTGGTATGAGTCAGTAAGAGAAGGATGAATAATGGATGAGCAATAAATGGAATTTGGAAGACAGGGATTGATATGGAAAAAAGTAAAATTTGTACTGAAGGGATTGTGCTGCACTCAAATGATCAATTTTGGGCAGAGAGTAGAAAAGTGGGGCCTGGGAGAATATTTGGGGTCCTAAGTTGAGGGTAAAGATATTTTACAGACACCCATGATGAAGAGATGGAAATTGCACTAAAATTAATCCCACAATAAAATGAAAGGGGGGGAGAAATGTAAAAAAAATAATAATAATATGAGAGAGAGGAGGATAGAAATAATTAAAGGGAAAATCTGTTTTTTTTGGAGGTTCCCGGAAGATGGCGGACTGAGAAGCTGCTAGTGGTTTGAGCTCTGACCACATCTTCTGGAAATGGTAGGATTTTCTGCCTTTAGTAGGCCAGTCAATAAGGGGTCCTAGCGGTGACACCAAGGAGGTGACTGTAACTTAATTTGGGTTAAGAAATAGAGTAGAAAAAAAGAGGGAAAAATTTTTTTTCCATTTAATTATAAAGCACACCTCCTCACCCTCCCCACCCCCCAATAACCAGTCCCTGGGGACCAGCTCCTAGCAGGCTCCCCTGCTGAGCTTCTGACTTTACCAAATTCCTGTCCCACCAGGGAGTATCATTCATTCTAAGTCTATACCCTTCTGAAACATCTGGCCTTATTTTTCTTTCTAAGTAGCCAACCCCCTCCACCTCACCCCGCATAGCTAATTAAATAATTAAAAATAAATAAATAAATAAATCTTTCCTTTCGCCGCTATTTTATGACTGTTCTTTTTCTTATCTTTTTCTTTTTTCTCTCTCTCTTTCTTTTTTTCTTCTTTTTCTCATTCTTATCATCCTTTCTTCCTTAATCCTACAGCTTCCAAAGCCATAGGCCCTAGCCCCCACACCACCAAACAGTGTGCTTTTTTGAATTCACTGATACACATTTGGGAATTATTTTGGGGAAGAATTCTGACTCATTGTGGACTCTCACTGCGAGTGTCTCTGCTCAACTTCCCTTCCTCCTTTAGCCACCCCTAGAATATACAGTGGATATTATGTTTGCATAACTGTCTATTTCAGCCATCCTTGTCTAGTCCTGAGAGTTTTTTTTCTTTTCACTGCTCTTTAATTACAGCTCTTTTTCTTCTCTTTTCCCTTTTCTCTCACTTGTCTCTTTTTTCTTTTCCTTTTCTTCTTTTTTTTATATTGTCATACACTTCTTCCTTCTTCTTTGCCTTTCTGAATTTGTGAATTATTTTGGGGAAGAACTCTGACTCAGAGTGGACTCTCTATGTGTGAATCTCTGCTCTAGTTCCCTTTCCCCTCTTGTTACCCCTAGAATATACAGTAGATAGTATATTTTCATAACTGTCTATTCTTGCTATCCCTTCTTTCTTTTCTCTTTCTTCTTAACTGGAATTTGGTTACTATTTTTTCATGGACTGGAGAAATTGTTTGGATTACTGGTAGTTATTAAACTGCTTCAATACTTACTTCAGTTGCTACTGTAATTCCTGAGGTTGGTGAGTGCAATTGTCATAAAGGTATTTAGTACAGTGTTGCTTGTGCTCAAGACACAACAACTGAGGAACAACAGAACATAAAAAAAGAAACACATAAATAAAAAAAATGGGTAGATCAAAAACAAATAAAACTGCTACTCCAATGAATGAAGACAAGAGCCCAGAAGAAACTACAAATCAGCCAGAAGTAACCATAGATAAGAAAAGTATAAGAGCAATAATAAACTTATTAATCACAGAAATGAAAACAACATTGGAGGAAAGGAAAGGCAGTATTAGGGAAACAACAGTTGAGACCCCCAAGGAAAATACTGATTATCTTGAGGCAATTAGAGAACTGAAAGCTGAAATAGCTGTAATGAAGACAGAAGCTGAGGCAAGGGGAAGCAGACTAACAGAAACAGAAAACAGACAGAGGATGAGTTAGAGAAAACTAAAAAAAGAGGTGAGAGAGCTTAAAAAGAGATTGACAGACACTGAAAATAACAACAGAGACATATGGGATGATCTCAAAAGAAGTAACATTCGCATAATTGGCCTGCCAGAGGAAGAAAGAGAGGAAGGGGAAGCAAACATTCTAGAGGAAATAATAGAAGAAAACTTCCCAGACCTGAACAACAGAAAGGACATCAAGATTCAAGAGGCCCAGAGAGTACCAAACAGAATCAACCCAGACCTGAAGACACCAAGACACATTATAGTCACAATGAGAAGGAGTAAGGATAAAGAAAGGATCCTAAAGGCTGCAAGAGAGAAACAAAAAGTCACATACAGGGGAAAACCCATAAGATTATCTGCAGACTTCTCCACTCAAACTCTAAAAGCCAGAAGAGAATGGCAAGATATCTATCGAGCCGTGAATGAAAAAGGGTTTCAACCAGGATAATATATCCTGCTAGACTTTCATTCAAACTAGATGGAGGGATTAAAACCTTCTTAGACAAACAACAGTTAAAGGAGGCAACCATCATCAAAATGGCCCTGAAAGAGGTTCTACAAGACTTCTTATAAACAAGAACATCACTATAATACAGGCAATATATCAGAGCAAACAAAAAAAAATTTTTTTTTGAACAATGGCACTACAATACAGTAAATCCATAATATCAATAAATGTCAATGGCTTAAACTCACCCATCAAAAGGCACAGAGTTGGGGGATGGATCAGAAAACACAATCCAACCATATGCTGCTTGCAAGAATCCCATCTGTCACAACAAGAGAAACACAGACTTAAAGTGAAAGGACGGAAAACTATCATACAGGCTAACTGACCACAAAAAAGGGCAGGAACAGCCATTCTCATGTCAGACACGATAGATTTTAAATTAAATAAAGTAATAAAAGATAGGCAAGGACATTACATAATGATTAGAGGATCAATCAGCCAAGAATACTTAAAAATTATTAACATCTATGCACCCAATGAGGGACCATCTAAATACGTCAAGCACTTACTGAAAGAATTTCAAAAATACATCAATAGCAATACAACGGTAGTGGGAGACTTCAATACCCCACTTTCACACTTAGACAGATCAACAAAGCAGAGAACCAACAAACATACAAGACAATGGAATGAAGAGATTGACAGACTAGACCTCTTGGACATTTTCAGAGTCCTTCACCCCAAAAAACTGGCATACACCTTCTTTTCAAATCCACATAACACATACTCAAGGATAGACCACATGTTAGGCCACACAGCCAGCATCAATAAATTCAAGAACATTGAAATCATCCCAAGATTCTTCTCAGACCACAGTGGAGTAAAACTAACATTTAACAACAAACAGACAATTATTAAAAGTCACAGAATTTGGAAACTAAACAACATCTCCTTAAGAACCACTGGGTGAGAGATTCATTCAAGCAGGAAATTCAAATGTTCCTTGAAACAAATGAAAATGAAGACACAACCTATCAAAATATTTGGGACACAGCTAAAGCATTACTGAGAGGGAAACCTATAGCCATACAATCAAATATTAAACACCAAGAAGAAGCTCAAATGAATGACCTAACTGTACACCTCAAGGACTTAGAGGAAGAGGAAAAAAGGAAACCTAAAGCACCCAGAAGGACAGAAATCACTAAAGTTAGAACAGAAATAAACAACATTGAAAATAAAAGAACCATACAAAAGATCAATGAAGCCAAATGTTGGTTCTTTGAAAGATTAAACAAAATTGACTAACCCCTAGCCAGACTCACCAAACAAAATAGAGAGAAGACTCAAATTAATAGAATTCTAAACGATGGAGGAGATATTACAACTGACACCACAAAAATCCAGAGAATTCTGCGAAACTTCCATAAAGAACTATACGCCACCAAGCTAGAGAATCTGGAAGAAATGGAACAATCCCTAGAAATGTATGCCCTTCCAAAACTTAACCAAGAAGAACTACAAAATCTAAATGCACCAATCACAGAAAAAGAAATTGAAACCGTTATTAAGAACCTCCCCAACAACAAAAGTCCTGGAACAGATTGCTTTACAGATGAATTCACAAATGAATTCTACAAAACTTTCAGGAAACAGTTAGGACCCATACTTCTTAAGCTTTTCCATAAGATTGAAGAAACAGGAATACTCCCTTCCACCTTCTATGAAGCCAACATCACCCTGATACCAAAAGCTCATAGGGACAGAACAAAAAAAGAAAACTACAGACCAATATCTCTGATGAACATAGATGCCAAAATATTAAACAAGATCTTGGCCAACTGGATACAGCAACATATCAAAAAGATTGTTCATCACGACCAAGTGGGAATCATCCCAGGAATGCAAGGCTGGTTCAACATCCATAAGTCAATCAATGTCATTCACCACATCAATAATAGCAAAGCCAAACCCACATGATTATCTCAATAGATGCAGAGAAAGCCTTCGACAAAATCCAACACCCATTCATGCTCAAAACTCTACAAAAAATGAAAATAGATGGGGAATTCCTCAAGAGAGTGGAGTCTATATATAGCAAACCTACAGCCAACATCATACTCAATGGACAGAAGCTGAAAGCAATCCCCCTCAGATGGGGGACTAGACAGGGCTGTCCACTGTCACCATTACTCTTCAACATAGTATTGGAAGTTCTTGCCATAGCAATCAGGCAAGAGAAAGAAATCAAAGGAATACAGATTGGAAGGGAAGAAGTCAAGCTCTCACTATTTGCAGATGATATGATAGTATACATAGAAAAACTTAAAGAATCCAGCAGAAAACTACTGGAATTTATTAGGAAATATAGCAAGGTATCAGGCTACAAAATCAATGTACAAAAATCAGTGGCATTTCTTTATGTGAACACTAAATCTGAAGAAGAAGACATCCAGAAATCACTCCCATTTACTGTTTCAGCAAAATCAATCAAATACCTAGGAATAATGTCGACCAAAGAAGTGAAAAACACTTGTATGCTGAAAACTATGAGTTGCTACTCAAGGAAATAGAAACTGATATCAAGAAATGGAAAGATATCCCATGCTGATGGATTAGAAGAATAAATATCATCAAAATGAATATTCTCCCCAGAGCCATATACAAATTTAATGAAATACCCATCAAAGTTTTAACAAGCTTCTTTAACAGAATAGTACAAAAACTACAATCATTTATCTGTAACATGAAAACACCTAGAATTGCCAAAACCATCTTAAGGAAAAGAAACAGAAATGGAGGCATCACACTCCCAGACCTTAAACCATATTATAAAGCCATTATCATCAAAACAGCATGGTACTGGAACAAAAATAGGCACACAGACCAGTGGAACAGAATTGAAAGCCCAGAAATAAATCTCCACACCTATCGACATCTAATCTTTGATAAGAGGGCCCAAAGCATTAAATGGAAAAAGGAGGCTCTCTTTAATAAATGGTGCTGGTAAAACTGGGTTGTAACATGCAGAAGAATAAAACTGAACCACTTTATATGACCAGAAACAAAAATCAACTAAGATGCCACCTCACTCCTGTAAGAATGGCATACATCAAAAAGGACAGTAGCAAGAAATGCTGGAGAGATTGTGGGGACAGAGGAACCCTTTTACACTGCTGGTGGGAATGTAAATTGGTCCAGCCTCTGTGGAGAGCAGTCTGGAAAGCTCTCAGAAGTCTAGACATGGACCTTCCATATGATCCAGTAATTCCTCTCCTGGCGTTATACCCCAAGGACTCCATAACATCCAACCAAAAAGAGGTGTATACTCCTATGTTCAAAGCAGCACAATTCATCATAGCTAAAACCTGGAAGCAACCCAGGTGCCCAACAACAGATGAGTGGCTGAGAAAGCTGTGGTATATATTCACAATGGAATACTATGCAGCTATCAAGAACAATGAACCCACCTTCTCTGACCTATCTTGGTCAGAACTAGAAGGTATTATGTTAATGAGCTAAGTCAGAAAGATAAAGATGAGTATGGGATGATCCCACTCATCAACAGAAGTTGAAGAAGAAGATCTGAAAGGGAAACTGAAAGCAGGACCTGATCAAATTGTAAGTAGGGCACCAAAGTAAAAACCCTGTGGTGAGGAGTAGACACGCAGCTTCCTGGGCCAGTGGGGGGTGTGAGTGGGTAGGAGGGATGGGTCACAGTCTTTTGGTGGTGGGAATGGTGTTTATGTACACTCCTAGTAAAATGTAGTCATATAAATCACTAGTTAATTAATACTAGAGGGGGAAAATTAATTGTATTTCTTGAAGTTTTCAAAACACAAACTGAATCTTTTCAATACATAGGTTTGTAATTGATATGCAGACTCTCTCAAAAGCCTAGACCAAGTAGATCAGAAGCAACCAATAATAGCACAGCTATATACAAGATACTGGGTACTCTACAGCAAACCCTAACAAAAGGACTTTTCAAAGTTAACCCAATTACCAAATAATGTGATGATAACATTAACTATCGATGGTCTTTTTGAACCCTAAGGCAGCAGGAACCTCATATCTCCACTATAGAGCCTCCACTTCCCCCAGTTCTGGAACCCTTGTTTAGGGCCCAGTTTCCCATATGCCTCTCCCAATCCATATCAAATAATATTGCATCTGCCGATCACAACCTAACCAACACAACGATTGCCACCTTAACATGCTTCACTTCAGACTGTGTCCAGAGACTTCACGTGTGGAATGACAACCCTTCAGCTTCATTACTCGGGTGAGACCTTTCCTTTCATAGTATACTCTAATTCCATCTCAGGTGGTTCACTTTCTAACAAAATCCCAAAACCTAGATATACACCAGTTTCTGTGAGAGAGAGCATATGTTCACACGTATCTGTAAACTTCTGCAAAATATATACCTGAAAGCAGAAGTGCACTAGAGTTTGCAGTGAGTACCCCTTAACATTTACTCTCCACTACAGCAAGCTTTGGATCCATGATTGCTCAACAATTTGTTTGGCTTCGTATGTTAACTCTCTTTTCAGTCACCAGGTTCCAGATGTCATCAGGATGCTGGCCAGGCTTCCCTGGACTGAAGACCCCACCAAGGTGTCCTGGAGCTCTGCTTCCCCAGAAACCCACCCTACTAGGGAAAGAGAGAGGCAGACAGGGATTATGGACCAACCAGTCAATGCCCATGTTCAGCAGGGAAGCAATTACAGAAGCCAGACCTTCTCCCTCTGCAACCCACAATGACCCTGGGTCCATGCTCCCAGAGGGATAGACAGTGGGAAAGCTATCAGGGGAGGGGGTGGGAAATGGAGATTGGGTGGTGGGAATTATGTGGAATTGTACCCCTCCTAACCTATGGTTTTGTTAATTAATCATTTCTTAATTAAAAAAAGAGAAATAATTAAAGGGGGTTGGGTAGTGACACACCTGATTAAGAACATATAGTACTTAAGGACCCACTCAAGCATCTGGGTTCCACCCCCCTCACCTGCAGAGGATATGCTTTATAAGCAGTGAAGTAGGTCTACAGGTATCTAACTTTCTCTTTCCCTATTTCCTCCTCCTCTCTCAATTTCTCTCTGTCCTATCCCATAAGGTGAATTAAAAAAAAAAAAAAAAGACCAACAGGATCAGTGAATTCATCATGCAGGCACCTAGCCCCTGCAGTAACCCTGGAGGTAAAGAGAGACAGAGAAAGAGAGAGAGAGAGAGAGAGAGACATATAGAGAGAGTGAATTAATTAGAGTATCATTATTTGGTAATTGTGTTAACTTTGAAAAATCCCTTTGTTGGGATTTGCTGTATAATACCCAACATCTTGTATATAGCTGTTCCACCGGTTGCTTCTGTTCTCCCTGGTCTAGGGTTTTGAGAGATTCAACATATCAAAGATTCCGCCTATGTTTCAAAAAGACTAATTCTGTGCTTTAAAAAGTTTGAGACATACAATCAATTTTACCCAATCATATTAATTAAATATTGATTTATATGACTACAAATTAATAGGACTGTACATAAACACCATTCCCACCATCAAAAGTGTGTGTCTCATCCCACCTACCCACCCTCATCCCCCTGCCACCCTGGGAAGCCGAATATCCACCCTCAAAGTTAACCCAATTACCAAATAATATGTTGATAACAATAACTATCCATTGTCTTCTTGAACCCCAAGACAGCAGGAACCTCACATTTCCACTATAGAGCCTGTATTTACTCCAGTCCTGGAACCTTAGGGTGGGGCCCACTTTCCTGCATGCTTCTCTTAATGCATATCAAATAATATTGCATCTTCTGATTGCAACCTAATCAATGCAACGAGTGCCACCCCATCATGCTTCACTTCAGACTGTGTCCAGAGACTTCAGGTGTGGAATGACAACCCTTCAGCTTCATTACTCGGCTGAGACCTTTTCTTTCATAGTGTTCTATAATTCCATTCCAGGTGGTTCACTTCCTAACAAAGTCCCAAAACCTAGATATAGACCAGGTACCCTGAGATAGAGCATATGTTCACATGTATCCATAAACTAGGGCAAAATATATACCTGAAAGCAAAAGTACACAGTAGTCTACAGTGAGTAACCCCTAAAACTTCATCAGTACTATTCCAGCCTTTAGGTCCATAATTGTCCAACAATTTATTTGGCTTTGTATGTTAACTCTCTTTTTAGACACCAGGTACCAGATGCTAGCATGATGCTTCCCAGTCTTCCCTGAACAGAGGACCCCAATGTATCCTAGAGCTCCGCTTCCCCAGAGTCCCACCCTACTAGGGAAAGAGAGAGGCAGGATCCACCTGTCAGTGCCCATGTTCAGTGGGGAAACAATTGCAGAAGTCAGACCTTCTACCTTCTGCATCCCACAATGACCTTGGGTCCATACTCCCAGAGGGATAAACAATGGGAAAACTATCAGGGGAGGGGATGGAATACAGAGACCTGGTGGTGGGAATTGTGTGAAGTTGTACCCTTCTTATCCTATGTTTTTTTTAATGTCTCCTTTTTAAAATATAAATAAATAAATAATACTGGGGAGTCAGGCAGTAGTGCATAGTGTTAAGCGCACGTGGCGCAAAGTGCAATGATGGGCATAAGGATCCCTGTTGGAGCCCCTGGCTCCTCACCTGCAAGGGAGTCGCTCCACAGGCAGTGAAGCAAGTCTTCAGGTGTCTATCTTTCACTCCCCCTCTCTGTCTTCCCCTCCTCTCTCCACTTCCTTTTGTCCTATCAACAAGGGCAACAAAAGGGAAAATAAATAAATAAATATATAAAAAAAGAAATTATACTCATGTGCTTGCAACTGTACTGTACTAATATCCTCCCTCTCAGCTCAAATAAAGTTAATTTGAAAAAATGGAATTGCTAAAAAATTAGAGTATCATTCTGACATATACAAAGCCAAGAACTGAACTCTGGGCCTTATGCTCAAGTGCACAATATTTTATCCACCGAGTCACCTCCCAGGCCACTATTTTTTGCTTTAACCAAAGAATGAATAATCAAAACTGATTTAAAGAACAGTAATAAAACAAGTGTGTGTATGTGTGCATGCATCTATTTGTGTGAAGGCTTACTGGCTCATTCACCTAGCCATTCTAAGAAATGGTCTCATGTTTTTGACACTGTATGGCTTATCTTTTTCTAGTTTTGGATTCTTCTCTGGAGATAGCAACATGTGATCTTTTTTTTTTTTCACTGATTATTCTTATGCTTCAAAATGACTATCAGAAACTTTAGGGTTATGTACTTTCTTATTTATATTCAAGAAGAAAGTGAAGTCTATTCATCATTTTATTCACCAAAAAATTTTCAGGAAAACCTTGGGGTTTATGCTTATTAGACTAATTCAGACCATATGCCTGCATCTGAAGAGAGCCAAGACTTCAAGTTGTGATATACATACACAATGGAATACTACTCTATTAAAATGGTAATTTCACCATTTTTAGCCCATCTTAGATGGAGCTTGAGGAAATCATGTTAAGTAAAATAAGTCAGACACAGAAGATGAATATGGGATGATCTCACTCACAGGCAGAAGTTGAAAAACAAGATCAGAAGAGAAAACACTAAGCAGAACCTGGACTGGAGTTAGCATATTGCAGCAAAGGAAAAGACTCTGGTGTGGATGCCGGTGGTGTGGGGGGGAGGGGTCAGGTCCTAGAAAAGGATGACAGAGGACCTAGTGGGGGTTGTATTGTTATATGGCAAACTGAGCAATATTATGCATATACAAACTATTGTATTCACTGTCAAATGTAAAACATTCCCACCTGCAGGTGGGTAGCTTCACAGTTGGTGAAGCTGGTCTGCAGGTGCCTGTCTTTCTGTCCCCCTCTCTGTCTTCCCCTCCTGTCTCCATTTCTCTCTGTCCTATTCAGCAACGACGACATCAATAACAACAATAAAAACAAGGGCAACAAAAGGGAATAAATAAATAAGTAAATAAAAAATGTAAAACATTAATTCCCCAATAAAGAAAAAAATTAAAAAGAGAGAGAGAGCGAGAGCTAAGACCAAGTGAAAAATACTTCAGATGGATTAGCCTAGACTATGTCTTAGTCACAGGACTGCCAACTAGATTCCTTGTGACCACATGGAGCAATAAAAAGTTGGAGGGGCCTAGGGAAAATTGAGCAGGGCTATGGAAACCTAGGGAACAATAAGAAACTGCCTTTCATAATAAAATTGATTTATAAACTAGTTAAGTTACTGACTTGCAAGATCTGGTAGCCAGATATAACTTTTTATATTTTTTATCCCTCTTTATATTTTTTATCCCTCTTTTTTCATATGTAGTACACAGGACCCACGAGAGATGGTCAATATATCCAGTCATTCTGATTTTTAACTTTAAATTTTGGATAATTCTCAAAGATTGAAATTTGAGCCTTAAAATAATGTCTGTATCTGATTTTTACTTGGTAAATATTTGCAAACCTGAGATGGCTTGCCTGTATGTACCACAGAGTCATAATTTGATGTTTGCACTTAGTCTTTTGTTGTAATTTAACTTAAAAGGGGGTTTTTGTGGGGCTTGCAGCAGCACATAAAAGGATTCACAGCGGGAAGCTGGGAACTGGTTTAAACAACACAAGTTTTATTAAACAAGTAAAAGACAAAATAAGCACTTATCATCAATGGTTAAGAGTACGCTAGGCCTATAAATTCTGAGTATAGTTATCAAAAGTTTAGTCCCATCAGATAAACAATTATCAGCTCTGGTAAAGGTTGCTCATGGCTGTAGAGGGGTCTAAAAGTTCTCCAGCTAGCAGAGTCACACGTGTTCAGTTCTCAGGAGAAGTAGCCATGGAGGGTACCTGGCGTCGAGATGCTTCTGACCAGAAGAAGCAGCAGCTAACGAGAGGGATTTCTGGATGGCTGACTTTTTAAGACTACCCAGTCCACCCGCAATGCTTTGTACACCTGCACAGACTGGATCCACCCACAGTCCACCATGCGCCTGTGCAGATCACTGCATATTCTGTCACCAAGGCTGATGTCAGCACTGTGCCAGGACTTCCATCCATGGTCACCAGTATACTGAGTCATGACAATCTTTCACTCTCTAGGTTATCATTAGAAAGATTTACCCCTACCCAATAATTCTTCTCCTAGATATCTCCATTTATAAAATCTTTCCTGAAGGCCTTATTCCTTCTTCCTTACCTGCAATATTATGATTGCAGTCTTTGCCAACAATTCTAATGCTACTTACATAAGGATTATTCAGTGACCACCAACGAGTTGATCATTGAGCATCAATGAACTGTTATCTTTGTGAGTTATAGCATTACAGGGAGTGAAAAAAAAGTGGTTTATTGAAGAGATTGTTAAAAGAAAAATGTTTATTGGAATAAGGCACCAAAGTAAAAATCTCTGGGTGGAGGGTGAGAGTAGATTTTCAGTTTCACTGGGGGGTGGGGGGAATGTGACAGTCCTTTGGAGGTGGGAATGATGTTGATGTCCACTCCTATTAACTTGTAGTCTCATGAATCACTATTTAATTAATATGAGAGGGGAAAAGTTGACTGAATGCCTCAAACTTTTTAATGCATAGGCCCATAAATTAAATTTTAAAAAGGCTCGATATATGTTCCTTCAATATAAGCACTTAAGACTTCAAATGTGTGATGAGTCTGAATTTTAACAGTGGGCTCTAATTGTTAATACATTTCTAACAATGACTTGTTCTTTGAAATGTTTACTTTCCTAAAAGCTTAGACTATGAAGAACAGAAGCAACCAGTGGTGTTACTTTAAAATATATAGCTATATATAAATAACGTCAAAGGACATAAATTTTAGTGAGGTCGTGTATGATACAGTAAATTCTAACAATGGAATTTTCAAAGTCAACACAACTGCCAAATAATTTGATGATAGCAATAACTATCTATTACCTTTTTAAACCCTAATTCAGCAGGAACCTCCCACTTCCTCTATAAAGCCCATATTTCCCCCAGTCCTGAAACCTCTAGGATAGGGCCCACTTTCCTGTATGCTTCTTTTAATTCATACCAACTGACACTGCATCTGCTGATCCCAACATAATAAATGCAATGGGTACCACCTTGGTATGCTTCACTATGGTCTATGTCCAGAGACGTCAGGCATGGCACGTCAACCCTCCAGCCTCATTCAGTTTCGGGTGAGACCTTTCCTTTCTCATAAAACTCTTTAATTCCATTTCAGGTGGTTCATCTCCTAACAAAGTCCCAAAACCTATATATAGACCAGGCCCCATGAGATAGGGCAAACGTACATATGTATACATAAATTAGGGCAAAATATATACCTGAAAGCAAAAGTGCACAATAGTCTGCAGTGAGTCAATAAATGAAGCAAGCAAGTAGAAAGACCTAAAAAGACAACGTAAAGTACCAATGAAATAGTTTCAACTTAGACCTAGAAACCCTCCTCACCTACTTCCTATTATACTTTCCTCAGTCACTCCAAAGCTGACCTTATCAAAGCAAGGACTGCAAAAGCTGAATAAGCACAAGAGACTGGCATACTTTAATGATGACTCTTAAGTCACTATCAGGCCACTCCATCATCTGGGGACCTAAGTGGGGAGTCCTGAGATTCCCACACAGACATGATGGGCCTAGACCTCTAATAGATCACTCTCTCCATTGTCACTGGTCATCTCCAAGGAGAACCATAATGGAACCCTTTGGAGGCTCCCATAGGACCTTGCCTACAATGTGGATCAACAATGGTAGAGACTGTTCCAACCTCCAAAGGAAGGTTGGATAACATACTCTATCTACCACCTGAGGAAGACCGGTTCTGAAATTGGTGCAACCTGGAACATTCCTACACATGACCACAGAATGCAAGCTCAGACATACAGGGGTGCAAAAGTGACATAGACTTCTATGCTTAATCTGGGCCCAAGATCAAACCAAGGGCATCTAGAGTCAACAATATTTATACACTTTTCCCATATTTATGAGCTATTCCCTTCCCTGATCCAGCTTTCTAGCCCTTTTCCCAGCCATGACATGATCTCTCCAGACAATAACTTGGGTCCACTTGTATATCAGAAGTCAGTCTCAGGCAAAACCTAGTATAGTCATGGGCCCTTTGAAATATACCTAAAATAGACCTAATGGGCATTTCTAAAATGGAGACCTCAAATCTTCATCTACAATATTCCAACCTTTAGTTTCATGATCAATTAACAATTTGTTCTGCTTTATATGTTAACTTTTTTTCAGCCACCAGGTTCCAGATGCCAACATGATGGCAACCAACTTCCCTTGGCAGATGACCTCACCAATTTATCCTGGATCTCCAGTTCCTGAAATCTCTGCCCCACTAGGGAAAGAGAAAGACAGGCTGGGAGTACGGATCAACCTATCAATGCCCGTGTTCAGAGGGGAAGCAATGACAGGAGCCATATCTTCCACCTTCTGCACCCCATAATGACCCTGGGTCCATATTCACAGAGGGATAAAGAATAGAAAAGCTGGGGGGGGGTGCTATGTGGATTTCTGGTGTTGGGAATTGTGTGGAGTAGTACCCCTCTTATCCTATGGTTTTTGTTAGTGTTTTCATAAACAGAAATGCAAAAATGTTATTAAAAACTTATCATTACAGCAGGTGGGGGAGATAGCATAGTAGTATTTCACAAAGACTTTGATGCCTGAGTCAACAAAAACTTATCATTATTTAGTATGTGTTGGTATGCTTCTAATTCTGCTTCTAAAATCCTCTTCTGTTTCATTGGTTTAATACCCCCTGCTTAACACTGTATTCTATTTACATAAGCATTGTATTCTATTTACATAACCACTGCAGGGCATTGGTTTAATCCCCACTGGTTCATAATGTGTTTTTGTTCCACCCCCTCTCGTAGTATACCCTGATTTACACCAGTCACTTTTCACTCCACCCTCTCTACATCACATCCTGTTCACACCCTACTTGGAAAGTATATATAAGGACAGCATTGTTCGTTTTAGTTAGTTAGTTTAGTTTAGTTTAGCTTGGCTTAGATTGTGCTGCATCCTGCATGAATAAAGAGTTACTGCGTACAGCTCAACCATGAGTCCCGGGTCATCTGTCTCCCGTCAGTGAAGCTCAGCCCGACAAGTATGTAACTAGAGTACTTCTTTCAATTTCCAAAATTGTGCAACCATTTGTGATTCATTACAAATTAACAGAAGACAAGAATAAAAACAATGGAAACAGGTTTTTGGAAAATTAGTGGCACAGGAATTACAGGAAGACCCTAAAGCAAGATTACCTTAGATAAGAGAATAAAAAAAGATTAACTTCCAAAATATATTCTAAGAACTAAATTATCTGTGCCATTTCCTAAACCTGTGCAGTAATAATGAACACTCTTGCACATATGAATGTATACACACCTGCACATATACACATGTTGCACATACACTAAGCATGATTGATTATGCTTAGGGAAAGCTGTGGGAAAAGAAAGAGAGAATAAGGGGCACTAATATACTTGAAAATATACAGGTTTGAAATATACAGGTTTGAAATCACATTCAATGAGATCTGTTGCCAAATTTCTAACATCTCTGTCCATGTCAAAAGTCTCCTTGTTTCTGCTTAGCCAGGTATTTGTTTTCCATACCCTAACACCAAATTTTTCTATAATTATAGCCTACTGTACCACCATTTATAGTTCAAAATTTCCAATAGAGCGAGCTCTGGAGAGGTGGAATTCCAGAACACACTGGTGAGGTCATCTGCCCAGGGAAGTTTGGTTGGCGCCATGGTAGCCTCTGCAACTTGTTGGCTGAATAACACTAAGATATAAAGCAGAAAAAATTGTTTAGCAATCTGGAAGTAAAAATAATGGGTTAAATTTATTATCATCATTATGTAAGAAGCTAGGAAGTCTATTTTAGGTATATTCCAAGGGGATACCCCTTGTTAATTCCAAGGGGATATACCCCTTGTTAATTTTTGCCTGAGCCCAACAACTAACCTGAAAACTGGTTTAAAAATTTCATAAGCCTCTTAATTCTGTTAATTTAATGAAAAATAAGTGGTAGCAATTATTGGTAAAACTTGCTTAAAACCTAGTACAACTTTTATTCAAGTAATACTGAAAATATCTGCAATATTACATCTTAGGATAATGCATAAAAAGGGTAAAATATGTGTCTTTAGGAACAATGATAGAAGCAATAAAGACTTGATATTGTACCCTGGACTCCAGCATTATTATAGGATACCAACATTTACAAATATGAGGAAAACATCAGGACTTTCCAGTGTCTGCAAAGCCATCACATAAAAGTTGAGCTCCCACGTGACTAGAAAACCAGCAGGGTGAATTACTCCCTAAGGGTAGTTTTTTTTTTTTTTTTTTCTTTTTTTGATATGCTACTTCCTTCAGGAGCTTTCTAGATAAGAAATTATAACTTTAGGTGTTTGATCATTAGGCTAATGATGCACGGAGAAGTACTAAACTGGATTTTTCCCCTCACACACAGATGTTGTAACTTTGATCTTTTGTTACAGAAAAGCCCAAGTCAAAAAAGTCATTATTTTTTCAAATGCATGTCAACATATACTCTGCTGTGATTATGAAAAGCTGACTTACATGCCTAATAAACATGCCATTCTCTGAATGGTTCCAAGAGATCTCTGGTGGTGGATTTTTTCAGTCCTTCTCTAGCAGGTAAGAGCATTAACCCACACTGCACATTACAAATTTTGAGAGAGCCAGGCAGTAGCACAGCAGGTTAAGTGGACATGGTGTGAAGCACAAGGACCTCTGTAAGAATCCCGGTTCGAGCCCCCGGCTCCCCACCTGCAGGAGAGTCGCTTCATGGATGGCAAAGCAGGTGTGCAGGTGTCTATCTTTCTGTCCCCCTCTCTGTCTTCCCCTTCTCTCTCCATTTATCTCTGTCCTGTCCAACAATGACTACAACAATAACTACAACAATAAAACAAAAAGGGCAAGAAAAATGGAATAAATAAATAAATATTAAAAATATATAAATTTTGAGAATGTGGTTTAAACTATACTTCCCCAAACTTAATAATAAAATTATGAATTATGTGTATCTGGCTCCTTATCTGTTTCCTTGCTTCAAGTACATATTACATATTCAGTGACTGTTCTATATGAGAACTGATTGATAAAAAATTCCCAGTGAGTTAAGTGATTTTAACATAAACATGTTCAAACACAAAGAATTGATTGTTGCATGAGGAGATACACAATGGTTATCTAATGGTTATGCAATGCACAATGTTTATCCAAAAAGCCTGACAATCAAAGATCCCAGGATCATTCTCCTAGAATACCATAAGCCAGAGTCAAGCAATGTTGTGTTCTTTTTAAGTCTTTCTCACAGTATCTTTCTCTGTCATTAAAATAAAATAAATAAAAGATTAAAATCAAAGAAAATTAATATCAATGGATACTGATTTGTAACAAATCAATGATTAGCTCACTATTTTAACCTTATGACAAATTTTGCTTAAAATGTATGGTCTGATCCTGAATTTTTAAAATTTATTTATTTATTTATTTTTAATTTTATTATTTTACTTTTTATTTAAGAAAGGATTAATTTAAAAAACCATAGGGTAGAAGGGGTACAATTCCATACAATTCCCACTACCCAATCTCCATTTCCACCCCCTCGCCTGATAGCTTTCCCATTCTCTATCCCTCTGGGAGCATGGACCCAGGGTCATTGTGGGTTGCAGAAGGTAGAAGGTCTGGCTTCTGTAATTGCTTCCCCACTGAACATGGGTGTTGACTGGTTATTTGATTATTTCTGGTCTGACATCTAGGTCTTTGATCCATTTGGAGTTGATTTTTGTTTCTGGTCATATAAAGTGGTTCAATTTCATTCTTCTGCATGTTACAACCCAGTTTTCCCAGAAGCATTTATTGAAGATAGCCTCCTATTTCCATTTAATCCTTTGGGCCCCCTTATCAAAGATTAGATGTCCATAGCTGTGGGGATTTATTTCTGGACTTTCAATTCTGTTCCACTGGTCTGTGTGCCTATTTTTGTTCCAGTACCATGCTGTTTTGATGATGATGGCTTTATAATATAGTTTAAGGTCTGGGAGTGTGATGACTCCATTTCTGTTTCTTTTTCTTAAGATGGTTTTGGCAATTCTAGGTGTTTTCATGTTCCAGATAAATGATTGTAGTGTTTATTCTATTCTCTTAAAGAAGCTTGGAGAACTTTCATGGGTATTGCATTAAATTTGTATATGGCTCTGGGGAGAATATTCATTTTGATGATAATTATTCTTCCAATCCATGAGCATGGGATATCTTTCCATTTCTTGGTATCAGTTTCTATTTCCTTGAGTAGTGACTCATAGTTTTCAGTATACAAGTCTTTCACTTCTTTGGTCGACTTTATTTGTAGGTATTTGATTGATTTTGCTGAAACAGTAAATGGGAGTGATTTCTGGATGTCTTCTTCTTCAGATTTAGTGTTCACATAAAGAAATGCCACTGATTTTTGTACATTGATTTTGTAGCCTGATACCTTGCTATATTGCCTAATAACTTCCAGTAGTTTTCTGCTGGATTCTTTAAGTTTTTCTATGTATACTATCATATCATCTGCAAATAGTGAGAGCTTGACTTCTTCCCTTCCAATCTGTATTCCTTTGATTTCTTTCTGTTGCCTGATTGCTATGGCAAGAACTTCCAATACTATGTTGAAGAGTAATGGTGACAGTGGACAGCCCAGTCTAGTCCCCGATCAGAGGGTGAATGCTTTCAGCTTCTGTCCATTGAGTATGATGTTGGCTGTAGGTTTGCTATATATAGACTCTAATATCTTGAGTAATTTCCCATATATTTTCATTTTTTGTAGAGTTTTGAGTATGAATGGGTGTTGGATTTTGTCAAAGGCTTTCTCTGCATCTATTGAGATAATCATGTGGTTTTTGGCTTTGCTTTTATTGATGTGGTGAATGACATTGATTGACTTACATATGTTGAACCAGCCTTGCAATCCTGGAATGAATCCCACTTGGTCATGATAAACAATATTTTTGATATGTTGCTGTATCCGGTTGACCAAGATCTTGTTTAATATTTTGGCATCTGTGTTCATCAGAGATATTGGTCTGTAGTTTTCCTTTTTTGTTCTGACCCTATCTGCTTTTGGTATCAGGGTGATGTTGGCTTCATAGAAGGTGGAAGGGAGTATTCCTGTTTCTTCAGTCTTATGGAAAATCTTAAGAAGTATGGGTACTAACTGTTTCCTGAAAGTTTTGTAGAATTTGTTTGTGAAGCCATCTGGTCCAGGACTTTTGTTGTTGGGGAGGTTCTTAATAAAGGTTTCAATTTCTTTTTCTGTGATTGGTGCATTTAGATTTTGTAGTTCTTCTTGGTTCAGTTTTGGAAGGGCATAAGTTTCTAGGAATTGTTCCATTTCTTCCAGATTCTCTAGCTTGGCGGCGTATAGTTCTTTATACAAGTTTCGCAGGATTCTCTGGATTTCGTGGTGTCAGTTGTGATATCTCCTCCATCATTTAGAATTATATTAATTTGAGTCTTCTCTCTTATTTGTTTGGTGAGTCTGGCTAGGGGTTTGTCAATTTTGTTTAATCTTTCAAAGAACCAACATTTGGCTTCATTGATCTTTTGTATGGTTCTTTTGTTTTCAATGTTGTTTATTTCTGTTCTAACTTTAGTGATTTCTGTCCTTCTGGGTGCTTTAGGTTTCCTTTTTTCCCCTTCCTCTAAGTCCTTGAGGTGTACAGTAAGGTCGTTCATTTGAGCTTCTTCTTGGTGTTTAATATGTGATTGTATGGCTATAAGTTTCCCTCTCAGTACTGCTTTAGCTGTGTCCCAAATATTTTGATAGGTTGTGTCTTCATTTTCATTTGTTTCCAGGAACATTTGAATTTCCTGCCTGAGTGAATCTCTGACCCAGTGGTTCTTAAGGAGTATGTTGTTTAGTTTCCAAATTCTGTGACTTTTAATAATTGTCTGTTTGTTGTTAAATGTTAGTTTTACTCCACTGTGGTCTGAGAAGATACTTGGGATGATTTCCATGCTCTTGAATTTATTGATATTGTCTTTGTGGCCTAACATGTGGTCTATACTTGAGTATGTGCTATGTGGATTTGAAAAGAAGTTGTATGCCAGTTTTTTGGGGTGAAGGACTCTGAAAATGTCCAAGAGTTCTAGTCTGTCAATCTCTTCATTCAACTCTCTTGTATCTTTGTTGGTTCTCTGCTTTGTTGATCTGTCTAAGTGTGAGAGTGGGGTATAGAAGTCTGCACTATTACTGTATTACTATTGATGTATTTTTGAAATTCTTTCAGTAAGTGCTTGACGTATTTAGATGGTCCCTCATTGGGTGCATAGATGTTAATGACTGTTAAGTCTTCTTGGCTGATTGATCCTCTAATCATTATGTAGTGTCGATGCCTATCTTTTATTACTTTATTTAATTTAAAATCTATAGTGTCTAAGATGAGAATGGCTGTTCCTGCCCTTTTTTGTGGTCAGTTAGCCTGTATGATAGTTTTCCATCCTTTCACTTTAAGTCTGTTTTTCTCTTGTTGTGACAGATGGGATTCTTGCAAGCAGCATATGGTTGGATTATGTTTTCTGATCCATCCCCCAACTCTGTGCCTTTTGATGGGTAAGTTTAAGCCATTGACATTTATTGATATTATGGATTTAATGTATTGTAGTGCCATTGTTCAAAAAAAAATTTTTTTTGTTTGCTCTGATATATTGCCAGTATTATAGTGATGTACTTGTTTATAAGAGGTCTTTTAGAACTTCTTTCAGGGACGGTTTGGTGATGGTTGCCTCCTTTAACTGTTGTTTGTCTAAGAAGCTTTTGATCCCTCCATCTAGTTTGAATGAAAGTTTAGCAGGATATATTATCCTTGGTTGAAACCCTTTTTCATTCAGAGTTCGATAGAAATCTTGCCGTTCTCTTCTAGCTTTTAGAGTTTGAGTGGAGAAATCTGCAGAAAATCTTATGGGTTTTCCCTTGTATGTGACTTTTTGTTTCTCTCTTGCAGCCTTTAGGATCCTTTCTTTATCCTTACTTCTTCTCATTGTGATTATGATGTGTCTTGGTGTCTTCAGGTCTGGGTTGATTCTGTTTGGTTCTCTCTGGGCCTCTTGAATCTTGATGTCCTTTCTGTTATTCAGGTCTGGGAAGTTTTCTTCTATTATTTCCTCTAGAATGTTTGCTTCCCCTTCCTCTCTTTCTTCCTCTGGCGGGCCAATTATGTGAATGTTACTTCTTTTGATCATCCCATATGTCTCTGTTGTTATTTTCAGTGTCTGTCAATCTCTTTTTAAGCTCTTTCACCTCTTTTTTTAGTTTTCTCTAACTCATCCTCTGTCTGTTTTCTGTTTCTGTTAGTCTGCTTCCCCTTGCCTCAGCTTCTGTCTTCATTACAGCTATTTCAGCTTTCAGTTCTCTAATTGCCTCAAGATAATCAATATTTTCCTTGGGGGTCTCAACTGTTGTTTCCCTAAAACAGCCATTCCTTTCCTCCAATGTTGTTTTCATTCCTGTGATTAATAAGTTTATTATTGCTTGCATACTTTTCTTATCTATGGTTACTTCTGACTGATTTGTAGTTTCTTCTGGGCTCTTGTCTTCATTCATTGGAGTAGCAGTTTTATTTGTTTTTGATCTACCCATTTTTTTTATTTATGTGTTTCTTTTTTTATTCTCTGTTGTTCCTCAGTTGTTGTGTCTTGAGTACAAGCAACACTGTACTAAGGACCTTTATGATAATTGCACTCACCAACCTCAGGAATTACAGTAGCAACTGAAACAAGTATTGAAGCAGTTTAATCACTACCAGTTAGCCAAACAATTTCTCCAGTCCATGAAAAAATAGTAACCAAATCCCAGTGAAGAAGAAAGAGAAAAGAAAGATGGGATAGCAAGTATAGACAGTTATGCAAATCTACTCTCCACCGTATTTTCTAGGGGTAACAAGAGGGGGAAGGGAACTAGAGCAGATATACACACATAGAGAGTCCACTCTGAGTCAGATTTCTTCCCCAAAATAATTCACAAATTCAGAAAGGCAAAGAAGAAGGAAGGAAGAAGTATATGACAAGATAAAAAAAAAGAAAAAGAAAAAAAAGAAAAAAGAGACAATTGAGAGAAAAGGAAAAGATAAGAAAAAGAGCTGTAATTAAAGAGCAGTGAAAGGAGAGGTTTTTTTATTACTTTATTTTAAATTTAATTTAGTTTGAGTTTTTTAATTAGCTAGGAACAGAAGGGAGGGGAGTGTCTGTAAAGGAGGTAGGAGTAAGGAGACAAGTTCCTACCACAATAGATAAGATGCCCACTACCATAGCAATGAAAGATACCCTAATAGTTAATTCTGATCAACCTTAAGGGGGGGAAGATATATGCCTTTATATGATATAAATAATAAAATAGAGCAGGGTATAAAAAAAAAAACCTGTCCCAGATTACCTCAAACCTTGTGATCAGAGGCAGCTGCTTGTTAAGAATGAGAAAAAAAAAAAAAAAAAAACCTCAGGACTAGACAAGGATAGCTGAAATAGACAGTTATGCAAATTTATTATCCACTGTATAATCTAGGGGTGGCTAAAGGAGGAAGGGAAGTTGAGCAGAGACACTCGCAGCGAGAGTCCACACTGAGTGAGAATTTTTCCCCAAAATAATTCCCAAATGTGTATCAGTGAATTCAAAAAAAAAAACACTCTGTTTGGTGGTTTGGGGGCTGGGGACTGTGGCTTTGGAAGCTGTAGGATCAAGGAAGAAAGGGTGACAGGAATGAGAAAAAGAAAAAAAAAAGAAAGAGAGAGAGAAAAAAGAAAAAGATAAGAAAAAGAATAGTCATAAAAGAGAGGTGAAAGGAAAGAGTTTTATTTATTTATTTATTTATTTATTTTTAATTATTTAATTAGCTATGTGGTTTGAGGTGGGGGGGGGTTGGCTACTTAGAAAGAAAAAAGGCCAGAGGTTTCAGAAGGGTATAGACTTAGAATGAATGATACTCCCTGGTGGGACAGGAATTTGGTAAAGAAAGAGGCTCCACGAAGGGGAGCCTGCTAGAAGCTGGTCCAAAGGGACTGGTTATGAGGGGTGGGGGAGGAAGGGATGTGCTTAATATTAAAAGAAAAGAGTTTTTTTTTTTCCTCTTTTTTTTTCTACTCTATTTCTTAACCCAAATTAAGTTATAGTCACCTCCTTGGTGTTACCGCTAGGACCCCTTATTGACTGGCCTACTAAAGGCAGAAAATCCTACCATTTCCAGAAGATGTGGTCAGAGCTCAAGCCACTAGCAGCTTCTCATTCCACCATCTTCTGGGAACCCTAAATTTATTTTGTTATTTAAGAAAGGATAAATTTACAAAACCATAGGGTAGAAGGGGTACAACTCCACACAATTCCCCCCACCCAATCTCCATAGCCCATCCCCTTCCCTGATAGCTTTCCCATTCTCTATCCCTCTGGGTGCATGGACCCAGGGTCATTGTGGGTTGCAGAAGGTTGAAGGTCTGGCTTCTGTAATTGCTTCCCCACTGAACCCGGGCGTTGACTGGTCAGTCCATACTCCCAGTCTGCCTCTCTCTTTCCCTAGTAGGGTGGGTCTCTGGGGAAGCAGAACTCCAGACACATTGGTGGGGTCTTCAGTCCAGGGAAGCCTGGCTGGCATCCTGATGGCATCTGGAACCTGGTGGCTGAGAAGAGAGTTAACATACAAAGCCAAACAAATTGTTGAGCAATCATGGACCCAAAGATTGGAATAGTGGAGAGGAAGTTTTAGGGGGGTACTCACTGCAAACTCTAGTGTACTTCTGCTTTCAGGTATATATTTTGCAGTAGTTTACAGATACGTGTGAACATATGCTCTCTCTCACAGAAACTGGTGTATATCTAGGTTTTGGGACTGTTAGAAAGTTATCCACCTGGGATGAAATTAGAGAATGCTATGAAAGGAAAGGTCTCACCCAAGTAATGAAGCAGGAGGGTGAGACCTTTCCTTTCATAGTATACTCTAATTCCATCTCAGGTGGTTCCCTTTCTAACAAAGTCCCAAAACCTAGATATACACCAATTTCTGTGAGAGAGAGCATACGTTCACAGGTATCCGTAATGAAGCTGTAGGGTTGTCATTCCATACCTGAAGGCTCTGGACACTGTCTGTGCTGAAGCATGTTGAGGTGGCAATCATTGTGTTGATTAGGCTGCAATCGGCAGATGCAATATTATTTGATATGGGTTGGGAGGCATGCGGGAAAGTGGGTCCTATCCTAAGGTTCCAGGACTGGGGCATATATAGGCTCTATAGTGGAGATGTGAGTTTCCTGCTGTCTTACGATTCCAAAAGACAATGGATAGTTAATGTTATCATCACATTATTTGGTAATTGGGTTAACTTTGAAAAGTCCTTTTGTTAGGGTTTGTTATATAGTACCCAGTATCTTGTAAATAGCTGTGTACTGGTTGCCTTTGATCTACTTGGTCTAGATTTTTGAGACAATCCACATATCAAATACACAGCCTATATATTACAAAGATTCAGCCTGTGTTTTAAAAATTTTGAGACATACACATAATTTTTCCCCTCTCATATTAATTAACTAGTGATTTATATGACTACATTTTACTAGGAGTGTATGTAACACCATTCCCACCACCAAAAAACTGTGTCCCATTCCACCCACCCACCCTCACACCCCAACGGCCCAGGAAGCCGCATGTCTACCCCTCACCACAGCGTTTTTACTTTGGTGCCCTATTTTCAATTTAGTCAGATCCTGATTTTAGTTTCCCTTTCAGTTCTTCTTTCTCAACTTCTGTTTTTGAGTGGGATCATCCCATACTCATCTTTATCTTTCTGATTTAGCTCACTTAACATAATTCCTTCTAGCTCTGTCCAAGATGGGTCAGAGAAGGTGGGTTCATTGTTCTTGATAGCTGCATGATATTCCATTGGTGTATATATACCACAACTTTCTCAGCCACTCATCTGTTGTTGGTCACCTGGGATTCTTCCAGGTTTTAGCTATTATGAATTGTGCTGCTATGAACATAGGAGTACACACCTCTTTTTGGTTGGGTGTTATGGAGTCCTTGGGGTATAACCCCAGGAGAGGAATTACTGGATCATATGGAAGGTCCATGTCTAGCCTTCTGAGAGTTTTCCAGACTGCTTTCCACAGAGGCTGGACCAATTTACATTCCCACCAGCAATGCAGAAGGGTTCCTCTATTCCCACAGCCTCTCCAGCATTTGTAGCTGCTGTCCTTTTTCATGTATGCCATTCTCACAGGAGTGAGGTGGTAGCTTAGTTTTGTCTTTATTTGCATTTCTCTGACAATCAGTGACCTGGAGCAGTTTTTCATATATTTGTTAGCCTTTTGTATCTCCTCTGAGGTGAATGTTTTGTTCATATCCTCTGCCCATTTTTGGATGGGGTCATTTGCTTTTTTGGTGCTCAGTTTGCTGAGCTCTTTATATATTTTGGTGATTAGTTTCTTGTCTGATGTATGGCATATGAAGGGGGGTTCCTGAATTTCTATTTGGGAGTTCAGATGCTCCTAGTTTGGATTCCAAGAAAGATAGTCTCATATAGAACTCCAAAATAAATATTGGAGAGATCAGAATGTAACGTGTTCAGACTGAATTAGTTTTTATTTAAGTTTTGTACTAAAAGAGTGATTCAGCTGAAGAAATGGCCCTAGCTTAATTGTGACATTCCATTCTACCTTCATTCAGTCAAATTTTCATATAATTACTGATCTTTGGGACCTTCTCATAACTGTTCAATTTTTTCCTTCTCCCTTGGGCTTTAGATCTTTCTTTCCGAGACACACAATACTGTTGATTAGCTGATATTTAGTGATTCTTAAAGTTTTGACTTAAAAGATGGTAATTGCCTGCATAATACTGCCTTGGATTTAACAGAAGAAAACTAAAGTCAAAACACTTTACTTTGACTTTTTCTAGAATATGATATATATATATATATATATATATATATATATATATATATATATATTCTTTTTGCCAAAGCTTTTCAAGTCCTTTGCTTCAATCTGATATCAGTAATTAAAAGAATGATTATAGAACTCTCAAAAAGGATTCTGCACATTAAAATTCATTGAAATGAAATGTTCATGAAAGAAGATATTTTATTGTAGCTAATGGAGAGAAAAATATTGGCTGATTTCTCCATATCCATAACTCATGTGATTTTTTTATGGAGTTAAACTGATAACTTGATGTGGAGATATGGCAGGGCAGACACCCAATCATCTCTCTGAGACTGGAAGGAGTTCACCCAAAAGGCCACCCTGCCCCTCCTTCTCCTCCTCAGCCAGCCTTGATTGCCAGCATTCTGCACCTGGCCTGAGGGCAGGAGCTGCTTACCAAAACTTCTGCACAGATTATAGTTAACTTTCCATTTCCCACAGTCAAAAGGGTGTGAGAATTCTTCAATAGAATAACCATTGAGATTGCATCAGTCTTTGCCCCAGCCCTGATAAGACCACAACTTGCCTGTTCCCAGCTTGTTCCCACTTCACAATGTTGACCTTTGCAATGATTAATCAGACCATACTTCCTTTTATCTACCTGCTTGTTCGAGTATAAAATAATACATCTGTGTAGCCCAATAAATACACTACCCCCACCATAGTGTCCACAGTGGTCACTCTATGTGCTCACCCCCACTGTGGTCTGTACTTCTCTCTGGTGGCCAACAGACTGGTGGATGTGGGGTGGTCAAGACAAGCCATCCAGAGCTTGCCCCACAACTCGACACATTATTAAGCAGTTACATGATCGTTAACTAAATTTTTTTCTTAGAATTGAGAAAAAAAAAAAGAAAGAAGATAAGTAGAGAAATTTCTGTTACTAAAATGTCCAGTAGAACACTAACCAATTGATTCTCATGAATGTATTATGCTCAAGGCTAATGAAGCTAGTTCACTTGTACACAAACTTAGTTCATTATCATGTTACAAAACCACTGGAATATACTTATGCCTAAAGTAGTGATTATAACCAAACAAGGAGGAGGGACAGTTTACAAACTATAGAAATGATCCCTAAAAGTATAGTCTTGGAGGGACAGTTTACAAGAGTAATTTACAGAAATATTGCAGCTAAATAATTGATTGAATATCTCCATACTAGAATGTTGTTATGGAGGTTCAACCAAAATTAGTCTAACAGTAATCCTGACAGAAATTGCCCCTTGGGGAAAAAAAAGTCTGTGTGGGGCAGGTGGTGCCATACAGCCAGTTAAGTGCTCATAGTGCCATGAAGAAGAACCTAGACTAGAACCCCCCACCCTCCACCTACAATGATGCTTCACAAGCCATGGAGCAGACCTACAAGTGTCTCTCTCCCTCTCTAACTTCTTCTCTCAATTTCTTTCTGTTCTATAAAATAAAATTATATATATATGTGTGTGTGTGTGTGTGTGTGTGTGTGTGTGTGTGTGTGTGTATACTGGGAGTGGTGGAATGATTCCTGGAGGCTACAAAAAAAAAACAGTTTGACAAAAAAATATCCCATTTGTATGTACTCAGACATGGGGAATGATGAAACATTTAAGTTCACACTGTGACTCATTCCCGAAAAACTCTGAGAAAAATAATTTTGAAAAGAAGGAGGAAGTAAGAAGGATTGCTAGAAGTATTTCAGAATAACTGATAAAAAATACATGACAAATTATGCAGTAACAGGAACTTAGATTATGTTCCCAATTAATTATAATTTTCCTAGTTAATATTTATAATAATTTTACCAAATGAATCAGTGGTTCATTCTCAAATTTTCATTCATTCAAATCAAACATTTTGATTATGTCCTAGGTTGTAACATTTGTTTGGCATTTTGCTTTAATAAATGAGATTGTTTGTTGTTTTATAACACTTGCACTATTTAGATATTACCTTTTCAAATTTTTATTAATGTCATCTAACAAGAAAAAATTCCATTTGATTTTCTCTCTCTCTCTGGTGCATCTGGGGTCTTGCACATGTGTGATTTCACTGCTTCCTACTATCATTCAGATATATTAAAAGGAGAAATATCATAGCCCAGGGACTTAGCCTGGTGCCTTCACACTCTCGTTCAGTGCTGGGCCTTAAGCCTGACCATGTACCATATCCAGTAAGATATGAGTTCAGGCAAAAATGAATAAAGTCATGGGTCCCTTGAAATATGCCTAGTACAGACTTCCTAGCTTTTTCCAAAATGAAGACCCCAAATATCATCTGGTATATTCTTACCTTTAGGTTCCTGATTATTAAATAATTTATTCTGCTTTATATTTTAATACATTTCAGTCACCAAGCTGCAGTTGCTACCATGACACCAACCTGACTTCCCTGGGCAGAGGTCTCCACTAATGTGTCCTGGACCACCACCTCTCCAGAGCCCTGTCCTACAAGGGAAACATAGAAACAAGCTGGAAGAATGGATCAACTTGCCAATGCCCATGTCCAGTGGAGAAGCAATTATAGAAGCAAGAGTTCTCACCTTCTGCACCCCATAATGATTCTGTGTCCATGCTCCCAGAAGAATAAAGAATAGGGAACTTTCTAGTGGATGAGATGGGATATGGAACTCTGGTGGTGGCAATTGTATGGAATTGTACCCCTGTTATCCTACAATCTTGTCAATAATTATTAAATCAATAAAAATAACAATTTTTAAAAGATTAAAAAAAGATATCTCTCCAGCTCCTAATCCTTCTTTACTCCCTCTGCTACTCCTCCTTCTCCATAAACTTAGTACATATTTGATACTTTAACTTAACTTTGATGTTGGGGAGAATTTTTGAGCATCCATCCAGTAGTTTTTATCTCCCTTGGTATGTATTTGTTATTTTCTCATTGTCTTCACTGACTTCAAACCAAAGGCAGGCCATATATATTCTCACCAGTCCCTCTTGTGCAACTAGAACCTGGTCTAGCCAGTGACTGGATTTCATGATGAGGGTTCATAGAATTTAACACATTGATCTTAATGTTAATAATCACCTATTCTTATTGGCCCAAAACAAAGGACTCTGGGGAAGAAGGACTAGGAGGTAAGAGTGGAAGGGGGGCAAAGATAAGGTGTTCATGTGATAGGAGAGGGTCTTTGGGGTTCTAATGCATGATGGTGGAAGAGGACCCAAATTGGAAGTGAGAGTTTTTGCAAACACCCATCATGGGGAGATGACAGTTGGTACTCATGTGTCAGCTTTGCTATAAACTATTAAGTTCCCAATATAATGAGAGACGATAATAATATATATTTTATGTACATAATAACCAGAAAAGAACCAGTGACTATATTAACATCAGACCAAAAACACTTAAATAAAAAGAGACAAAAGAGGATATTATATAATAATAAAGGTTCAATTAACTAAGAAAATGTAAAAGTTAGAGGGCCAGGCGGTGGAGTACCTGGCTAAGTGCTCACATTACAGTGTACAAGGACTCAGGTCCAAGCCCCTGCAGGGGGAAAGCTTCATGAGTGATGAAGCAAGGCTACAGGTGTCTCTCTGTCTCTTCCCAACTCTATATCCTCTCCCTCTCAATTTCTCTCTGTCTCTATCTAATAATAAATATATACATATTTAAAAAAGAAAATGCAAAAGCTATAAAATTCTAAACATCTCATAACAGATCCACATAACATATGAATAAAATAATGATATGACTAAGGAGAGAAATAGTTGTTAAAAGTAATAGATGAAGACTTTAAATTTCTAGTTTCAACAAACATAAATAAGAGTAGCCTAACACTGTAAACCAGGTAGAACTATGACAAATCACTCTGAATGTGCCAAATCACATCTGATCTCAGAAAAGCAAACATTCTCAGTATATCCTACTCACTACTAAGAGAAAACACATGTTCCCAAGTGGGTCCATCTGCATATTAGATGTCCGTCTCAGGAAAAAACTAATAAAGTCATGGGCCCCTTGGAATATACCTAAAATAGACCTAATAGCTTTTTCCAGAACTGAGATGCCAAATCTCTGTCTCCAATTTTTCCAGCCTTTAGGCTCATGATTAGTCAACAATTTGTTCTGCTTCATATGTTAATTCTTTTTCAGCCACCAGGTTTCAGACGCTAACATGATGCCAACCACTTCCCTGGGCAGATGATACCACCAATGTGTCCTGGACCCCCACTTCCCCAAAGCCCTGCCTTATTATGGAAAGAGAGAGACAGGCTGGGAGAATGGATCTGCTGGGCTAGCTTCGTGGGCAGGAGAGAGACTACCAGGAACTCATGGCTGAACAGGAACGCAATCCATTGTTTATTGATTAGGAAAGAATCTGCCTTTATACCTTCTGAGATGGAGGTGGCAGATTGGAAAAAGGAACTGGGTAGGAAAGTGGGTGGAGAGAAGGAAAAGAGTGTGAATTCCATCTAACCAGTGGGATTAAACCAATGCCCTGCAGGCAGGGCATGTCTCAGGCAAAACAGTGATTATGTAAACAGACCACAGCATCAAGCAATGCAAGGGAACCCGGCATGATGACCAACATGGATCAACCAGTCAACACCCATGTTCAATGGGGAAGCAAATATGGAAGCCAGACCTTCTACCCTCAGCACCCATAGCACCATTGGATTAAAGAATAGGAAAGCTCTCAGGGGAGGGGACGACATGCAGAGTTCTGGTGGTGCGAATTGTGTGGAAATGTACCCCTCTTATCCTATGGTTTTGTCAGTGTTTCCATTTTATAAGTAAAAATTTTTAAAAAATGGCTTTGCATAAATAGAATTTTTTAAATGACTTGTACAGTTGAATTCTTAACATTAGATGGCATAGGGATAAACAGATGAGTTCTTATAAATGTGTGAACTATTAAAATTGTTGCATAAATCATGACACAAATAAAAAAAAGACAAGAACTATATGACTTATTGACACACTGCAAATAATATTTTAAAGGGTTCAATACCAACACTTCTTAAACTCTTCCATAAATAGAATGGCATTCACTGTAATTTTTCCAATAAGGACATAGACACAAAGGTCAATACAAACACATCACAAGAAAATTAAGTTACACATAAATAATTGAAGGAAAATCTTGTATGTTTAATGAATGTGTATTTCGAAATATCAATGCAAAGTCTAAGCTGCATTATAGACCCAAATGTAAGCTATACAATTATAAAAGTCTTTGATGGAAATACAAAAGCAATTTTTCTTGAATCTATGTCAACCACTATGACAATAAAAACATAACAAATAGGTAAGCTGAACATCAAAATCAAATTTTTTTTTTGTATTAAGAAGCATTATCAGAAGAGTGAAAATAAACCCACAGAACAAAGCACAATATCCCTAACATATATATTCAGTTTGGATAGTGTGCAGACACTGAAGCAAGTTTTTTAACTTTTTTAAAAAATAATTTATTTCCTTTTGTTGCCTTTGTTGTAGTTATTGTTGTTGTTATTGCTGTTGTTGTTGTTGGAAACAACAAATAGAAATGGAGAGAGGAGGGGAAGATAGAGAGGGGGAGAAAAAGAGAGACACCTGCAGATCTGCTTCATCACCTGTGAAAGGACTCCCCTACAGGTGGGAGCTGGGGGCTTGAACCGGGATCCTTAGCAGGTCCTTGCGCTTTGAGCCACGTGCACTTAACCCGCTGTGCTACTGCCCAACTCCCATTTTTTTTTCAACTTTTACAACACAAACAACCCAAGTAAAAATTAGGCAAATAACCTGATTATGACAATACGGTTCTCTAAACAGATGTATAAATGACTGTTAAGGTCATGAAAAATATGTTCCATGGTTATCATTATAATAGTTACAATAATAGTAATATATTAAAGTATTATAGCAACAATAAATAATAAGGGTGAAGATATGGAAAGACTTGGGACTCATACAATGATGTTAGGAATGTAATGTGGTGCAGCTGTGGAAAATAGTTTTGGGGCCGAGTGGCAGCACACCTGGTTAAGCATACACATTACAGTGCACAAGGACCCAGGTTCAAGCCCCCTGTACCCACCTGCAGTGGGAAATTTCACAAGCGGTGAAGCAGGTCTGCAAGTGTCTCTCTGTATCTCTCCCTCTCGATCTCCCACTCTCAATTTTTCTCTCTCTATCTAATAATAAATTATATATATAAATAGTTTTGTGTTTTTTCAAGATTTTAAATAGAATTATATGATCTAAGAATTCCACTCTTAGGTATATATTTAAAATATTAAGAAGAAAAAATATTAAGAAGATAATTTAAAAAATTTATGTCAAAAGTCCTAGTAGCATCAGTCACAATTGTCAAAATAAAAAGTGGAGAAAAGTTCAATGCACTCAATTGTTTTATTCATAATAATGGATTTAAAATGTGGCATATACCTATAATGGACTATAACTCAACCATTAAATGGTATTTATATATATATATATTCACATGTCTATCAATATTTTCCATAATATGGATGAACTTTGAAAGCATTGTACTAGTGACAGAAACAGAACACAAAACTCATATATTGCATATTGCCATTGATAAAGAAAGTTAAAAAATAGAAAACTCATAGTGGTCTGGGAGCTGGTGCAGTGGATAAAGCATTGGATTCTCAACCAGGAGGTCCCAAGTGCAATCCCCAGCAGCACATATACCAGAGTGATGTCTGATTCTTTCTCTATTCATACCTCTCTCATGAAGAAATAAATAAATAAATTCTAAAAAAGAGAAAAGAAAAGAAAACTCATAAAGATAGAAAGTAAATAATTGTCAAGACTTGAAGCAATGGTGAATTAAAACATTCCAGATAGTGAGCATAGTATTTCTTTTGTGAAAAACAAAGTGCATTGTAATTTTTTTACAACATTGTGAAAGGTTAATGTGGTGAATTTTATACTATGTAATTAATTAGCTAATTAATTAATTTGGTGCTAGGGATTGAACCTAGGGGTACCATTAAGCATGGGATCTGCCTCTGAGCTACACCTCTATCTAGTTATGTGGATTCTACTTGATCGCAAAAATGATCTAGAAAGAACTCTTACCTTCTATAAGTGATTGTTCTGGGCAAAAAAAGAAATGTGATGATTTAGGTGGTATGTCCAATGCTGTTAGACAGATTGAAGTTAAGTAATATAGAAGAAAACTTAGAAATTTAAAATAGTTCTATAGTTCATATTGGTAATAACCAAAAAAATCAATTTTTTCTTTTTTAAAAATTTTTTATTTATAAAAAGGAAAAAGTAACAAAACCATAGGATAAGAGGGGTCCAACTTCACACAATTCCCACCACCAGACCTCCATAACCCATCCCATCTCCTGATAGCTTTCCTATTCTTTAACCCTCTGGGAGTATGGACCCAAGATCAGTGTGGAATGCAGAAGGTTGAAGGTCTGGCTTCTGTAATTGCTTCCCCACTGAACATAGGCATTGACAGGTTGATCCATATTCTCAGCCTGTCTCTCTCTTTCTCTAGTGGGGAAGGGCTCTGTGGAAGCGGAACTCCAAGGCACATTGGTGGGGTTGTGTGTCCAGGGAAGTCTAGTTGGCATCATGCTAGCATCTGGATCCTGGTGGCTGAAAAGAGAGTTAACATAGAAAGCCAAACAAATTGTTGAACAATCATGGACCTAAAGGCTGGAATAGTGCAGATGAAGTGTTGGAGGGGGATTTCCCCATTTTGTAGATAGCTAGTAGGCATATTTTAGTTATATTTCAAAGGGCCTGTAGCTATACTAGCCAACATCAGAGTCAGCGTTTTTGCCCTTGTTATCAGTGTTGTTACTATTATTGTTGTCATTGTTGTTGGATAAGACAGAGAGAAATCGAGAGGGGAGGGGAAGACAGAGAGGGGGAGAGAAAGATAGACACCTGCAGACCTGCTTCACCGCCTGTGAAGCGACTCCCCTGCAGGTGGGGAGCTGGAGGCTGGAACCGGGATCCTTACACAGCTGGTCCTTGTGCTTTGCGCCAGGTACACATAACCCTCTCACTACTGCTCACCCTGTAAGTCATTTCTTACCAAGCTTGTTTTTCTGATCAGCTGATCTTGCTCTATGTAGTCCATAAATAATTTGCTTGCTTTTCTAAGGTTATTTTCCCTCTCTATTCTCACCTCTCACATCCACCAAAATCAAAGTGAAATGCTTCTTTTGTAGGAAAAAATATTAAATAACAAAACTTTAAACTTCTGCTTCCTCTACATGTCAATTGATACAGTCCAAGCTCAGTTCACATTCCTGAAGAACTGTTTTATATCTCTTTATATTTGCAAGTGGTCTGTTAATTCTGGAAATTCACTAGTAAATTATTTGCCTTATATTTTGGTGTATGGCTAGACCCACTCTCTACATTTGAAATTTTTATTTTCTATAACAAAGAGAGTTGCTTTTGTGTGAGCAAAATTGTGTAATTGTCTAAGCTAGAATTTATTTATATTAGCAACTACATATTACTCATGAGAACTATAAGAACTACTTAGTGGCACTTGTATGCCAGTTTCTAGCCTCAAAGACATCTATAGTCACTTTCACATGACTCTCATGCACTCTATTCTAGAATTAGAAGGTTATCTTTTAGATTCATTTTTTTCTGTAATTTTTTCCAACACATACACACACACACACACACACACACACACACACACACACTGATCCTTGGTACCTAGTTTATGTCTTTCTGTTTTAACAACTCGGATCAAGGTACTCAAATTGAAAACAAGCATGCATTCTGATTCTAGCTGGGACACTCACTGTGTGTATCAGACATGCCACTTAACTCTCCCCAGAATCATGGTTGTTTATGTAAGTTTGAAGATAGCTACATGCAAACACTAATATGACCAAGAACTTAGTAATGCTTTCAGAGTCTCTATTAAGATCCGTCACCTTTTGTATTTAAATCCACTGACTAGTGCATTTATTTGTGGGCAATGAGGCATAATTCATATATTGAACCATAGGAAATTAGCCCAAACGTAGTCCCTCTGGAAAGTGAACATTCACAAGGCTAGAACTACTATGGGCCCCAGAGATTAGAAAAGGAAGCTTATGACTCTGACTAGGGAGAATAGGAATTTGGCAAGAACAAAATAGAAAGATGACAGATTTGGAAGCTATGTGCAGGAGTGCTGAGTGCCTATAGGGAATACACAGAAGCATATTGCCTGTGTACTCTTTCTGGCGCAGTTGCTGCCAGCATGGGCAGACAAAGACTATTTATTGAAGAGCATTGTTTCAGCTTTCCTACAGCTGCTTTAGACTGTGCAACGAGGCTTCAGAGCCCCTGTAATGCTATCGACTCAGAAAGAATAGTCTGCAACCTTGAATACACACTCTTTTCAGAACATAGAAAGACCAAACACAAAAGACTCTTGCAGAATAACCTCTGTCAAAATGTGACTGAATTCTGCATTAAGTAATTGAATGTAGCCTTTATTATTGCAGGCTGGGTGGATTCTGGGTATCTGGAAAGAAGGGAAGAGGAAATGATGAGAGAAGTGACATTTTGTGATTAGGCAAACCTCTATATTCAGCTTGGCAGGGGGTAATATTAAAATGGTCTGTGAATTTTACAAAGAATGCTGTAATATTTTTCATGAGCACTTCCTTTAGCTTTAATGGTAGGTAATAACTGCTGACAGATAAAATCCATTGTGGTTGCCTGGAAGTACAGCTTTTTCCATGGAAGGCAGAGTACGTGTGAGAATCCACTCCCCTTGAAAGTGCATACCTGGGAAGAATCAACCTGATGGCCAAAACATGAGTTCTAGAAGCTGATCATTTAGTGTTCCCTCATGCTTTGTTTAAAGGATGTAAGTTGTGATAATTAGATGAAACTTGTTTCTGGCACTGGGACTCATGTAGTAGTTATGAAATCCATGTGGTCACTAGTAGAATGTAAAGGCAGAAACTTAGATTTGCAGAGCAGAGAGACTATTCTATCAGCTCCCATGAATATACTCACAACAAAGTATAGTCTTTGTACATGTTCATGTAAAATAGTGTTCTTAGTATTCTTCCATGTCACTTCATTTTATTATTAGCATAGAAACTAATAACCACTAGAAGGTACGAGACAAAAAAGTAAGAACTTCTCCAGTGCCTTAAAGAGTCTTTTAAACTATAAAGATTTTTAGGAAATGTAGGTTAGATGAAAGAGTACCCCCAAAATAAATAAAGTGGCCATATACATAGACAAGGAAAAAATGAGCATGCAGAGATAATTTCCCTCCCCTCTAAGGCATTTGACTTAATCATACTATGCAATGATAAAACTTTTCTTTTTTATTATTTAATTATTTATTTAAGAAAGGAGATAGTAATAAAACCCTAGGATAGGAGGGGTAAAACTCCACACAATTCCCACCACCAGATCTCCATATCCCATCCCCTCCCCTGATAGCTTTCCCATTCTCTGTCCCTCTGGGAATATGGATCCAGGGTTGTTGTGGGTTGCAGAAGGTGGAAGGTGTGGCTTCTGTAATTGCTTCCCCACTGAACATGGGCGTTGACTGGTCAGTCCATACTCCCAGTCTGCCTCTCTCTTTCCCTAGTAAGGTGGGTCTCTGGAGAAACAGAGATCCAGGACACATTGGTGGGATGGTCAGTCCAAGGAAGCCTGGCCTGCATCCTGTTGGCCTCTGGAACCTGGTGGCTGAAAAGAGAGTTAACATACAAAGCCAAACAAATTGTTGTACAATTATGGACCTAAGGGCTGGAATAGTGCTGGTGAAGTGTTGGGGGGTACTCACTGCAGACTATTGTGTACTTTTGCTTTCAAGTATATATTTTGCCCTAGTTTATGGATACATGTGAACATATGCTCTATCTCAGGGTACCTGGTCTATATCTAGGTTTTGGGACTTTGTTAGGAAGTGAACCACCTGGAATGGGAATACTATGAAAGAAAAGGTCTCAGCTGAGTAATGAAGCTGAAAGGTTATCATTCCACACCTGAAGTCTCTGGACACAGTCTGAAGTGAAGCATGCTGGGGTGGCACTCGTTGCGTTGATTAGGTTGCGATCGGCAGATGCAATATTATTTGATATGCATTGAGAGAAGCATGCAGGAAAGTGGGCCCCACCCTAAGGTTCCAGGACTGGAGGAAATACAGGCTCTATAGTGGAAATGTGAGGTTCCTGCTGTCTTGGGGTTCAAGAAGACAATGGATAGTTATTGTTATCATCACATCATTTGGTAATTGGGTTAACTAATTTTGGTATTTGGTAATTGGGTTGAAAAGTCCCTTTGTTAGGGTTTGCTGTATAATATCTACCATCTTGTATATAGCTGTGTCACCTGTGGCTTCTGTTCTACCTGGTCTAGGCTTCTGACAGAGTTCACATATCAAAGACTCAGCCTATGAATTTAAAAGACAGTCTGTGTTTTAAAAATTTTGAGACATAAAATCAATTTTTAGTCTCTCATATTAATTAAATAGTGATTTATATGACTACAGTTTAATAGGAGTGTACATAAACACCATTTCCACCACCAAAAGACTGTGTCCCCTCCCACCCACCCACTCCATCCCCCCACCCTGCTGCCCCGGAACCCGAATGTTCACCCTCCCCCTCACCACAGGGTTTTTACTTTGGTGCCCTACTCTCGATTTAATCAGATCCTGCTTTTAGTTTCCTTTTCTGTTCTTCTTTCTTAACTTCTGTTGATGAGTGGGATCATACCAAACTCATCTTTATCTTTCTGACTTAGTTCACTTAATATAACTGCTTCTAGCTCCATCCAAGATGGGTTAGAGAAGGTGGGTTCATTGTTCTTAATAGCTGCATAATATTCCATTGCGTATATATACCACAGCTTTCTCAGCCACTCATCTGTTGTTGGGCACCTGGGTTGCTTTCAGGTTTTAGCTATTATTAATTGTGCTGCTATGAACATAAGAGTACACACATCTTTTTGGTTAGGTGTTATGGAGTCCTTGGGGTATATCCCTAGGAGAGGAATTACTGGGTCATATGGAAAGTCCATGTCTAGCCTTGTGAGAGTTCTCCAGACTGCTCTCCAGAGAGGTTGGACCAATTTACATTCCCACCAGCAACGCAGAAGGGTTCCTCTGTCTCCATAGCCTCCCCAACATTTGTTGCTGCTGTCCTTTTTGATGCATGCCATTCTCACAGGAGTGAGGTGGTATCTCAGTGTTATCTTTATTTGCATTTCTCTGACAATCAGCGACCTGGAGCAGTTTTTCATATGTTTGTTAGCCTTTGGGATCTCCTCTGAAGTGAATGTTTTGTTCATATCCTCTGCCCATTTTTGGATGGGGTCATTTGCTTTTTAGGTGCTAAGTTTGCTAAGCTCTTTGTGTATTTTGGTGATTAGTCTCTTGTCTGATGTATGGTATGTGAAGATCTTCTCCCATTCTGTGAGGGGTCTCTTGGTTTGTGTGATAGTTTCTTTGGCTGTGCAGAAGCTTTCCAATTTGATGTATTCCCATTGATTTGTTTCTGCTTTAGTCTTTTTTGCAATTGGGTTTTTTTAATTGAATATGTCCTTGACTTTTAGGTGGGAAACTGTTTTACCAATGTTTTCCTCTAAGTATTTGATAGTTTCTGGTCTAACATCCAGGTCCTTGATCCACTTGGAGTTGATTTTTGTTTCTGGTTCAATTTCATTCCTCTGCATGTTTCAAACCAGGTTTCCCAGCTCCATATATTGAAGAGAGTCTCCTTCTTCCATTTAATACTTTGGGTCCCCTTATCAAAGATTAGATGTTCATAGGTGTGGGGGTGATAAAACTTATCTTTTCTGACCTCAATACCCATTTTTTGCTAGTAAGAAAATGTTCAGAATCATGTGTGTCCCCCAACATAATTTTAATATGCCTAGTAAGCTATAAACTTTCAAATAAATTTAATATGCCCATTTCAGATTCTTCATGCCCTCTCTGAGCACAATGCTTTCAGCTTTCCAAACAAAACCAAAACAGAGGGAGTCAGGAGGTAGCACAGTGGGTTAAGCCCATGTTGCCTAAAGCACAAGGACCAATATAAGTATCAAGGTTAGAGCCCCTGGCTCCCCACCTGCAGGGAAGTCGCTTCACAGGGGGTGAAGCAAGTTTACACGTGTCTTTCTCTCCCCCTCTCTGTCTTCCCCTCCTCTCTGCATTTCTCTCTGTCTTATCCAACAACAACAACATCAGTGATAACTACAACATTAAAACAACATGGGCAACAAAAGGGAATAAATTAATAAATATTTAAAAATAACAGTGGAAATAGCAACAATAAACATGGTTTCTTATTGGCTAAGAAAAATATGCAGGGGGCTGAGCAGTGGCGCACCCAGTGAAGTGCACATAATAAAAAAGCATAAGGACCAGCTCAAGGATCTGAGTTTGAGCCCTTACTCCCCACCTGCAGGGTCTGCTTCACAAAGTGGCCATTTTTTTTCTAATCATTGGATAGGACAAAGAGAAATTGGGGGGTGGGAGGATAGAGAGGGAGAGAGACAGAGAAACAGCTGCAGATCTGCTTCACCACCTGTGAAGCAACGCACCTGTAGGTGGGGAGCCTGGGACTCAAACCAGCATCCTTTTGTGGGACCTTGTGCTTTGTAGTATGTGCACTTAAGCCAGTGTATCACTGCCTTGCCTTTCACTTATAAAGCTTACAATAAAGTTATAACACAATGTTATCTCAATAAATTAATTGAATGAATATATATATATATATATGTTTGTGTGTGTGTGTGCATGGTAAGGATAAGCTATGCAAGAATGATAAAATATCTTGCAATATACTATTTTTAAGTAATTTAGAAATACCTTTTATTCACTAGTATTCAATTTTTACAACTTGTATGAAAACAAATGATCATATTTTATTTTTTATCCCTGATCCAGCTTCCTGGTCCTTTTCCGAACCATGGCATAATCTCCCCAGAGAATAAGTTGGATCCACCTGCATATCATATTTCAGGCTAAAAAAACAAACAAACATAAAGCTATTATAGTCATAGGCCCTTTGGAATATAACTAAAATAGGCCTACTAACTATCTACAAAATGGAGACCCCTCAACTCATCATCTCAACTATCCCAGCCTTTAGGTTAATAATTAGTCAACAATTTGTTTGGCTTTATATATTAACTCTTTTTTCAGTCATCAGGTTCCAGATGCTAAGATGTTGCCAACCAGACTTCCCTGGACAGACAACTCCACCAATGTGTCCTGGAGCTCTGATTCCCCAGAGCCCCGCCCCCGACTAGGGAAAGAGAGAGACAGGTTGGGAGTATGGATCGACCTATTAATGCCCATGTTCAGGTGGCAAGCAATTACAGAAGCCAGAACTTCCACTTTCAGTATCCCACAATGACCTTGGGTCCATAATCCCAGAGGGTTAAAGAATAGAAAAGCTATCAGGGGAGGACATGGGATATGTAGTTCTGGTGGTAGGAATTGTGTGGAGTTGTACCCTTCTTATCCTGTATTTTTTCTCAGTGTTTCCTTCTTATAAATAAATATTTTAAAAAAAGAAACATATATAGGCTGATAGCAATGTGTTGGCTTTACTGAGATGTTTGATATCCAGTTTTATTCTTTAATAATATTAATTTAGTAAGTTCTAGCTTACATTTCAGTCAACTATAAAATTAACTGTATCATTTGTTTTTAATTTTTTCTCATGAATATAATTTTTAAATTTTTTTTATTTAAAAAAGAGACATTAACAAAACCATAGAATAAGAGGGGTACAGTTCTGCACAATTTCCATAACCCGATCTCCATATCCCATCCCCTCCCCTGATAGCCTTCCCATTCTCTGTCTCTCTGGGAGTATGGATCCAGGGTCCTTGTGGGTTGCAGAGGGTGGAAGGTCTGGCTTCTGTAATTGTTTCCCCGCTGAACCTGGGCGTTGATTGGTCGATCCATACTCCCAGTGTGCCTCTCTCTTTCCCTAGTAGGGTGGGTCTCTGGGGAAGCGGAGCTCCAGTACACAATGATGGGATCGTCTGCTCAGGGAAGTCTGGTCAGCATCTTGCTGGCCTCCGGAACCTGGTGGCTGAAAAGAGAGTTAACATACAAAGCCAAACAAATTGTGAACAATAATGGACCTAAAGACTTTTAAAATATACATAGATTTATGTCACTTTTCTATTGAAGCTTTTGCTGTTATGATATCTAAACTTGAAACTATGATAATTAATCAGGAATAGAAGTACCACTGGAAGATATATTTTTCTATTTTTATGTGTAGTCCTAGCTGCTTAAGTGTGTAAACCTTAAAGTATATATTTTTTTTTCTTAAATTAACTTTATACACAGATATTTTCATAAAATCGAAGGATCTAGGTCATTGTACTTGCATCCTCCCCACCCCATGACATACAGTAGTATAGATAAAAAAATTTTAATCAAGTGAGCATTGAGATATGTAAAATATGAGAGAAGCTATATAAATCACAGTGTAAGATTAGGAAGTCTGGAAAATATAAAATGTACTCTATTTATATGTAATTCTCATTTTTCAAAGATGCCACAGAGGTTGAATTAAAAGCTTCATCTGCATGAAATTTTCTATATTTTAATGTGTATGATGGACTTTTTAAAAAATATTAAATTTTAAAATCATTGGGGTACTTGTGATTGCACCATCGATGATGAAGTTACTTTAAATTTTAAACACAACCAAAACAAGAGCAAATGTCACATTATTCCAGGTTTTGTTTTGTTTTGTTTTGTTTTTTGATGGTTTAGAGGTATCAGTCAAACCTACAGTTCAGTTGGAGCAGGTGGATTGGGCAGGGGCTGAGTAGACAGAATTCCACCTATGGTTTCCTGGATTAGCAATCTTTGCTCCTTTACAGATTTGTAGAAGTTTTGTCTGGACATATCATTTACTTGTCTAGATTTTCCAGTGATAGTTATATTTTTGTACAGTCTTAAACTATGCTTTTTTAATTATGCAAAGATTTCACAAGAGTGTACTGGAGCTCCGGAATAAACAAAGCAAAATCATGGCTATGAGCTAGTTTATCTTAACAAGAGCCAAAAAAATGACTCTACAACTAGCTCTCCCATTACCCCAAACTTTTTGTTATAGTGACTAGTACTTTTTAGAGCAGTTCTTTTATTTATTTATTTATTTATTTATTTAGTCTCCAGGGTTATTGCTGGCGCTCAGTGTCTGCACCACGAATCCACTGCTCCTGGAGGTTATTTTTTTCCCCTTTTGTCCCCTTGTTTTATCATTGTTGTGGTTATTATTGATGTCATTGTTGTTGAATGGGACAGAAAGAATGGAGAGGGAGGGGAAGACTGAGAGGGGGAGGGAAAAACAGATACCTGCAGACCTGCTTCACCACCTGTAAAACAACCCCCCTGCAGGTGGGGATCCAGGGGCTCAAACCGGGATCCTTGGGCTGGTCCTTTAGCTTTGCGCTATGTGCACTAAAACCACTGTGCCACCACCCAGCCCCCTTGGAGCATGTCTTCAGAGAACATACATTCTTTCTTGTTTCCTACTTACTGACCCTAGGCTTGCTTTTGCCCTTTAGTAGTGATAATTAATTAATTAATTAATTAAATTTTTGGTCGAGGAAGGGAGTACTTTCTCAAGCTGAAGAAAAGTCAGATGCAAACTGGAGCCATAGACACTGAAATTCTTCTCCACTGGCTGGACTCATGGCAAATAAAACTGATGGGAAACTTTGAGAAAGCATGTGGGCAGTGAAGCAAAACACTAAGCTTTATATGACATAAAACAAAAACTTGATCTAGGATACTTCTTAAATTTTGCTGTGCAAAGGAATGAGCTGGAGTTTTGTTCAGTTATGACTCAGATTTTCAGCTTTTTGGAGAGAGGAAGCAAGACTACATATATATATATGTATATACATTAGACAGAGAAAAATTGACAGAAGTCAGGAAGATAGAAAGAGGGGAAGATAGACATTGGCAGACCTACTTTCTCACTCATGAAGTAGCCCTCCTCTCCACCCCCACAGGTGGGGAGTCGGGGTTTGAACCTGGGTCCTTGCACTTGGTACTATGTGTGCTTAACTGGATGCACCACCACCTGGCCTCCAAAATTTACATGTTAAACAGGCTTTCAAGTTATGCTGTTAATGCTGGTTCACAGATGCCCTTCAGTTAGTTTTCAGGGGTATAAAAATCTACCTCTGTGGGAGTTGGGCTGTAGCACAGTGGGTTAAGCGCAGGTGGCGCAAAGCACAAGGACCGGCATAAGGATCCCGATTCGAACCCCGGCTCCCCACCTGCAAGGGAGTCGCTTCACAGGCGGTGAAGCAGGTCTGCAGGTGTCTATCTTTCTCTCCTCCTCTCTGTCTTCCCCTTCTCTCTCCATTTCTCTCTGTCCTATCCAACAACGACGACAACAACAATAATAACTACAACAATAAAACAACAAGGGCAACAAAAGGGAATAAATAAATAAAAATAAAATATTTTTTAAAAAGCTGAAAAAAATCTACCTCTGTGATGTATTACTTCATAGAGGTAGATTTGAAGAGGTAGATTGAAGCAAGTAATTCAAACTCTGGGGCATTTATTTACTTTTACAGTTAGTCATATAGTGATTTAAATACCTACCTCACATGAACAGTTTGAGACAAAGTGAATACTGAGTGTATACCTCCAACACATAGTATAATGCTACAGCATTATATTTACATTTTTGGTTAGTCGGTAATTCACATCTTCCTTTCATTGCTATAATTATTAGAACAAAGGGAAAATAGGAACACTTCCTACTAATTTTTGGTGGTTTTTTCTATGGAATTCTATTATTATTAGCAGCAATTCACTTGACTGAAGCTTCCAGTAGAAGGTAAGTGGTAGGTAAGAGTTGATGGACTCATATAAACTTGTCCTGCTGGTTAATTTTGCTGAGCTTTATGCATCTGTTAAGGGTATGCCTATATGTCCTCCTCCACTTCCTCTTCCTTCTCCTCTTCTTCCTCCACCTCCTTCTCCTCCTCCTCCTCTTCTTCTTCTCTCTCTCTCTCTCCCTCTCTCTCTCTCTCTCTCTTACACACACACAGTCAAGAACATAAACTACAGAAAGAAGATAGCTTCTGAATGACTAGCGTCAAGTAAAAATTGATAGTGAGTCATTGCTTTTTGAAATGGACTCATTGCAGATTATCATATGAATGGGTGAGGTAATTTTCCCTGAGCTCAAAAATAACCCAGATACAGTATGCAATTTAAGAAAAAAAATCTTTAATTTTCCATGAGTTCCTTAAGGTGTTTGTGTGGGAAATGCTTGAAATCGACTAAGGATATGTAAATTCCACTGCAATTAAGCAGGGCCTGGCATAGACCAGGCTGACAGTAATCAAGAAGCCAGCCTCAACTGGATTTCACCAAAGTACAAATTTATAAGGATTGTCTCTTGAAAGCAACAGTAATTGGGAAGGTACATTACTTGCAAGCAATAAAGCAGACTTTGATAATGAAAAAAAAAAGAACAAGAAGTTGGTGTGTTAGTGTACTCAAGGGAAACCAGAAAGAATACATGAAGATGAAAACAGCTTCTGAATAAACTTCAAGGGACAAGAACAAAGTAACTTCACATGAAGCTGATAGCAGGATTGCCGCCATATTTTCCATCATTCATTTAAACAAACTCTGAGACTTCTATTCTTCTGAAAAACAAGAATTCCAAATGAAAGTCTGATGAGCAACATCTTGGGTCTTTGAGAGTGATGATAAAGATAATAATTCCAGATCTACAGAAGCATGTAATGCCCAAGGAAATAAATAGAATACTGGAGATTCAGTGAGGTAAGAAAGAACAATACCTTTTCTAGATACAGGATAAAATACATGGCAGGGAGCCGGGCAGTGGCACAGTGGGTTAAGCGCACATGGCATGAAGCACAAGGATGGTCATAAAGATTCCAGTTTGAGGCCCTGGTTCCCCACCTACAGGGGAGTTGCTTCACAGGCAGTGAAACAGATCTTTAGGTGTCTATCTTTCTCTCCCCCTCTCTGTTTTCTTTTCCTCTCTCGAATTATTTCTGTCCTATCCAACAACAACAATAGTAGCAACAACAATGAGGGTAGACAGCAAGGACAACAAAAGAGTAAAAAAAAATTTTTTAAATATGGCAATCTTGGGCTTAATTATAACTGTCATTGTTATCAAGGAATATATGGTCAGGAGTTTCTAGGAAGTTGTCACATCAAAATTCTGGTACAACAAATGATTTTATGTCTTTTTTTAATTTATTTTTTATTTATGAAAGGATAAATTAACAAAACCATAGGGTAGGAGGGGTGCAACTCCACACAATTCCCACCACCCAATCTCCATATCCCATCCCTTCCCCTAATAGCTTTCCCATTCTCTATCCCTCTGGGAGCATGAGCATTTGGTAGTACTTAAGAATTTAATATTTGAGAGAGTCTGGACTCTCTCAAAAGCCTAGACCAAGTAGATCAGAAGCAACCAATGGCACAGCTACATACAAGATACTGGGTACTATACAGCAAACCCTAACAAAAGGACTTTTCAAAGTTAACCCAATTACCAAATAATGTGATGATAACATTAACTATACATTGTCTTTTTGAACCCTAAGACATCTCCACTTTTTGAACCTCACATCTCCATTATAGAGCCTATATTTCCCCCAGTCCTGGAACCTTAGGATAGGGCCCACTTTCCCGCATGCCTCTCCCAATCCATATCAAATAATATTGCATCTGCCGATCGCAACATAATCAACACAACGATTGCCACCTCAACATGCTTCAGCTCATACTGTGTCCAGAGACTTCACGTGTGGAATGACAACCCTTCAGCTTCATTACTCTGGTGAGACCTTTCCTTTCATAGTATTCTCTAATTCCATTCCAGGTGGTTCACTTTCTAACAAATTCCCAAAACCTAGATATAGACCAGGTTCTGTGAGAGAGAGCATATGTTCACACTTATCCATAAACTACTGCAAAATATATACCTGAAAGCAGAAGTACACTAGAGTTTGCAGTGAGTACCCCCCTAACACTTCCTCTCTACTATTCCAACCTTTGGGTCCATGATTGCTCAACAATTTGTTTGGCTTTGTATGTTAACTCTCTTTTCACCAGGTTCCAGATGGCATCAGGATGCCGGCCAGGCTTCCCTGGACTGAAGACCCCCCCCCAATGTGCCCTGAAGCTCCGTTTCCCCAGAGACCCACCCTACTAGGGAAAGAGAGAGGCAGACTGGAAGTATGGACCGACCAGTCAACGTCCATGTTCAGCGGGGAAGCAATTACAGAAGCCAGACCTTCTACTTTCTGCAACCCACAAGGACCCTGGGTCCATGCTCCCAGAGGGATAGAGAATGGGAAAGCTATCAGGGGAGGGTATGGGATATGGGGATCTGGTGGTGGGAATTGTGTGGAGTTGTACCCCTGCTACCCTATGGTTTTGTTAATTTATCCTTTCTTAAATAAAAAATAAATAAATAAAAGAATTTAATGTTGAGGGACCAACTCTTGTGTGATTTAGGAAGATGATATATCCAGAGATGATATAACATTGATGGAAGGGCCATAATAGTAACCCAAACATTAGGTTTCAGAAACATGCTCATCTCTCTAAATTACTGATTTTCTCACCCATTCTTCAAAACTGGGCCCCTAGTGTAGGAACTGGGAAAGAATATAACGAAATCATGCTTCTATCAACTTTCACTATCCCTCCTCCTTCCAGCCCAATGTACTTAGTAGCTCACTAAGAGTTTCTTTTATGAAAGTTGAGTAAGTAAAACAAATTTTGGCACATATCTAAAGTTGACCTGTTTGTGGCCGCATGAAAGTATAGTTTAAGGGATTTCCATTAACAATGGTGGCAGGGGAGATAGCTTAATGATTATGCAAACATATTCACATACCTGAGGCTCCAAGGTCTCAGGTTCAATCCCCTACATACCTATAAACCAGAGGTGAGCACTGCTCTGATGAAAAAAAAAAAGACATAAATAAATAAATAAATAAATAAAAGACATAAATAAATAAAACAAAATTAAGACAGTGGTAAACTTTAGATATCCTCATTCAGGACAGTATATTTGGAGGTGTGGTGAACAAGATGAAACTTTCAAGAATGCACAAGGGGGAAAAATAAGAATGACCATGGCCTACCAATCTATATCAAGTTTCAGTGTAAATCTTTAAGAATGAAGATTCTCCTAGATTTATTTAACTATAGAACCAAACAGAGGTCATCTGTGTCAATCTCATTTAACTTTTGTCTAGAAAAATAATACCATCAAAGCAATAAAAATATTCACCCTTCGCTTAAGGGGATTTCTCCAAATCATTTAATCAGAACAAACAATTTTTTCATCTATCTCCATAAACATCTCTCCTACCAGGATAAATAAATTGTTCTTTTGGGCAAACTTCTTACTTATCAAACAAAGAATTTCCTTATTGTACTCCACTTTAAGATCATTACCTCAAAACATCCACCAATATTAAAGTTTCAGGTTAAAAAAGCAAACTTATCTAAATCCATTCAGGTCCAGGCCTTGAACGATCTGCCTTAAATGACAAAGCTCTTCAAAATTTCCCTTAAACTGCCTTTTCTGAAAAGAGTTTTTAGGGCTTCGTTAGGGCTGTGTCCTCCTTTACTGCAGTTACCCAAATAAAGTTATATTTGTTTCATTAATACATTTTCTGGTATAAGGAATGTCTACTGTTGATTGCTTACTGAAACCATCTAAGGAGATGTTTACTTCCTCTGAGAATCTCCAAGATAGGTAGGCATGATAACAGACCAAGAACAAGAAGCCAAGAATGGATGGAGTAAGAGGTGACATGAACCCATTATCCTTATCAGCAAACTTTGCAAAGAAGTCTGTCTCAATCATAGATGACCATTTTTTCCAGTTTATTTTCAATGCATCTCAGGTAGTTAGAAATTTAAATAATATGGGAGTCCGGTGGTAGCACAGTGGGTTAACTGCACGTGGCGCAAAGCGCAAGGACCAGTGTCAAGATCGTGGTTCCAGCCCCTGACTCCCCACCTGCAGGGGAGTCACTTCAAAAGTGGTGAAGCAGATCTGCAGGTCTCTCTCTCTTTCTCTCTCGCTCTCTCCCTCTCTGTCTTCTCCTCCTCTCTACATTTCTCTCTGTCCTATACAACAACAATGACATCAATAACAACAACATTAATAACTACAATAAAACAAGGGTAACAAAAGGAAGTAAATAAATTAATTAAAAAAGAAATTTGAATAATGTGAAACTTCTTTATAAAGCATAAATTTCTACCCTTCTCTTTCAAGAACTGGCAAAAAGAAGAGAAGTATAGTTCATCAGATACTCATATGTTTCGCAGTGTTTATTACATAATAAATTCAGAGAGTAGGGGACCAGGTGGTGGTGTACCCCATAAAATGCACATAGTAGGAAACCCAAGGACCAGTTCAAGGATCCAGGTTCTAGCCACCAGCTATCCACCTGCAGGAAGGACACATCACAGGCAGTGAGGCAGGTCTGCAGGTGTCTATCTTTCTCTTTCTCTGTTTCCCCATCCCCTCTTATTATCTCTGTTCTATCCAGTGAAATGAAAAATGACTAGCAGGAGCAGTGGATTTGTAGTGCTGGTACCAAGCCCCAGTAATAACCCTGGAGACAAACAAACATAAATAATAATAACAAACTAACAAATAAAGAAGGAAATTTAGAGTCCAAGAGCATCCCTCCTGTTGAGCTAGCATGCCAGTGAAAGCTGTCAGTGGGACCTCTGGCAGAAGAGTGTTGTGATCTCTGAACTTGAAATAGAACACTGAGAAATACTCATTCCATTCTCTCAAAAAGAAGTCAAAGCCAAGCAGTAGAATAACTAAGCCCATTCTAACACTATTATTTTCAAGAACTGTGGCCACTGGCATTTCTATGGTCTTTTAAGAAACTCCACAAATATCTTATAAAAACTTTCTATGGCAAAGCCTTCCTTCCCCTCTTAAAGTACAGTTACTGAGGAGATTTATTTTGTTCCTTTTCCACATTTTCTATTTTATGTGTGGTGTCCATGTGTAGTTATTTATTTATATTTCATCTACTTAAAAAAAGTGATTTGATGCAACTTATGATAGAACTGAAAGTAAAATGAGCCCCAGCCATCATCTCCCCAGACAATAACTTGGATCTACCTGCATATCAGATTTCAGGCTCAAGTAAAAGAAAAAAAAAAAAAAGTAGTATAGCTGCAGGCCCTTTGGAATATAACTAAAATATGCCTACTAGCTATCTACAAAATGAAGACCCGCCCAACTCTTCATCTGCACTACTCCAGCTTTTAAGCTCATGATGAGTCAACAATTTGTTTGGCTTTATATGTTAACTCTTTTTTCAAAAACCAGTTTCCATATGCTAAAATGATGGCAACCAGACTTCCTTGGACAGACAACCCCGCCAATATGTCCTGGAGCTCTGATTCCACAAAACCCCACCCTCCCTAGGGAAAGAGAGAGAGGCTGGGAATATGGATAGACCTGTCAACAACCATGTTCAGTGGGGAAATAATTACAGAAGCCAGACCTTCCACCTTCTGCATCCCACAATGACCCTGAGTCCATAATCCCGGAGGATTAAAGAATAGGAAAGCTATCAAGGGATGAGATGGGATACAGAGTAGTGTGAATTGTGTGGAGTTGTACCCCTCTTATCCTATGGTTTTGTCAGTGTTTCCTTTTTGTAAATAAATAAATAAATAAGCCCCAAATATTTATTCTGTTAGGAGTAAAATAACAAGTTGCTTATACTTCTTATAAAATTGAAGGCAGCATCAACTGTCTCTCATTCCTGTAGCCCAATGTGTAGAACATTCTGCAGTAGGAAATCCTAAGTCCAAATTTTCACATCCAAGGAAACAAAACTTTATTTGTTAATTTACTGAACCTTGGCTCCCTAAAGACAACAAATATATTCTCTACTAGGTGAGGCATCTCCCAAACCCAAAATTGCTCTTATTACTTTTCTTTCTTGTAGTGTGTGCATTTTTTTTCTTGACAGACTGTTTTTTTTTTTTTTTTTAATTTTCTAGTGGGTTAAACCATAGCTCCAAAAACAGCTGTTACTTATCCCTGGGGCCTATTAATATTAATTTGTTTGGAAAGGTATCATTGCAAATATGACTGAGTTAAGGGTTTGGGGATAAGAAAATTACATAGATGGTCTGTGTTTGTTCTTAATTCCATCACAAGTAAAGATGATGGAGAAGCAGGGAAAGCACAACGGAGAAGATGATTTAAAGAAGGAAGCAGAGAATACAGACAAGGTGACAGCCCCGCGATGCCAGTAGTCAGGACAAACTGAAGTGATGAGGAAGAGCTTGCTCTGTGGCATCTGTAGAAGTATGATTCTGTAAAACTGATCTCATCAAGTTAAACAAGGTCGGCATTCAGGTTCAAGAATAAAGTTAATTATTTTAAGTCATCCAGTTTGTAATAATTTATTACAGAGTACATAGAAAAGTAATATATTCTATCTCCTTTCTCTAGACCCCTTACTTCTCCAACTTTCTACACACAGAAAATTTTGTCGTTGTGTGCTCTCACAGTCTTTAGACTTTCCAAAACTTTACAATTGTGACTCTTGGAGGCATCAGTCATAGGCAACGACTTAGCGATGAGCTTACCATCTCACATGTTGCACAAACCTTTATCTTGGAAAAAAAATTCTCTGTGGAATTTTGTCTTTTTCCAGTGCTTCTAGGGCTCTCTTGTTAGGTTAGTGACTCGTGCTCCATTGCCCAGTGAGCTTCCCTGGCCTTGCATCCCAGTAGCCAGTAAATAGACGTGTACATATGCAACAGCTCCCATGCCCCAAGAGCCTTTGCTGACTCCTAATCTGTGAACTCCAGACTTCAGGGCTCCAGTGACCCATAAGCCTGTGCCCTGGGCTCATTTATTTCTTTGGCCTATGTGCAATTGTTTGTCCCTCAGCGCTCTTAAGGGCAAAGCAAGTACACGCCATGGGGGCTCCCTCCTGATCAACCCCCTCACATATCAACCAACAACACTAAAAATGGCCTAAGAACAGAAGCTGCTTGTACCCATTTAAAGGCTTTCAGAAAAGGAGCTGCTTATCACCACTACATCTTCTCAATCAGCTGGACTCAGACCAAAAGCCAAAATTATGGGTGGCTTGTAGCATGAGTGACAGACTGTAGTCTCTATTTAGATGTGAAGAGGCCCTGTTGCTTGCCCTCACCAACAAACACCCTGCTTTCACTTACAGACATCAATGATGAATATTAGGTTGTGCAGTTAAATAGATAATGTTGGGATGTGGGGGTAGAGGTAAGTGAACTTTCGTTGGCTAGGGGTTGGTAAACTTTCATATCTAAGGAGTTGGCCAGGGGGGAGCCCCCATGGCGTGTGTTTGCTTTGCAGCAGAGGATATCTTTAGGTGGACAGCCTACTATGATCTAGTTAGGCCCATCCAAGGATGGGTTAAGAAGAAAAGCTATTAGACTTAGCTCCAGAGAAAAGTGTTTATTCATACAGAAGGTCAGAACAAGGAGATGGTCAAAACACAGTTGGTCATTTCAATGGAACTTTCAAAGAAAAATTTAGACTACTCCAGACCTAAGAAACTTTCAAAGGGAGATCAGGATGCCCCAGACCTAGGGAGCTTTCTAAGGAAAACATACCTATAATAACAGTAATGTTGTTTGAGGTTATTCCTGATGTTAATGAAAACAATTATACATGATGTCATCTGTATCCTTGATGTTAATTAAAATAATCGTACACAATGTCAACTATATCTGGGCAAAAAGTGCTTAAATAATAAACTTTTTCAGACATAGGGCAGAGACGCCTCTCTCCTGCAACTGAAACAGCTGAAGATTCTCTCTCTTCAATCATCTCGCCAACTCCCACTTTCCTTCAGGGACTCTAAATTACTTTTGCCAGGGCCAGCTCCCAGCAATGTAAGAAATTCTAAAGAGATTTATATCGGAAATATAAGAAACCAGACTTCCGGAGCTGTGGTTATGGGGTAGTAACTGCCACACATCAACCACTGATCAACTAGAATAAGCAATGTAAAATCACCGAAAAACTCAAAAATACAACTGTGTTTATTTCAGAAACACACCATCCTCCCATGCTGTTATACCCACTCACCCCCACCTGAGACTGGAACTACAACAGGGAGACCATATGTTGACATCACAGACATTAAACCAGCCTATTGGAACAGGATAAAATATCTTCCCACTCTTACCTACAACTGATCCAATGTTGATGAACCAAGTCCAACTTAAAAAAAGACTATTGTACAGGGAGATATAACCATCATCAATATATATGTGTGCACCCAAATATATAAAAAAATCTATAAAGGCCTTAAATGAAGTCATAGACAAGTTGAACTCAACAGATAAATTCAGAACCTTTCATCTCCCCCTCAAAAATATACATTTTTTAAAGTACACATGGAATATTATTAAGGAGTGATCATGTTGGGAAACAAAGGAATCTTTAATAAATATGTGAATATTGAAATCATAAAAAATATCTTTCCTGATTATGAGACAATGAGATCAGAAGTCAACAACAAAAAGAAACAAAGACATACACTCAAGCTATGGAGACTGAACAATATACTTCTGAATAACACATGAGTTACTGAAGAAATAAAAAGAGAATTTGAAAATCAGTTGGAGAATAATGAAGGTGAAGAGACCAACTACCAGATTCTGTGGGATGCAGCAAAATCTGCCCTCAAAGGGAAGTTTATAGCCATACAAGCCCATATTAACTAACAGCAAAGATCTCAGATGAGCTACCTGACATCACAACAGAGCCAGTTAGACAAGGAAATGATCAAAATTCAAGCAGAAATTAATGAAATAAAATCCAGAAAGACAATCCAAAAGTTTAATTACAACAAGAGCTGTTTCTTTGAGAAGATAAGTAAGATAGATAAATCACTGGCTAGATTCAAAAAAGCAAAAGAGAGAAAACTATGATAAAAACAATCAGGAAAGAGAAAGATGAAATTACATATGAAGATGGGGAAATACAAAGAATCACAAATGAATATTGTGAACATCTCCATGGGAATAAATTGGACAACCTAGAAGAGATGGATGCATTTCTAGAATCACACCACGTGCCAAGCCTGACCATGGAGGATGTAAGTAAAGAGATGAAAAAAGAGATTGTTTCACCTATGTGTGGATTCTAGAGATCTGATTCACAGGAACTTGCCAAATAAAAACCAACTGAACCAAACCAAACAAGCAAGCAAACAAACAAAAAACAAAGCAAGCAAACTGTAAAACTTGTGAGAACTATGGCGTTTATCTGCAGGAAGAGAGAGTGGGTACACAGAACTTGGTGGATGTAATTTGAAGTTTACACTGTAAACTTATAAGATTGTAACCCACTATCAATCACAAATATAAAAAATGGAAAAATTAATATATAAGAAAGCAGAACCCTTTGATGTCTCAGGCATAATAAGAATCTCTTTGCATAACCATTATGCATTTGCCCACCTCATTATTATTCTTTCTTTTCTTCTTTAATGGTTTTGAATAAATGTGCAGTCTCTTTTATAGTGTTATATCCTCAAAACTCTCATGACCTCATGACACTCACCTTAAGTCTCAAACCTCTGACAAGATTTGTAATACCTTAATATGGATTCATCTTCAATGGCTTTTTTTGTTTGCTTGCTTTGCTTTCGTTTCTCTCTCTCTCTCTCTCCCTCTCTCTCTCTCTCTCTGTGTGTGTGTGTATGTGTCCCTGTACATATACACACAATAAATGTCTACACAATGTAGGTTTATTCTAAACATAGTGCCATAGCACAAACTTTTTATTTTGGCTTTGAGGAAGTGAGTACTCTGAGTTCAAATCAGTTTATATATAATTTACCATCCTGGGATATTTGTAGCTTATGCCATAGGAATCCAAGTGCCACATCTCTCTATGATGAAGTCTTGAGATTTGGCAAGCTCTTCTTATGAGCCCTCCTCCAGAGTATTTGTGGGAAGGGGAGTGGCTGGGGAATATCTGTGCATAAGGTCCTTTGGAAATATATAAACATAACAGAATGTCATTTACTTCTACTGGGATTCAGTTAATTAGCTGTTCTCAGTTCAGTGTATCTGTTAGTTCTTCAAATTGTGATACCTAGCATGCATGATATAAATTAAGGTTTTCCATCTGTCCATGACAAAGTCTTGGGGTTTCATTTTTCACAAGGGATTTTTCTTGCTTCTGAATAATCCAGGAAGATGATATGTTTTTATTGCTGTCTATGGCAGTGAGTGGTCTTTTTTTTCCCCTTTTGTCTTGAAGGAGACAACTCTTCGAGGAAGAGAAATCACTTGGTATATTATTGCTAGTTCTAACTTTCTGTTACATGCAGTCCCCAAGGAAGCATCTATTGTTTCTGGAGGGATGTTAAATCATTACCCACTAAAGTGCTCAGATCCATATCTAGGTGCATTACCCTCTGAATTGTCATTGAATAGGCCTGTGCTAAAATTATTTTGATTATAAATTCTGAGAATTACATTTTACCATCTTTCAAACAAGACTATATTTTTTTATTTCTGATTCTTTTTATTTCTATTTTGATAGAACAGAGAGAAATTGAGAGGGAAAAGGAAATGGAGGAGAGAAAAAGATATACACCCATAGACCTGCTTCACCACAAGTGAAACTGCAGGTGGGGAGTGGTGGGGGCTCGGGGATGGGCTTGAACCCAGGTCCTTATGTATGAATGATTTTGCACATAGCACTGTGTGCTTAACTGGGTTCACCACTGCCCTTTGATTTTTCTTTTAAATTAGTGATTACTATGTTTGGAGCTGGGAGTTGGTCAGCAATAGATTAAATCATCCATGTTACTAAAGATATGCCTTAGTAACTCTAAATTTCCAAAACAAAGCTAAATATTCTCTACCAGCTAATGTACAAAACTGAACCGGGAGTCAAAGATAAGGTAAGCATAGGGTGTCAAGGCAACATCATAAGTGAGACACTAGACTGTGGAGTCAAGAGTCAAAAAGCATACAGATGAAGCAAATTAAAGGAGGCTGGTAGAGAGGATGAGATTAGACTCAGATATGAGACAGTGACACGGAAACTATATTGAAAGTAATTGTTCTTCAAAAAGGAAAATTTTCACAGTCTCCTTCTGAACGAGAAGTCGATGCAGAGGAATGATTACATTGAAACAGCTATGACACCACTGGAGAGAGGGTGATGAGCAGAACTATACGACTCAATGTGTGGTTTGTATGCAGCAACAGCATTGCCAGGGACATTGTCAGAAATGCAGAATCTATGGGCCATCTCAACCTCACTACATGAGAGGTATTCAGGCTATTAGTCAATCTCATATTAAGCTTCATATAAAACATTCCGATTTAAAGTATAGATTTGAAATTGAGTTTGGATACTCAATCTACCACTTACTTGTCTTCTAAGCTTGAAGAAGCTACAAAAATTATCTAAGTCTCAGTGTCCTCATTGGTTAGATGATGCTAATAATATGTAGTTCTAAGACCCCTTCTGTTTCACTGATTTAATCCCCTCTGCTTAACACTGTATTCTATTTACATAACCACTGTTAACTAAGCACTGCCTGGCCTTCAGGGCATTGGTTTAATCCCCACTGGTTCATGATGTCTTTTTGCTCCACCCCCTCTCGTAATACACCCTGATTTGCACCAGTCACTTTTCGCTCCACTCTCTCTACGTCACATCCTGTTTCCACCCTACTTGGCAAGTATATATATAAGGACAGGATTGTGATTATAGTTTAGTTTAGCTTGGCTTATATTGTGCTGCATTCCACATGAATAAAGAGATACTGCATACAGCTCAGCCATGAGTTGCTGGTCATCTGTCTCCTGCCTGCAAGGCTAGCCCGACATAGTTCATGGAATTTTTGTGAAGTATGGATGAAACAATATATGTAAAACATTTAACACAGTATCTACTGCATAGTGACTGAAAGATGTTATTTATTTATTATTTATTCCATTTTGTTGCCCTTGTTGTTTTATTGTTGTAGTTATTATTATTGTTGTTATTGATGCCATCATTGGTGGATAGGACAGAGAGAAATGGAGAGAGGAGGGGAAGAGAAAGATAGACACCTGCAGACCTGCTTCTTCATTTGTGAAATGACTCCCCTGCAGGTGAGGGGCTGGGGGCTCGAACTGGGATCCTTATGCTGGTCCTTGTACTTTGCACCACCTGCACTTAACCTGCTGCGCTACCACCTGATTCCCAAGATGTTATTTATTTTATAAAATTAACCTGCCTGAAATTAAAATTTTAGGTTAGATTTTTTTAAAATGTGGTAAGTGGGAAAGACCTCAAACTAGTTGAGTCTATATACAGAAAACCAATAGCCAGTATCATAATTGTAAAAAATTGAAAGCATTTCCTTTCCAGTCAGGTACAAGGCAAGGCTGTCCATTATCACCACTACTATTCAGCATTGCCTTGGAAAGTCCTAGCCATAGCAACTAGGTAAGAAAAATGAATTAAGTGTATGCAGATCAGAAGAGAAGGAGTCAAACTATTCTATTCATCACAGACCCCTGCAAGCGTCAACCCGGCTTTGACCTAGCACGTTATGATTGGGCCCTCCTCAATCGCTATCGAACAGGCCATGGCCGGTACACCACTATGTTCCATCGCTGGGGAGCCAGAGACGACCCGAACTGCCCCTGCGGCTACAGACAGACTATGACCCACATAGTCAATGACTGCCACCTCTCCAGATTCAAAGGAGGTCTCGAAACTTTACATCAGGCTCAACCTGACGCTGTTGACTGGCTATGGAAGAAGGGCAAATGCTAGAAGAAGAAGAAGAAGAATTTACACGATATGATTTTATCTATACAAAACCCTAAAGAGATCAGTAGAAAACTTCTAGGTAACATTGAACAATATAGTAAAATGGCAGGTTAAAAAAATCAATATTTAAGTAGCAATGATGTTACTCTATGGAAACACCAAATAAGAAGAAAAGATATAAAAATCAATCCCCTTCTCCATAGAAACAAAAACAAATATTTGGGAATAAATTTAACAAAGTTAAGTGAAGGATTTATACACTGAAAACTATGAATCGTTCTTCAAGGAAATAGAAAGAAATACAACAAAATGGAAAGACATTCCATGCCCCTGGATTAGAAAAATTAACATTACCAAAATGACCATCCTGCCCAGAATCATATACAGATTTAATGTTAACCCCCTAAAAGTACCAACAAATGTATTTAATAAAATGGAACAAAAGCTTCAAACATTTATCTGGAACCAAAAAAAAAAAAAAAAATCCCAGGATTGCCAAAGCAATCTTAAAGAAAGAAGACCAGAGGCACTATACTACCTGACTTCAATCTATACTATAGACCTCTGAAACATGCAAGCAGTGAAATTAAAACATTACTTATCACCATGCACACAAGTCAACTCCAAGTAGACCAAGGATATGGACATTAGGCAAGAAATTATCAAATACTTAGAAGAGGACATTGACAGTATATTTCATGACCTATGCTTTTTTTAAAAAGCCTTCACGGATTCAAATTTAAAAGCAAAGAAAACAAACGTGAAAAGAAACCAATGGGACTATATCAAACTGAAAAGCTTCTGTGCAACAAAGGCTACCAACACCCAAACAGGAAGACATTCAATAGCATGAGAGAAGATCTTTATACAACACACATCAGACAAATCACTAATAACCAAAATGCATAGAGAACTCAGTAAACTAAACATAAAAGAGCAACCCCGTTAGAAAATGGGGCCAGGACATGAACAAATATTTCATAGATGAAGAGATCCAGATGACCAACAGATATATGAGAAGATACTCAAAATCACTGATCATCAGAAAAATGCAAATAAAAACAATGAGATCCCACTTTACACTTGCTAGAGTGTTATTCAACAGAAAGGACAGAAATGACAAATGTTGGAGAGGATATGGAGAAAAAAGGACTCTTCACTGCTGGTGGGAGTGCGAAATGGTCCAACAACTGTGGAAAACAATTGGGGACTTACTGATACACTAGGAGCGTAACTACCCTATGACCCAGCAATTCCTCTCCTGGAGATATACCCAAAAGGAAACAGAAACACCTATCAGAAGAGATCTATGTATACCTAATGTGCATAGTAGCACAATTTATAATTGCCAGAACCTGGAAACAACAGAGATGTCCAACATCAATTTCAGTAACTAAAAAAAAAAAAAAAGTTGTATGTATACACATGATGAAATATACCACTCAGCTATTAGAAAGGATGAAGTTGCCTCCTTTGTATCCTCTTAGATCAGTCTTGAGGACATCATATCGAGTGAGATAAACCAAAAAGAGAAAGACAGATACCAAATGATCTCACTTATCAATGGGAGTTAACAAGGTAGGAAATGGGACCAAGAACATACAGTGAAACATGTACTGATATGATGTATTGCTCCAAAGCTAAAGATTCTGGGGATAGAGGGGGTTAGGAGGAGAGGAAGAAAACTTTGGGGCCTGGTACATAATGAAATTGTATGCATATATTAATGACTAAACTGAACTATAAAGCATTAACCCTCTAAATAAAAAATTAGAAAATAAAGCTTTACTTTAGAAAATAAAGAATTAGAAATTCTTTAGAATTTTAGAAAATAAAGAATTTTTAGAAATATAAAATAAATAGAAATAAATATATAAAATAAATAGAAAAATATATAAAAATATAAAATAAATAGAAAATAATGAAATTTTAGAAAATAAAGAATTAGAAATTAGAAAATAAAGCAGAGAAAAAGGATCTAAAACATAGCTACTTTATTACCAACTACTGTTCTCATGACTCAGTAATTCACTCTCATTTTACAAATGTATAATCACCACTTATAAATTGCCACATATTGTAATAGACACTAATGTAGTTAGTTAATATGTAATTTTTAACCTAAAGGATTTTGCCTTTTTAGTACAGGAGACATTCAACAGGAACTGGCTTTTATCTTTAAGTCTTCAAATATTAGTAGGACTTAAGTGATAAAGAAATGGGAAAATAATTCTAGAACCATACCTATTGTAATTAATTGGAAGGGACTTTGCTGCACTGGAGCATAACAGACTTGACTAAGGGGAGAGTTTAAACAGATCAAGACTTCATTAGAGAGGCACAGGGGTACAGGACTTTAATATACTAGGTACCACTAAATAAGTTATAGGCAAAGGTAAATAAGCCAGTTTCATAAGCCAAGAATAAGTTACCCAAAGTTTAGACCCACGTGTTCATATTGTTCCAGTAAGTAGCATTCTGGTGGGTCCTGGGAAGCTTCAGCTGGGGGCCACTTATACTGCAGAAGGCACTGGGAAAAACAGGAGTAAGAATCCACCAGATCATGAAAAAGGTAATTACCAAGGTTTTAATTCACTTGTGTCCAAGCCTCAGAAAAGTGGCAACCCTAGACTATCTCTCTGACCAACTCCCAAATTCTGGCCAGCTACTCCCAGGCACCACCTCCTGCTCCAGTATCCAGTCACAGGATACACTTGGGAAAGAAGGCTGGATTTCAGTCACTTGCAAGTTACTTCAGTTTCCGCCAGTTCATCAGCATATGCTATGTCACAATACATATCATCATCATTATCATTTTCCTATCAGGGTTATCATGGTATTACTTACTGCACTTACACAATTCCATTGCTTTATTTTTTGAAAAAGGGCGAGAGAAAGAGAAAAAGAAAAGGAGAGAAGCAGAGAAGAGAAACACCACATCGGAGTTCCACAATTTGTGAAGCTTCTCCTATGGAAGTGCTCCCATGAAATGGCTGGGGACTCAAATCTAGGTTCTTATATGCGGTCAGTTATACACTCTACTAGGTGAGCTATCTCCTACCCTTTGGGTAATTGTGATTTTTAAAATATCAAATTTAGAACATGCATCAGGGAGTCTATAAGATTCTCAGAAGAACGTATAAGTAGAAATTCATTTCTGCATACATTTGTAGACTAACATCTATTCTGTTTTACTGAAGTTTTAGCCAGATATAGTGCCAGCCCTTCTTAGTTTTTAATTACAAACTTACTTGTGCATTTAGTTCTCACAATAATTGCATGAAAGTGATACTATTAAGAATTTTCTTGAAGCTGATAATTCTGACTTATGTCAAGATCAAGTTAGCTATATATTAAACATAAACAGTTTATTTCCAAAATTTATGCTTAGTTACTATGCTACAGTGCCTCTCAATAGGAACATGGATTAAAAAATAAAGCTCTTAATTGATATCAGTAGGCATTCTTTGTTTACCATGTAGGACAGAAAGAAAGTGAGAGAGAAGGGGGAGATAAAGAGAAACTCCTGTACTATTCCTTCATCATTCATGAAACTTCCCCCTTGCAGGTAGGGACTTTCCTTTTAAAGTTCATTGTTATTGAGGTAAAATTGGTTTAAAAAAACACAGTATAGTTTCAAGTATACAGTATTATAATTTAAAAACTGTATGTCATGTGAAAATTATTAATGAAAACGTTCACTAGAAAAATGAAATATCCAAGGGTGGTTCCTCTTGCTTCTCTTAATATTGTCCCCTTTGGCTCTCCAATGAAGCAGAAGAATCCTTGCAGCCAGCTGCTCTGTAAGATTTTAGCAACATTTCTATAGGCATAGGACTGATAGCAATGCGAATCCTATAAGAAAAATACTAGAACACTATATGTAGGAGTTCCTCCCTTTGGTTGCAATATAGAGATTAATTTATGGTGTAAGTTTCAACTATTTCTAATTGTGAAACAGAAGAAAGGATCAGTTTTTATCCTAGAACTGTGAGGGCAATAAAAATGTCCTAGAAATCTAAATGCCTTTGGGCTGTTGGAAAACTCAGGACATATTTTTCTGCTTTTCTATGCAAAAAATGTATCATGACTTCTCCAACAGCCAGAATAGTAAGTTTGATGACACCCAACAATGTAGATTTCAAAGCAGCAAGTAGAAATCTCTTCTCTAAATTAAGGAAATTAAACTATTTGTAATGATTTCAAACCATGTTCTCTCTCCCCTCCTCTCCTCTCCCCTCCTCTCCTCTCCCCTCCCCTGCCCTCCCCTCCCCTCCCCTCCCCTCCCCTCTCCTCCCTCTCCTCTCCTCTCCTCTCTTCTCTTCTCTCCTGCCCTCCCCTTATTTATTCCCCTCCCCTCCCTTCTCTTCTCTTCTTTCTTCTTGTCTTTGTCTTTTTTTCTCCCCTCTGCTCCCCTCCCCTTCACTTCTATTCTCTTCTCTTGCCACCAAGGTTATCACTGAGATTCTATGTTTGCACGACAACTTTAGCATTCTAAGCAGCCATTTTTCTCCTTTCTTTTTTGATGCGAGATGGTAAAGTGAGAAAGAGAAAGTGCACTGATGCACTTCTCCTGAAGCTTTTTCCATTCAGGTGGGAACTGTGAGCCTGAACCCAGGTCCTCATGTGTAGAAATGTGTGTGCTTCCCCAAACCTATGGATATCTAATCTTTGATAAGAGGGCCCAAAGTATTAAGTGGATGAAGGAAGCTCTCTTCAATAAATGGTGCTGGGAAAACTGGGTTGAAACATGCAGAAGAATGACACTGAACCACGTTATCTCAACAGAAACAAAAGTCAACTCCAAATGGATCAAGGACCTGGATGTTAGACCAGAAACTATCAAATACTTAGAGGAAAACACTGGGGGACCACTTTCCCACCTAAACCTTAAGAACATCTTTGATGATATAAACCCAATTTCAAGTAAGATTAAAGCAGAAACAAATCAATGGGACTTCATCAAATTGAAAAGCTTCTGCACATCCAAAGAAACTATCACACAAACCAAGAAACTCCTCACAGAATGGGATACAGCCTTCACATGCCATACATCAGACAAGAGACTAATCACTAAAATATACAAAGAGTTCAGCAGACTTAGCAACACAAAAGCAAATGACCCCATCCAAAAATGGACAGAGGATATGAACAGAACATTCACTACAAAAAGAGATCCAAAAGGCTAATAAACAAAAGAAAAACTGCTCCAGGTCACTGATTGTCAGAGAAATGCAAATACAGACAACATTGAGAGAGACCGGCTGGGAATATGGATTGACCTGTCAATGCCCACGTTCAGTAAGGAAGCAATTAAAGAAGCCAGACCTTCCACCTTCTGCACTCCATAATGACCCTGGATCCATACTCCCAGAGGAATAAAGAATAGGAAAGCTATCAGGGGAGTAGATGGGATACAGAGTTCTGATGGTGGGAATTGTGTGGAGTTCTACCTCTCTTATCCTATGGTTTTGTCAATGTTTTATTTTTATAAATAAAAAATAAAAAATTAAAGTAAATAAATATAAAAAATGTATGTGCTCTATAGGATGAATTACCTCCCTCCACCTCCCATCTTGCCCACACATACTTCCTGGAGGTTATTTTTTTTAATGTTTTTTAAATTTTTATTTATGAAATGGAAACACTGACAAGACCATAAGATAAGAAGGGTACAATTCCACACAATTCCCACCACCGGAGCTCCATATCCAATTCCCTCCCTTGATAGTTTTCCTATTCTTTATCCCTCTGGGAGTATGGACCCAAGGTCATTATGTGGTGCAGAATGTGGAAGGTCTGGCTTCTGTAGTTGCTTTCCTACTGAACATGTGAATTAACAGATAGATCCATACCCCCAGCCTCTCTCTCTCTTTCCCTAGTCAGACAGAGCTCTGGGGAAGCAGGTCTCTAGGACATATTATAAGCATTTCTGTCAACACAAATGAAGTGACCAGATGTCTCTTTTTCTCTCCACCTCTTTATTTCCCTCTCCCCTCTCAATTTCTTTCTGTCCTTGCTAGTAAAAACTAAAAAGAAAAAGAAAGAAAGAAAGAAAAGAAAAAAGTGTCCACTGGGAGCAGTGGATTCATAGTGTAGGCACAAAGGCCCAGCAATAACCCTTGTGGCAACAAGAAAAGAAAAAGAAGAAGAAAAAGAAAAAGAAAAAGAAATGGATGTAATGTAAATAAATGGCTAAAATGGGAAAGAAACACAAACCAAAAAAAAAAAAAAAGAATACTGAGTGAAGGCAGATATAGAATCTGCAGGACACAGTTGCTGTCCTGGAACTGGGAAGAAAAGGAAAATTAGAGGTGAACTCCTGCAGAGCTAGAGTCCATCGATTGCAGCAGGACATAGCTAGCTTGTTAGAATGCTTCAGCATCACAGAAGAGGGGCATATCATAACTAGCACTCAGACATCTGAAGATAAAGCAGCATCTGGCTGGTACTCCTATCTTTAAGAGGTGCAATCAATATGCCTTGGGATGTGGCAGGAAAAAATAAAAATAAAAGCAAAGAAGGGGCAAACATGGAGCCAGGAGCAAATGCCAGGGTGAAGCACTATAGCAAAAATGTTTTTGACAAAAATGTCCAGCAAAACAGAAAAGGCAAGGTTCTGAATCCTGTCTTATTTCTTTCTGGTCCTCCTTTAAGAGAACCCTCTGACAAAAAAGAAACCTTGAAGAGTTCCAGCCCAAACTCCATGACACAGAGCACAGAAAGTAAGTGGCTAGAACTTGGAAGAAGCACTCAAGTACACAATAATTTTCAGTGACTCATTAAGTGCAGCAATCAACTCAAAAGGCTTTAAAAGACACCATAAAGTACTCAATCAAATAATTTCTGCTTACACCTAAATACCCTCCTCTCCTACTTTCTGTTTCACCTTAACCAATAATGGTAAATCTAACACTGTTAGGACTGTCAGGACTACAAAAGCTGAATAAGGGCAAGAGACACACAAGCGTTAATGATTGCCCTTTTGGACACTACCAGAACTCCGTATCCCATCCCATCCCTTGATAGCTTTCCTCTTCTTTAATCCCCTGGGATTATGGACCCAAGGTCATTCTGGGATGCAGAAGGTGGAAGGTCTGGCTTCTGTAATTGCTTCCCCGCTGAACATGAGTGTTGACAGGTTGATCTATACTACTAGTATGCCTCTCTTTTTTCCTAGTTGGGTGGCGTTCTGGGGAATCAGAGCTCCAGGACACATTGGTGGGATTTTCTGTCCAGGGAAGTCTGGCTGGCATCATGCTAGCATCTGGAACTTAGTGGCTGAAAAGAGAGTTCACATATAAAGCCAATCAAGTTGTTGACTAATCATGAACCAAAAGGCTGGAGTAGTGTGGATGAAGAGTTGAGGAGGGGGTCCTCCGTTTTGTAGATAGCTAGTAGGCATATTTAAGGATCAGAAGCTGGATCTGGGACAAGAGTAGCTCCCATATATGGAAAAGGTGTATAAATATTGTTGACTGTTAAACCCCATTGATTTGATCTGATCTCGGGCCTATATTCAGCTTAAGAGCCTATGTGACCTCTGGATACCTGTATATCTGAGCTCAAATCTTGAGATTGAGAGAAAATATATTTTTATCTCACTTTAAAAAGCCATAAAAGGCTTACTACAACAACAAAAATACTATTTTAGATTACTATTCATGAGATACTATACTTCACTGAGGGCAAGTAATTACTAGTTATCACAGGAGAAAAAGGAAGAACTTCTAAGTGCATTCAACATACATGATAAGATACTATTAAATATGAAAAGGCACCCCTATACCTTTGAAAAGAACTAAGGACATAATATAAGCACATTGAAACATGGAAGAAAATTAAAGATCAGATACAAAGATGTTATGGTGTAGAAGGTACTGAGCTACTGGCTGGGGTAATCTTCACAATCCTAAATAGATTTTGAGTCTGTTTTTTAATTTCTCTTTCAGAGAAGCCTGCTAAGAAGTCTTTTGGTGTATCGGTACAAGACACTATATAAGTAGTACACATAGCTGTGAAATGTTTGAATCATGGAGTGTGCTCATCTTCAAATTGTTTACTTATCTATAGTGAACAGTCTTATTTTTTTATAACTTTCATATAGTTTAATATAAAAGTCTTATACATTTGGGAAATTAATCTATCTCTTAATATGACTCTGATTTGCATTTTACTACTAAAATTTAAATATCCATTTAAGATTCTTCAACTAATAAGTGTAACAGAGCTCAGGACCAAAACCATGTTTGATGGATTCTGATGTTTATGTTTGTTCCACTTTACTTATTACTTAGCATCCATGTCAATGAATATATATATATATATATATATATATATATATATATATATATATTTAATGAATATATATATATTATTAACTCTGGAAAGTTTTTTAAAGAAAGTTACACTCTACACTGCTTTGGCAGTTGGGGTTATGATGAAAAATGCCATACTTCTCAGTCAGGAAAGGTGATGTTTGAGAGTAAATGCGCTTGTAAATTATGAAATGAAGATGGCGGACTGAGAAGCTGCTAGTTAGGCTTGAGCTCTAACCACACCTTCTGGAAATGGTAGGATTTTCTGCCTTTAGTAGGCCAGTCAATAAGGGGTCCTAGCGGTGACACCAAGGCGGTGACTATAACTTAATTTGAGTTAAGAAATAGAGTAGAAAAAAAAAGGGGAAATTTTTTTTTTCCATTTATTTATAAAGCACACCTCCCCCCCCCCCATAACCAGTCCCTAGGGACCAGATCCTAGCAGGCTCCCTTGCTGAGCTTTTGTCTTTACCAAATTCCTATCCCACCAGGGAGTATCATTCATTCTAAGTCTATACCCTTCTGAAACATCTGGCCTTATTTTTCTTTCTAAGTAGCCAACGCCCCCCACCTCACCACACATAGCTAATTAAATAATTAAAAATAAATAAATAAATAAATATCTTTCCTTTCACCAATCTTTTATGACTATTCTTTTTCGTATCTTTTTCTTTTTGCTCTCTCTCTTTCTTTTCTTCTTTTTCTCATTCTTGTCATCCTTTCTTCCTTAATCCTACAGCTTCCAAACCACAGGCGCCAGCCCCCACACCACCAAACAGTGTGCTTTTTTGAATTCACTGATACACATTTGGGAATTATTTTGGGGAAGAATTCTGACTCAGTGTGGACTCTCACTGCGAGTGTCTCTGCTCAACTTCCCTTCCTCCTTTAGCCACCCCTAGAATATACAGTGGATATTATATTTGCATAACTGTCTATTTCAGCCACCCTTGTCTAGTCCTGAGAGTTTTTTTTCTTTTCACTGCTCTTTGATTACAGCTCTTTTTCTTCTCTTTTCCCTTTTCTCTCACTTGTCTCTTTTTTCTTTTCCTTTTCTTCTTTTTTTAATATTGTCATACACGTCTTCCTTCTTCTTTGCCTTTCTGAATTTGTGAATTATTTTGGGGAAAAAATCTGACTCAGAGTGGACTCTCTATGTGTGTATCTCTGCTCTAGTTCCCTTTCCCCTCTTGTTACCCCTAGAATATACAGTGGATAGTAGATTTGCATAACTGTCTATTCTTGCTATCCCTTCTTTCTTTTCTCTTTCTTCTTCACTGGGATTTGGTTACTATTTTTCACAGACTGGAGAAATTGTTTGGCTAACTGATAGTGATTAAACTGCTTCAATACTTGCTTCTGTTGCTACTGTAATTCCTGGGGTTGGTGAGTGCAATTGTCATAAAGGTATTTAGTACAGTGTTGCTTGTGCTCAAAACACAACAAATGAGGAACAACAAAGCATAAAAAAGAAACACATAAATAAAAAAATGGGTAGATCAAAAACAAATAAAACTGCTACTCCAATGAATGAAGACAAGAGCCCAGAAGAAACTACAAATCAGCCAGAAGTAACCATAGATAAGAAAAGTATAAGAGCAATAATAAACTTATTAATCACAGAAATGAAAACAACATTGGAGGAAAGGAAAGGCAGTATTAGGGAAACAACAGTTGAGACCCCCAAGGAAAATACTGATTATCTTGAAGCAATTAGAGAACTGAAAGCTGAAATAGCTGTAATGAAGAAAGAAGCTGAGGCAATGGAAAGCAGACTAACAGAAGCAGAAAACAGAATTAGTCAGACAGAGGATGAGTTAGAGAAAACTAAGAAAGAGGTGAAAGAGCTTAAAAAGAGATTGAGAGACACTGAAAATAACAACAGAGACATATGGGATGATCTCAAAAGAAATAACTTTAGCATAATTGTCCTGCCAGAGGAAGAAAGAGAGGAAGGGGAAGCAAATATTCTAGAGGAAATAATAGAAGAAAACTTCCCAGACCTGAATAACAGAAAGGACATCAAGATTCAAGAGGCCCAGAGAGAACCAAACAGAATCAACCGAGACGTGAAGACACCAAGACACATCATAGTCACAATGAGAAGTAGTAAGGATAAAGAAAGGATCCTGAAGGCTGCAAGAGAGAAACAAAAAGTCACATACAAGGGAAAACCCATAAGATTATCTGCAGACTTCTCCACTCAAACTCTAAAAGCCAGAAGAGAGTGGCAAGATATCTATAGAGCCCTGAATGAAAAAGGGTTTCAACCAAGGATAATATATCCTGCTAGACTTTCATTCAAACTAGATTGAGGGATCAAAACCTTCTTAGACAAACAACAGTTAAAGGAGGCAACCATCACCAAACCGGCCCTGAAAGAGGTTCTAAAAAACCTCTTATAAACAAGAACATCACTATAATACTGGCAATATATCAGAGCAAACAAAAAAATTTTTTTTGAACAATGGCACTACAATACATTAAATCCATAATATCAATAAATGTCAATGGCTTAAACTCACCCATCAAAAGGCACAGAATGGGGGGATGGATCAGAAAACATAATCCAACCATATGCTGCTTGCAAGAATCCCATCTGTCACAACAAGAGAAACACAGACTTAAAGTGAAAGGATGGAAAACTATCATACAGGCTACCGGACCAAAAAAAGGGCAGGAAAAGCCATTCTCATCTCAGACACAATAGATTTTAAATTAAATAAAGTAATAAAAGATAGACAAGGACACTACATCATGATTAGAGGATCAATCAGCCAAGAAAACTTAACAATTATTAACATCTATGCACCCAATGAGGGACCATCTAAATACGTCAAGCACTTACTGAAAGAATTTCAAAAATACATCAATAGTAATACAGTAATAGTGCGAGACTTCAATACCCCACTCTCACACTTAGACAGATCAACAAAGCAGAGAACCAACAAAGATACAAGAGAATTGAATGAAGAGATTGACAGACTAGACTTCTTGGACATTTTTGGAGTCCTTCACCCCAAAAAACTGGCATACAACTTCTTTTCAAATCCACATAACACATACTCAAGGATAGACCACATGTTAGGCCACAAAGACAACATCAATAAATTCAAGAGCATGGAAATCATCCCAAGTATCTTCTAAGACCACAATGGATTAAAACTAACATTTAACAACAAACAGAAAATTATTAAAAGTCACAGAATTTGGAAACTAAACAACATACTCCTTAAGAACCACTGGGTCAGAGATTCACCCAAGCAGGAAATTCAAATGTTCCTGGAAACAAATGAAAATGAAGACACAACCTATCAAAATATTTGGGACACAGCTAAAGCAGTACTGAGAGGGAAACTTATAGCCATACAATCACATATTAAACACCAAAAAGAAGCTCAAATGAACAACCTTACTGCACCCCTCAAGGACTTAGAGGAAGAGGAACAAAGGACACCTAAAGCATCCAGAAGGACAGAAATCACTAAAATTAGAGCAGAAATAAACAACATTGAAAACAAAAGAACCATACAAAAGATCAATGAAGCCAAATGTTGGTTCTTTGAAAGATTAAACAAAATTGACAAACCCCTAGCCAGACTCACCAAACAAAAAAGAGAGAAGACTCAAATTAATAGAATTCTAAACGATGGAGGAGATATTACAAGTGACACCACAGAAATCCAGAGAATACTGTGAAACTTCTATAAAGAACTATACGCCACCAAGCTAGAGAATGTGGAAGAAATGGAACAATTCCTAGAAGCATATGCCCTTCCAAAACTGAACCAAGACGAACTACAAAATCTAAATGCCCCAATCACATACAAAGAAATTGAAACCATTATTAAAAACCTCCCCAACAACAAAAGTCCTGGACCAGATGGCTTCACAAATGAATTCTACAAAACAGTTAGTACCCATACTTCTGAAGCTTTTCCATAAGATTGAAGAAACAGGAATACTCCCTTCCACCTTCTTTGAAGCCAACATCACCCTTATACCAAAAGTTGATAGGGACAGAACAAAAAAGGAAAACTACAGACCAATATCTCTGATGAACTTAGATGCCAAAATATTAAACAAGATACAGCAACATATCAAAAAGATTGTTCATCACGACCAAGTGGGATTCATCCCAGGAATGCAAGGCTGGTTCAACATCCATAAGTCAATCAATGTCATTCACCACATCAATAAAAGCAAAGCCAAAAACCACATGATTATTTCAATAGATGCAGAGAAAGCCTTTGACAAATTCCAACAACCATTCATGCTCAAAACTCTACTTAAATGGGAATAGATGGGAAATTACTCAAGATAGTGGAGTCTATACATAGCAAACCTACAGCCAACATCATACTCACTGGACAGAAGCTGAAAGCATTCCCCCTCAGATTGGGGAATAGACAGGGCTGTCCACTATCACCATTATTCTTCAACATAGTATTGGAAGTTCTTGTCATACCAATCAGGCAAGAGAAAGAAATCAAAGGAATACAGATTGGAAGGGAAGAAGCCAAGCTCTCACTATTTGCAGATGATATGATAGTATACATAAAAAAACCTAAGGAATCCAGCAGAAAACTACTGGAAGTTATTAGGCAATATAGCAAGGTATCAGGCTACAAAATCAATGTACAAAAATCAGTGGCATTTCTTTATGCAATCATTAAATCTGAAGAAGAAGACATCCAGAAATCACTCCAGTTTACTGTTTCAGCAAAATCAATCAAATACCTCGGAATAAAGTTGACCAAAGAAGTGAAAGACTTGTATGCTGAAAATTATGAGTCGCTACTCAAGGAAACAGAAACTGATACCAAGAAATGGAAAGATATCCCATGCTCATGGATTGGAAGAATAAATATCATCAAAATGAATATTCTCCCAGAGCCATATACAAATTTAATGCAATACCCATCAAAGTTCCACCAAGTTTCTTTAAGAGAAAAGAACAAACACTACAATCATTTATCTGCAACCTGAAAACACCTAGAATTGCCAAGAACAGCTTAAGGAAAAGAAGCAGAAATGGAGGCATCACACTCCCAGACCTTAAACTATATTATAAAGTTATCATCATCAAAACAGCATGGTACTGTAACAAATATAGGCACACAGACCAGTGGAACAGAATTGAAAGCCCAGAAATAAATCCCCACACCTATGTACATCTAATCTTTGATAAGGGGCCCGAAGTATTAAATGGAAAAAGAAGGCTCTCTTTAATAAATGGTGCTGGGAAAACTGGGTTGTAACATGCAGAAGAATGAAATTGAATCACTTTATCTCACCAGAAAAAAAAATTAACTCCAAATGGGTCGAAGACCTAGATGTCAGACCAGAAACAATCAAATACTTAGAGGAAAACATTGGTAAAATAGTTTCCCACCTACACCTCAAGGACATCTTTGATGAATCAAACCCAATTGCAAGGAAGACTAAAGCAGAAAAAAACCAATGGGACTACATCAAATTGAAAAGCTTCTGTACATCCAAAGAAACCATTAAACAAACAAAGAGACCCCTCACAGAATGGGAGAAGATCTTCACATGCCATACATCAGACAAGATACTAATCACCAAAATATATATAGTGCTTAGCAAACTTAGCACCAAAAAAGCAAATGACCCCATCCAAAAATGGGCAGATGATATGAACAAAATATTCACTACAGAGGAGATCCAAAAGGTTAACAAACATATGAAAAACTGCTCTAGGTCACTGATTGTCAGAGAAATGTAAATTAAGACAACACTAAGATACCACCTCACTCCTGTAAGAATGGCATACATCAAAAAGGACAGCAGCAACAAATGCTGGAGAGATTGTGGGGACAGAGGAACCCTCTTACACTGCTGGTGCGAATGTAAATTGGTCCAGCCTCTGTGGAGAGCAGTCTGGAAAACTCTCACAAGGCTAGACATGGACCTTCCATATGATCCAGTAATTCCTCTCCTGGGGTTATACCCCAAGGACTCCATAACACCCAACCAAAAAGAGGTGTGAACTCCTATGTTCATAGCAGCACAATTCATAATAGCTAAAACCTGGAAGCAACCCAGGTGCCCAACAACAGATGAGTGGCTGAGAAAGCTGTGGTATATATTCACAATGGAATACTATGCAGCTATCAAGAACAATGAACCCACCTTCTCTGACCCATCTTGGACAGAACTAGAAGGAATTATTTTAAGTGAGCTAAGTCAGAAAGATAAAGATGAGTATGGGATGATCCCACTCATCAACAGAAGATGAGTAAGAAGATCTGAAAGGGAAACTAAAAGCAGGACCTGACCAGATTGTAAGTAGGGCACCAAAATAAAAACCCTGTGTTGAGGAGTAGACTTGCAGCTTCCTGGGCCAGTGGTGGGTGTGAGTGGGTGGGAGGGATGGTTCACAGTCTTTTGCTGGTGGGAATGGTGTTTATATACACTCCTAGCAAAATGTAGTCATATAAATCATTAGTTAATTAATATGAGAGGGGGGAAAATTAATTGTATGTCTTGAAGTTTTCAAAACACAAACTGACTCTTTTCAATATATAGGCTGTGTAATTGATATGCGGACTCTCTCAAAAGCCTAGACCAAGTAGATCAGAAGCAACCAATAGCACAGCTATATACAAGATACTGGGTATTGTACAGCAAACCATAACAAAAGGACTTTTCAAAGTTAACCCAATTACCAAATAATGTGATGATAACATTAACTATCAATTGTCTTTCTGAACCCTAAGACAGCAGGAACCTCACATCTCCACTATTGAGCCTCTACTTTCCCCAGTCCTGGAACCATTGGATAGGGCCCACTTTCCCATATGCCTCTCCCAATCCATATCAAATAATATTGCATCTGCCTATCACAACCTAACCAACACAACGATTGCCATCTCAACATGCTTCACTTCAGACTGTGTCCAGAGACTTCACGTGTGGAATGACAACCCTTCAACTTCATTACTCGGGTGAGACCTTTCCTTTCATAGTATACTCTAATTTCATCTCAGGTGGTTCACTTTCTAACAAAGTACCAAAATCTAGATATACACCAGTTTCTGTGAGAGAGAGCATATGTTCACACGTGTCCGTAAACTACTGCAAAATATATGCCTGAAAGCAGAAGTGCACTAGAGTTTGCAGTTAGTACCCTCCTAACATTTCCTCTCCACTATTCCACGCTTTGGGTCCATGATTGCTCAACAATTTGTTTGGCTTTGTATGTTAACTCTCTTTTCAGTCACCAGGTTCCAGATGTCATCAGGATGCCGGCCAGGCTTCCATAGACTGAAGACCCCACCAATGTGTCCTGGAACTTTGCTTCCCCAGAGACCCACCCTACTAGTCAAAGAGAGAGGCCGACTGGGAGTATGGACCTACCAGTCAACGCCCATGTTCAGCGGGGAAGCAATTACAGAAGCCAGACCTTCTACCTTCTGCAACCCACAATGACCCGGGGTCCATGCTCCCCGAGGGATAGAGAATGGGAAAAATTATCAGGGGAGGGGGTGTGAAATGGAGATTGGGTGGTGGGAATTGTCTGGAATTGTACCCCTCATACCCTATGGTTTTGTTAATTAATCCTTTCTTAAATAAAAAAAAATAAAAAACAAAAAAATAGAAAGTAACACTGTATGATGAATAATCAAACAAACTAAAAATCCACTTACAAACATGTGTATGCATGTAGATAAAGTTGGAGACTGAAAGCGAAGAAAATGGGTTAATTTCATACAAACACATGATGCTTCCTTAATGCTTAGTGAATTCTTATTGAAGTTCTTCTTTCATGTTTTCTGGTTTCTTAGAGAACTTTATTTGTAGTTCTTCTTTTGTGCTTCCTAACTCCTTAATAAAATATTCTTTCAACTCTTGAGTATGCTTAGAATCTTTGAGAAACTTAATAATGAGTTTTCTATAGTCTTTCTCTGATAGTCCATTTATATCTGAATTTTCCTGGAGTCTTTCTATCTAATTTATGGTGTTTTTTTTTTCAGTTTTCATATTCTGAAGTTTGCTTATGTTATTTACTTGCTGTTTGTGCATTTTTTTGTGCTGGTTATTGCTTAGTCAACAGGTAGTGATATTGTTAGGTGGCAGAGGAGTGAGGGTAAGAGTTATGCTTTTTGTTAGTCCCTTGAGCTGTTTTATATTCTATGTAGTGTGTATATATGGCTTCTCTATAGAATTTTAGTCTGCGCTCAAGCCACAGTGGTTTGCTACTAGGTGGCAGTTGTGTTTTAAGAATCAGGACTCCGGTTACCATTTGGCTGCTGTCTATTACATTTTAGCTGCCAGCAGCTATAAATTACCTTTCTCTATGTCTGCCTTAGTTTGGGGGGTCAAACCAGACTGGTAAATCCTCTGCTACTACTATTGTGGTGTGACCCCAGTTCAGCAGACTCTCACCCCCGAGGGCATGGGCCAAAGCTCAGAGGTTATACTCTCTCACAGTCAGTACCCTGCTCAGCCTTGACTGCTGTTACTCAGAGGAAAATGGTGCCATTTGTTGCTGGATCTCCCAACCTCTGCATACATGGCTTCAATCATGTGCCCCCTCTCACCCCATCCATCCATTCCAGCACCCATCTGAGGCCTCAGTGTCTATAGATGTCCCACCTGTAGTTTAGTGAAATTTGTGGGTTCAGTAACTGTCAATATGTCTTGTTTCCAGGAGAGTCTTTTCTACTTGCTGTTAGCTCATAACCATGCCTCCCATGGTAGTTATCAAACGTAAACACACTTTAAAATTTTTGTTACACATCCTCTGATATGGTAGACATTTTCTCTAAAAAAAAAAAGTATTTGTCATGCTGACACAAAATACGTTAGGTATTAGGTACACAAAGGTATTTCTTGTATACATTGACATAAACTGCTATACAATAACTGTAGAGAGAAAAGAGAATACTGACAGTGGAGTCATTTAGAACATTATTGGCACACATAAAATAAAACCTCTGTGGTAATAACTTTCCCAAGTACTAGTGATTCTGGGTTCTTCTGGATTTTCCTGATTTGGGCTCTGCAGACGTCATCTCCCATGTTTTATTTGATATGATGAAAATTGTCCACACCAAAGACTCAGGGTCTCTGGGCATGAATAGAGATATAGAACATAAGATGGCAGGTGTCCTTTCCATCCCACATGCCATCTTGTGTATGTGCAAAAGCTATATCTTTTGTCTATAGGCAGAATAATACTTCTAGAGTGTGATAATATGCTTAAACATGCCATTCAGCATGAAACCCACTGAATTCTGACTTCTTCCATTCTATTAAAGATTTTTGTTTACTGACTGCTTTTCTTAATAAATTAATGGATTAAAGATTCACAAATTAATGTTTAACTCAAAGTCTGCTTTCAAGAAAACCCCATCCAAAAAAGATATCACATATTTTATATATGTGATCAAATTCATTTCCCAAACCCAAAATATATCCTGACTCTTTCGTAGGGAATGAGAAGAAATTCTGATTTAAATGGTAGTCTGAGCGCATATCTGTCTACCTCTGGTGCCTTTAGGATGTGTCCTCTTGGCTAGACCAAAAACTATGTTTCCACAAAATTTCTTCCTTCTATGTTTCTGGCTATAATGATCATAAAAGAAATTTGTGAGATACTTGGAATGTGGAGAGAAAATAACAGCCTGTGAGCTAATCAGCTCATTTAACCTTCCCCTGTCTGTTAGCTTTTCTGGCTCCTGGACAAACTATTTGTGTGTTCCACAGTGGAGATGGAGAAGAAAAGTGAAACTAATTTTAAAGCTTATTTAGTAAATAAAAGAGAAAAATACATTGATACATTTTCTGGAAAAGTGACTTTTTCTTTTTTTAAATAATTTTGCTGGGGTAAGTTAGTGATTGACAGTTACAATTATTGATGCATGAGTACAGTTCCCCATCTCACTATGATAAATGTCTTTGAAGCACTCTCACGCTCAATTTAGATCCTCTTCCACCATCATGCAGCAGGATCCCAAAGCCTCTCCCCACCCATTCTCCTTAGTCCCCTCCCTGCCCTACTTCCCTAGAATCCTTTGCTTTGCTGTAATACACCAAACCTAGTCCAAGTTTTACTTCATGTTTTCCCTTTATGTTCTAATTTCTTAAATGTTGCCTTCTTTTTTTTTGCACCATATAAAACATTTTTATTTTATTTTATTTTTATTATTTTATTTAAGAAAGGATAAATTAACAAAACCATAGGGTAGGAGGGGTACAACTCCACACAATTCCCACCACCCAATCTCCATATCCCACCCCCTCCCCTGATAGCTTTTCCCATTCTCTGTCCCTCTGGGAGCATGGACCCAGGGTTATTGTGGGTTGCAGAAGGTGGAAGGTCTGGCTTCTGTAAATTGCTTCCCTGTTGAACATGGGCATTGACTGGTCAGTCCATACTCCCAGTCTGCCTCTCTCTTTCACTAGTAGGGTGGGTCTCTGGGGAAGCAAAGCTCCAGGACACATTGGTGGGGTCTTCAGTCCAGGGAAGCCTGGCCAGAATCCTGATGACATCTGGAACCTGGTGACTGAAAAGAGAGTTAACATACAAAGCCAAACAAATTGTTGAGCAATCATGGACCCAAAGCTTGGAATAGTTGAGAGGAAGTGTTGGGGGGTGGGGGTACTCACTGCAAACTCTAGTGTACTTCTGCTTTCAGGTATATATTTTGCACTAGTTTATGGATAAGTGTGAACATATGCTCTCTCTCACAGAAACTGGTGTATATCTAGGTTTTAGGACTTTGTTAGAAAGTGAACCACCTGAGATGGAATTAGAGTATACTATGAAAGGAAAGGTCTCACCCGAGTAATGAAGCTGAAGGGTTGTCATTCCACACATGAAGTCTCTGGACACAGTCTGAAGTGAAGCATGTTGAGGTGGCAATCGTTGTGTTGATTAGGTTGCGATCGGCAGACGCAATATTATTTGATATGGATTGGGAGAGGCATACGGGAAAGTGGGCCCTATCCAAGGGTTGCCTTCTTAATTTGATAACTAGGTGCCACTCAATCTGGCCTGTCTCCTCTTTATTCTGCATATAGCTAGAAACCCATATTCCTTTGTTTAGCCTTCCTATTTCAAATATACCTGAGAATAAGTAAAAATCTGAAAAAGAAAATCATGTTTTTACTAAACAGCATAATCTTTAGTTCAGTTGCACAAGGCAAAGGACTCTGGCTTAGAGCAGGTAGGTGGGAGGGTGTTGGTTATCCAGTGTAAGATGGCAAAGATGTACTTAGACTGGTGGTAAGAGTGCTGTAAGGAAAGTTATCATGAAGAAAATGATAAAAAAAAAGAAGTATTGCACAATGTAAACTCACCAGATATTTGGAAGAAAAATGCAAAATTTTTTCTAGTAGAAAGAAAGTTGGTTCCAAGACTAGATGAAAACATCTTAGTTGACTTTCTCTTTCTGTGTATGTCTTTGTCTCTATTTCTTTTTTAATTTTTAAATTATCTTTATTTATTTATTAGATAGGAGAAGCCAAAATGGAGAGGGAGAGAGGATAGAGAGGGAAATTCCTCAAAACAGTGGAGTCCATATATAGCAGACCTACAGCCAACATCATACTTAATGGACAGAAGCTGAAAGCATCCCCCCTTAGATCAGGGACTAGACAGGGCTGTCCATTACAACTATTACTCTTCAACAAAGTATTGGAAGTTCTTGCCATATCAATCAGGCAAGAGAAAGAAATCAAAGGAATACAGATTGGAAGGGAAGCAGTCAAGCCTTAACTCTTTGGAGATGATATGATAGTATACATAGAAAAACCTAAAGAATCCATCAGAAAACTACTGGAAGTTAGTGTTCTGAAGAGACTTTGGTGGTTCTGTCTGTTGGAGTTAAAAGCAAAAACATAAAATAAAAGACTTATACAAATAGGCACTCTATAAATTACTAATGAAGAAGCCTAAAGGCAGGGTATGTCAGAAGCTTGGGAAATGTTCAAATCTTCCTTCTCTGAACTGTTGCAAGACTGTTAAAACAGTATGTCTAATTTTGCTGTTCTCAGTGGTCTAGTAAAATCTGACTGTATTACAGGCACACCCATTATTTTTCTACTTTGACTGTCTTCAGTTAAAAAATCTCCAGTTCTACCCATCATCTAAAGTGTTATTTCCATGACAGTGTACCTGATTAAGTACACTTGTTACCTACCATGTGCAAGGACCTGAGTTCAAGCACCAGCCCTTACCTGAAGAAGGAAAGCTTCACAAGTGGTGAAGCAGTGCTTCTGGTCTCTCTCTCTCTCTCTCTCTCTTCCTCTCCAGTTCTTCCTCTCTAACCCACTCCCCTCTCAACTTCTCTAAATTCTTTCAAAATAAATACATTTTAAAAATAAAAAGATTTTAAAAAATTACAATAACAATACAGTAATAAAATATGTATTCATTTTACTTTATTTTTGCCCCCCAGGGTTATCACTGGAACTTAATGTCTACATGACAAATACACCTCTCTATGTAGATAAGCATATAGGGAGTTGTTTTATAATAGATGCAGTGTTTTATTTTGGAATGATGAAAAATATCTCAAGACAAATTTTAGTGATCATTGCACAATAATGCAAATACATTCAATGCAACTGAACTGTACACTTATGATAGTTAAAACAGTAAAATGTATGTAACATGCATTTTACCACAATAAATAAATTTAATTGTTCATCAGTTCCTTTGCTTCTCTTGTATGTTAATTTTCCATGTCTTCTGTACTAACCCAAATTACAATGATTTAAAACTATAAACATAAAGCCTGGGGGGTGGCATAGCTTATAGAGCACAGAGCCTATATATGTGAGATCCCAAGTTCAATTCTTGGCATCTCATGCCAGAGTGAAGCTCTTGCTTCCTCTCTCATGACTATACATGCATTTTTTGCAATCTCATTTTAAATCATGCAAATTTATTATATGATCATCCTGAAGGCTAGATGTCCAACATGGGTCTCAAAAATCAAGACATTATTCAGTAGCACTTTACATTATTTTTTGAAGGCACTAGAGAAGAATTAATTGCATTTATTTTCTGTCTTCTAAAGCCATCCACGTACATTGATTTGTGATCCTACCCTCCTTCTTCCAACCTAGAAACACTGTTCTTGTGTATACTTCTGTAACTAAAGTTTTAGGTAGCTCTGATCGCACCTGAGAGACAATCTCTGCTTTTATGTACTGGTGTGATTATACCAGATGACAGGATAATCTAGGCCACTCTTCTCAAAGTACATAATTTTCATGAGATCTACAATTTCTTCCATGCCATGTATAAAAAATCATGTTGATAAATTCTAAAGATCAGTCTGTGAGCATTTTGGAGAGACTATCATGCCTGCTACCATGCCTTGTCTTCCTGAAAAAATTCAGTCTCAAAGTTGTGTGCTTTGAGGCAGGGAGGTAGCATTTTTTAAAGATGGGGGGTTGGGGAAGCCATAGTGGAATAAGGGAAGTAGCTAGAGGGAGTAATGAAAGTTAAGAAGTTGTTTAGAGCAAAATGTAGGGGTCTGAGCAGGGTAAGAATATTTACACAGATGAAGCAGATAATATAACATGTATGAAATCCAAGAAGAATAAAGAGATGAGAAGATGAGAGCAGAAGGGTATGATGATCCACAAAGGTCAATGGGAGCATGAGTAGAGTAGGGGCATGACAAGAGGGGTGACTTGGAAGGAAATGTTGGTATGAATTTATGGTATTCAATGCAAGTGTATATTTAGAAATATAGATAAAATGTGTGCTCATATACAATAAATGCATGTCTATTATAAATGAATACATTCCAGTTATGTGGAGCAGTAAATACACACCTAGCAACTAGACAGTGTTATTTAAGTACCATTTTCCAATAAATAGAACAGGTGCCCCTTGAGGTATTGGTAGATTCCAGAATTAATACAGGAAACATAGAAGATGTTTTTAGAATATATTGTGCCAAAAGTAACAGGATGCTTAAGAATTATTTGGACAAATCTATAGGTAAAGAAGTCAACACCCAGAGACTTTTACTAGTCAACTGAAGGCAGTTAACCATCAAAATTTATGATCATTTTAATAGATAACACCTAAATGAAGCACAAACCCATGAATTTGTGAGACAAGTCTTAATGAAGAAACTGAAACTTTCACGAAGAGCAAAACATTTCAGACCATTGACAGTGGTTGATAATATGGGTTTAGGGTATTACAGTATCATTATTTGAAACTTTTCTAAGTGTTCTGATATATGGAGTGTTTTTAGTAATGCTGTTAGAGTTTATAGGAGAACTTTTAGGATCTTCTGTAAAGTAGGTTTGATGATAGCTGATTCCTTCAACTGTTACTTTTCTGACAAGGTCTTTATCCCTCCAGTGAGTCTGAATGACTGTCTAGTAGGATAAAGTATTATTTATCTTCATATTATTGTATTCTTAATAATTTGTGTGATCCTATTATTGTTTAAAAATTATGTGCATCTCATAAATTCAAACCTATGAAATTCTCTGAATATTGAACTACATTAAAGTTTCTATTGTTTTGCACATAGCAGTGTATACATTTAACCAAGTGTGCAACCACCTGGCCACTGACAATGGCATTTCTAACATCACAGGTGGAAGATGTGATTGCACCAAGTGAAATAGGTCAGATAGATAAAGGTAAATGCTATATGATTTCACTCATATGTAGAATATTAAAACACACACACACACACACACACACACACACTCACTCACACACAAAGCAAGCAGAAACACACAACAAACAATAACTACCAAACCATTACTTAGATTCTGATAACAAAATGGTGGTTAACATTGTGGTGTAGGGACTAGATGGTGGTGGCTGTTAAATAGATCTTTGGTGGTGGAAATGGTATGGTACACACAGTTATTAAGATGTATTCCTAAGATATACAGTTGTCAGAATTGGAAGCCTTAGATTTATGCATTACTATAAGCCAGTATGATTTCAATTAAGTACATATCTATAGTTATTTATACATCCATAATGAAATATTTATATATATATATATATAGTTGTATCTATATAATCTATCTACCTATTATAGAAAATTAAATGGAAAAATTACTAGAGTTTTACAGAATAGGAAGAAAATAACTAGAATTATCCAGTGATACATATTTTTTTTTAATTTTTTTGTCTCCAGGCTTATCGCTGAAACTTGGTGCCTACACTGTGAATCCACTGCTCCTGAAGGCTATTTTTCCCCTTTTGTTGCCCTCGTTGTTTATCGTTGTTGTTATTACTATTGTTGTTGCTATTGTTGTTGTTACTATTGTTGTCATTGTTGTTGGATAGGAAAGAGAGAAATTGAGAGAGGAGGGGAAGACAGAAAAGGGGGAGAGAAAGATAGACACCCACAGACCTGCTTCATCACTTGTGAAGCCACATCCCTGCAGGTAGAGAGCAGGTGTAGGGTGGGGGGGGGTGGCCTCAAACGGGATCTTTACCTTGTACACTACCTCTCAGACCCCTACCCAGAAATATTTTTTTTTCATCTCAGTCATATGCTTTCAAGTGTGCTACCAGTAAACTCTGTCATATTGGAAGAGAAATGGGGTGAAGATTACAAGGAATAGGAAATGATAAAGTAGACATATAGAATTTGCAAAGTTCAGGGAGTCAGGCTGTAGCGCAGCGGGTTAAGCGCAGGTGGCGCAAAGCGCAAGGACCAGTATAAGAATCCTGGTTCAAGCCCCCAGATCCCCACCTGCAGGGGAGTCGCTTCACAAGCGGTGAAGCAGGTCTGCAGGTGTCTATCTTTCTCTCTCCCCCTCTGTCTTCCCCTTCTCTCTCCATTTCTCTCTGTCCTATCCAACAACAATGACATCAATGATGACTACAACAATAAAACAGCAAGGGCAACAAAAGGGAATAAATAAATAAATAAATAATTTTCAAAGTTCAGTATCTCACTCTGTGTTTTGAATTTTTATATAATAAAAAATCATATTTTATTCTCAGTCTTCTCACTTCAGTTAGTTTTGATTTTTCTAGAAGTAGAAAAGCCTATCATGTACATAAATTAGTTGTAGAACTCCACTTTAAGGAATTTTTGGGTCCACTTAAAAACAAAATTCCTTAAAATTATAGAGCCAATTGACTCTGTAGGTTGTTATGTTTGTTACCATAGAAACTAGTAAATTGGGCTGGGGAGACAGCATAAAGGTTATGCAAAAGCCTTTCAAGCCTGAGGCTCTGAGGTCCCAGGTTTAATCTCCAGCACCACCATAAACCAGAATTGAGCAGTGTTCTGGTCTCTTTCTCTTGGTATCTTTCCTTCTGTAGCTACTCTTTCTTATTAAAATAAAGTAAATAAAAATATTTTTTAGAAAAGAAAAGAAACTAGTAAACCTTTATCCTGACTACTTTTCCTCATTTTGATTCCCGAGGCACACATGTTCACTAATGAATTTCCCCATGAGTACTTTTTCTGAACAAGGTAATATTTTTCCAGGAAAAGAATTACAGAAGCTTCCTTTTCTGAAAAGCACTGATATTCACTGATATTACTGAATCACAGATCACCCAGGCCAATTAAAGAGAGGGATTTGGCGATGATTTCTGCTTAGCATTTTGCTGTATCTGTCTTAATGAGGCAAACTTCAACCAGTTGCTACCCATTCAGCAGCTGCAGATTCGTCAAATAGCTAATGTCAGTGTGCAGGTTTCACAGTTCTGGGTGTACTCCTGAGGAGGGCTGACAAAAGGATATTCAGGATTACAACCAGTAATTAGGGATTTGTAAAGCCAAGAAAAGGTCGTTAATGTCATTAAAAATGTAACTTCTCAAGGTTCAAGTAGTACTCAGTGAATATCCACAGGGAGAGACTTAAGCAAATTTTCTGAGAGAAGAGGAGACACAATAACTGCAGGGTTTGTTGAATATATTCTTTGTGTCAGGAATGCTTCTTAGAGCACACTACTAAATTGTACACAAGTCTATGAGGCAGGAAACATAGCTTCCTTTTGTCTGTGTCTTTCTGGGCACAGAAAATTCCTTTTTAAATCAATCCTTCTTTTCTTCTACACTCATAATTTTAGTCATTTTCTTGAGACTGTTTTCTAAATGCCAACTCAGTGTTCTATAGACTAACACAGATCTAACACACCCATGTAATTGTTTGGTCTTTAATTGCTCTCATTCTACAGAGAAACTTGAAAGGTCAGAGATTTAAATCTGTTCTCAATACTGAATTTAGATTTGCATATCACACAGTTTCATGCGTTATATGATTTCTATAAAACTGCAAAAGTCCCACAGTGTGTGTGCTCATTGGGTCATATGGATCTTTTGCTTTCTTATATGGCTTGAATTGGTTCAAGGAAAGTCTTGTCAGAAACCTTAGTGTGAATCACACAAAAGGAGAAGAGATTAAAGATTCAACACTCTCCCTAAAAGTTGGGAAGAAGGTACATTGATGCAAGATGGGTCAGGTGAAAAACTGAAGGCAAACTGATACAAACCTAGTGCAGGCCCATCTCTGGTCTAGGAAGTACAAAAATTTTCCTTCCATATTTGGCCAGGTTTTCATTGGGTAGGATATGGGTTAAACCAACACAGAACAGTGAGACTGAGACATTATTATTATTATTATTATTATTATTGTTATTATACTTTGTATAAATGGGATATTTTACTTCTGAGTGTATAGTAGTAGTGTTTGCTAAGCATGTTTAAAGAATGGTTCTGTCAGGTCGATGGAATAACCCTTTTTAAAGTGTCTTATTTTTATAAATTTTTGTATTTTGTGACCCTCACACATGAACAGGTTCACTACACCTGGACCTTTTTTTTTCATATAGAAATAGAAAGAGAGAAGGCAAGACAACACAGTATAGTTCTGATATTCTGATATCGTGAGACTACCATCTAGTTTCATGAAACTACCATGTGGTGTCAGGGATCAAACTTGGGACCCAAGCATGCAAAGTGTGCACTTCACCTGGTGAGTCATGTTTCCCATAGGGAGAAGCTCCTTCTGTTTCAAGCAGATTGATTAGTATCTGCCCTTGTTACTAAGCCTGAAACTAAGAATAATACATCTTCTCTCTACTGGGAGCCGCTATTTTAGCATGTACCTAAGGGCTTCTGATGGAGACTTCACATAAAGATCTCTCTCTCTCTCTCTCTCTCTCTCACACACACACACACACACACACACACACACACACACACACACACACACCCCTCCTATTTCATTTCACTCTAATTTGACTTATACCTGGACTTCACCTTAGCTTTCACTCCTATAGCTAGGTCACATTTTGTAAAATGAGAGAGGGATTGTTCACAAAACGTCAAGGGGATACTGAAATCTGTTAGGATGAGCAAAGGTTCCATTCCTTTCAATACCCATATTTTAGGACCCAACGGGAGGTTAGAGCTTTAATATGAAAGTATCATTGAAGAGATTCTATGTTACAAATGTGCTGGACAGAAGTTTGCTACCTTTTCCTATCATATCTTTGGTAAGGTAATGATAAGAATGACTTCCTAGAATGTCAGTTGAGGAAAGTTCTTACATTTTTTTTTTTTCACTAACACTCCACACATATATTAAGCATCTATGAATAGAAGTCTAGGACATAAAAGGTTAATACATAACCCAGAGACCATCTAAAGATTAAAAGTTTACTTATATCTCAAAGTGTAGACTTTCCTAGAACATATCCAGAAAGTCTTTTTCTCTACAGTTACAGATAGTTTGTGACTTAAAAGTCGCATACTCCGTCACTTTCTCTTTCTCTCTCCCACAGTATCTCTTATTCACCTCTAATCTTTTCTTCCCACCTCTTTTCCTTACATTTCTTTTCAACTTATTTTAAATCCCACCAATTCATGAAATGGATTATATAGGTTATATTTGCTTTGTATTTTATAATTGTTCACACTATCCTAGACCTCCCCCTACCCAGTGTGTTCTATAATAAAAAGCAACATTAACATCACCTGGAGTTTAGGTAAAAAGGTCAATTTTCCTAAAGCTGTTCTGACAATTCAGTATCACTGAGTAACAAATATGTCACAAAACACAATGATTTAACACAATATTTTAATTAACCCGTGAGTCAGTTAGTTGAATGGGAGGTTAATCTGGTCGTGACTGGTTTCTATAATGCCCCTACTACAACAAACTCAGGAGGGAATCAGGTCATTTCATTGTTGGTTGAATGTTAGATGGTGATTTATTGTCCTCTGAGGGCACCAGGGATTATCTCTGTGTGGCCTCTCACTCACCAGCAGGCTGCCCTGGGATGTTTCACAGTAGTTTCAAGATTCAAAAAAAGTACATGGAGCTGTTATAACTTCCTCTACATTCCTTTAGTCAAAAAAATCATAGGATTCAAGTACAAAATAAAATAAAATAAAATAAAATAAATCTATTTTTTATTGAGAGGAGCTACAAAGTAATACTTTAGACACAAAGACAGAAGGAAACCTGTGCTTGCATTTACAACCTTCCATATCTATTAAATCTGAATTTTTACATGTAAACTAGACCCTCAGGTACTTTGTAGGCACATTAACATTGGATAAGTAAAACCTTAATGGTATTCCCACAATGTTGGCAGAACCATTTTTCTCTTTTAAAACTGTCTTCTATTTGTACACTAAGTAAGTATTCCTGTTGGGTTTGGAACAACTACCCACTCTAACATCTTACACTAGTCAGGACAAAATGGTATACCTTGGACTGTTGCTGCTCTTTTGGTGACTGACTATCAATCGAGGGGAAATAGCACCAAGCTGCTTAGTTTCTCCGTTTACTCCTTACTTGAGTCCTTATCTTTTCAGAGCTCTTGCTTCACAGACCAGAGTGGTATTTTGTGACCTTTTGTCCAAGAAGGAGGTATTTCTACTGGTAAATTGACATCAACTTAGTACTCTTACTAGGCCAACATTCTCTGCATGAGCTATATGGGTATCATAGGTATCAATATAAATAGGGAAGCCCTCCAAGGTTGAAGCATTAGAATAGTAATAAAGATTTTTCTTTGACTATAATGTAATGACTTTTACTTGTCACAGGGTTTCAGTAGGTTCAAAGTATTAACAGAAGATAGTTAATTTATGAATTCTTTCTTATATTTTATAGCACATGACTAGGAGCCAATTGATAGAGTTTGAGTCTCAGCTTTTCCACTTACTAGGAGTAATCTTGGCAAATTACTAAATCTCCAAGTACATCAGTGTTTTCACCTACAAAAACTGGGTAATAACAACAGTTAATCAATATGGTTTTTAATGGTATTGAATGGTTTAGTATTTACAGAAAATCAGAAGAATATTTGTTTATATTACAATAATTGTTAATATCATCATCCTGATTACTATTTCTTAACATAGAAAAGTAACTTAGCTGTCCAGGAGGTTGTGCAGTGAATGCAGTCCTGGACTTCAGGCTCTGACCCCCAACACTGCAAATGCAATAGTCATACTCTGGATATCTCTCTCCCACCCCCACCTCTCTCTCTATGTGTGTATCTATCTATCTATCTATGCATATATAGATAGATAGATAGATAGATAGATAGATAGATAGATAGATAGATATACAGAGAGAGAATAAATCTTACAAATAAAGAGAAGCAAATCAGCCTGTAAACAAATGGAAACTGCCTTACATTACAAGTGAATTTTCACTTTTTAAGTAAAAACCCTACTCTTTTTTTCCTAGCCCATATTTTACCACTTAGTATATGACTTAAATTTCTTTGATTCCATTACATTCTGTAGATATATGTATATGCTTATTTATAAGGTTTAGAAAATGCACTATTTTCTATAATGAGTAAAATAATGCTAAATCCTAATATGTACAGTTATGTTGTTTGCAAATGTGACAACTATAGATACTTAGTGCACTGCAAGACCTTGCCTTGACATAAAAATTACAATGGCTGTGATTATTCCTAATTAGTAATTTTATTTTTGGTTTGTTTCTAGCACAACTTTTCCCTGGAATGACATTAGTACCTTTAATTCCTGTTCATGTTGGTTCATGTTGACCAAGGGATTGATTTATAATCTATAAGCAATATGCACACTTAGAGACAGATAATGAAAAAAATAGGAGAAGAAAACAGTAGGTGAAAAATGAGAAGAAATGTTAAAATATCAATACTGAATTTCTTTATCGGGGAATTAATGCATTACATCCTACAGTAAATACAATAGTTTGTACATGGATAACATTTCCCAGTTTTTCATATAACAATACAGCTCCCACTAGGTCCTCTGTCAAACGTTATGAAACTGTATTCTCCCCCACACACACCCCAGAGTCTTTTACATTGGTGCAATACACAATTCCAGTCCAGGTTCTACTTGTGTTTGCCCTCTGATCTTGTTTTTCAACTTCTGCCTGACAGTGAGATCATTGCATATTCATCCTTCTGTTTTTGACTTATTTCACTTAACATGAATTTTTCAAGGTCCATCCAAGCTGAGTAGTATTCCATTGTGTATATACACCACAATTTGCTCAGCCTCTCATCTTCTGTTGGACACCTGGGTTGCTTCCAAGTATTGGCTATTACAAATTGTGCTGCTAAGAACATATGTGTACACAGATCTTTTTGGAGGGGTATGTTGAATTCCTTAGGATATATCCCCAAGAGAAGAATTGAAAGATCCTAGGGTAAGTCCATTTCTAACCTTCTGAGAGTTCTCCAGACTGTTCTCCAAGGAGGTGGGACCAATTGACATTCCCACCAGAAGTGCAAGAGGATTCCTTCAGTCCCACAACCTATCCAGCATTTGTTGCTGCTATATTTTGTGATGTCTGACATTCTCACAGGAGTGAAGTGTTGTCTCATTGTTGTCTTTATTTGTATTTCTCTGACAATCAAAGACTTGGAACATTTTTTCATGTTTCTCAGCCTTTTGGACCTGTTCAGTGCTGAATATTCTGTCCATGACCTCTCCCAATTTTTGGATGGAGTTACTTGTTTGGCAAGCTATTTATATATTTTGGTTAGAAACTCTTGTCTGCTGCATGGCATATAAAGATCTTGCCCATTCTATGAGGGGTCTCTTGGTTTGGGTAGTGGTTTCTTTTGCTGTGTAGAAGCTTTTCAATTTGATATAGTCCCATAGGCTTATGCTTCCCTTAGTCTTCTTTGTATTTGGATTCATTTCATTGAAGATGTCTTTAAAATTTATGCAGAAAAGAGTTCTGCCAATATTTTCCTCTAAGTGTAAGATAGTTTCTGGTCTGACATCCAAGTCCTTGATACACTTGGAATTTACTTTTGTATTTGGTGAAATATAGTGGTTCAGTTTCATTCTTCTGAGTGTTTCAACCCATTTTTTCCAACACCATGTGTTGAAGAGACTCTGCTTTCCCCAATTAATAGTCTGGGCACCTTTGTCAAGATTAGATATACACAGATGTGGGCCCTTACTTCCAGGCTTTCAATTCTATTCCGCGGGTCAGTGTGTCTATTCACGTTCCTGTCCCAAGCAGTTTTGATGACAACAGCCCTATGATACAATTTGAAATCTGGGAGTGTGATGCCTTCAGTTCTGTTCTTTCTTCTCAAGATTGTTATGACAATTCTACGACTTTTCTGGTTCCAGATAAACATTTGTAACATTTTATCTATTATCCTGAAAAATGTGGTTGGGATCTTGATGGAGATAGCCTTAAATTTGTACATGGCTCTGGGTAGTATATTCATTTTGATGATGTTAATTCTTCCAACCCTTGAACATGGAATGTCTTCCCACTTCTTTGTGTCTTTTTCAATTTCCTTGAGTAGTGACTCATAATTTTCAGTATACAAATATTTCACTTCTTTGGTTAGGTTTACTCCTAGATATTTGATTGTATTTGTTGAGATAGTAAAATGAATTGATTTCTGGACTTCATCTTCTTCTAACTTAGTATTTGCATAGAGGAATGCCACTACTTTTGAATGTTAATTTTGTAGCCTGACACCTTACTGTATTGCCTGATGATTTCCAAAAGCTTCTTGCTTTATTCCTTAGGTTTTTCTATATATACTATCATGTCATCTGCAAATAGGAAGAGTTTGACTTCTTCTCTTCCAATTGTATGCCTTTAATTCCTTGCTCCTGACTGATTGCTATGGCAAGAACAATCCAACACTATGTTGAATAGTAATGGTGATAGTGGACATCCCTGTATAGTACCTGCTCTGAGGGAAAATGCTTCCTGTTTTTCATCATCGACTATGATGTTGGATGTAGGTTTGGTATATATAAACTCCACTATCTCAGGCATTTTCCATCTATTCCCATATTTGTAGTGTTTTGATCATAAAGGGATGTTGTATTTTGTCGAAGGCTTTCTCCACATATATTGATATGACCATGTGATTTTTGGTCTTGCTTTTATTGATGTGGCATGTCATGTTGATTGATTTACATATATTAAACCAAGCTTCCATTATGGGATAAACCCCACTTGCTCATGAAGAACAATCTTTTTAATGTAGTGTTGTATCTGGTTGGCTAGAATTTTGTTCAATATTTTAGCATCTATGTTCATCAGAGATATTTGTCTGTAGTTCTCTGTTTTGGTTGTGTCCCTGTCTGCTTTTGGTATCAGAGTGATGTTGGCTTCATAGAAGTTGGAAGGGAGTATTCCAGTGTCTTCAACCTTCTAGAAGACTTTTAAAGGTAGAGGCACTAGTTCTTCTTTGAAGGTTTTGTAGAATTCATTTTTAAAACCATCTGGTCCAAGACTTTTATTTTTGTGAAGGTTTTTGATAACTGTTTCAATTTCATTAGCTTTGATGGGCCTGTTCATAGTATCTTGTTCCTCTTTAATTTTGGAAGTCCATAGGTATCTAGGAAATAGTCCGTTTCTTCCAGGTTCTCTTTCTTGGTGGCATATAGTTGCTCATAGATGTCTCACATGATATTTTGAATTTCTGCAGTGAGTGTTGTGATATGATATCTCCTTTTATTATGATATGATTTATTTAGGTCTTCTCCCTTTTTTGTTTTGTGAGTTTGGGTAAAGGTTTGTCAATTTTGCTCACTCTTTCAAAGAACCAACATTTACTTTCATTGATCTTTTGTATGGTTTTCTTATTTTCAGTGTTATTTATTTCTGCTCTAACTTTAGTGATTTCTATCATTCTAGTTACTTTAGGGTTCATTTGTTCTTCTTCTTCTAGGTCTTTAAGGTATGCAATCATGCTGTTTATTTGTGTTTTTTTCTTGTTTCCTAATGTGTGCTTGTATGGCTATGAACTTATATGGCTATGAACCCATATATTTTGATAGCTTATGTCTTCATTTTCATTGAAGTCTCGAAGTGTTTGTCTTGTTGAGTTAGGTGGGTTTCCTGTAGACAGCATATTTTTGGGTTGTGCTCTCTGATCCATCTTTCTACTCTGTGACTTTTATAGGCCATTGACATTTATTGATATCAAAGATTGAAAATATTTTAATGCCATTCTTACAGATTTTTAGTGTGTTCTGATATATGACATATTTATGGTGGTCTGAATATTTATAGAAGACCATTCAGAAATTCTTTCATGGCAGGCTTAGTGCTAGTTGATTCTTTCAACTGTTGCTTGTCTGAGAAGGTTTTTATGATTCCATCTAGTCTGAATGACAATCTTGCTGGATACAGTAGTCTTGGTTGAAAGTGTTTCTCATTAAGCACTTGATAGCTATCTTGCCATTCTCTTCTGGCCTATAGTCTTTGCATGGAGAAGTCTACTAATTTTATGGTTTTTCCTCTGTAGGTGACTCTTTTTTTTTTCTTTTGCAGCCTTCAGGATCCTTTCTTTATCCTTATTCCTTTCCATTCAAAATATGATGTGTCTTGGTGTCTTTAAGTCTGGGTTAATTCTGTTTGGGATCCTCTGGGATTCTTGAACCTTTATGTCTTTGATGTTCTCTAGACTAGAGTTCTCAGCTATTATATCCTGATAAATGAACAAAGCACCACTATGCTATCCACTGAGTTTTTCTTGCTATTCTCAAGCTTTATACATAAGAAAAGTGGGATTCACTACTGTGCTACCTTTCCAACATCTAAGGTATAATTTCATGTTTAATCATCTAGCTCATAAAAAAACATGTTTACTGGGAGTTAATAATAGTGCAGTGGGTTAAGCGCAAGTGGCAAAAAGCACAAGGTCTGGCAAAGGATTCTGGTTGGAGCCCCTGGCTCCCCACTTGCAGGGGAGTCACTTCACAGGAGGGGAAACAGATCTGCAGGTGTATGTCTTTCTCCCCCTCTCTGTCTTCCCCTCCTCTCTCCATTTTTCTCTGTCCTATCCAACAACAACTACATCAATAACAGCAACAATAATAACTACAACAATAAAACAACAAGAACAAAAGGGAATAAAAAATTAATATCTAAAAAAACATGCTTACTGATGAATTCAAATACACAGATTTTTGTTAGTTTTGCTCTTTGCTTTGACATATTTTTAAAGATTTTATCAATATTTCCTTTTTTATTCTTTTATTGGATAAAGACAGAGAGAAATGAGATGGAAGAGGAAAGAGAGAGATAGAGAGAGAGAGAGACAGAGACCTGCAGCTGTGCTTCACAACTCATGAGGCTTTCCCTTTGTGGCCCAAGGGCTTGAAACCGAATGCTTGCTCATGGTACTAAATGCACTTAACTGAGTATGCTGCCACCCATTCCCTGCTTTGACTTTGTACCATAAAAATTTTTTATCTTTCAAGTTACAGTGGAGAAAAGAGCTATTTTGAAATCAAATCTTTGTAGAGTATCAAATAGAGTCATTGGAGCAATGAGAAAGCACATCTTATTATATTTTACTACTAAAAAATACCTTAACCTTTAAGTCTAGCCCCTCCGGCTCAGATTTAAAATAATTTATTGATGACATTTATTTAACTAACAAGTGGTAAAGCTCTATGTTCAATGATCTTGACATTTGATATATTGATATACTGTATTTAATTTGGGAAGATTGTAGAGAACTTGCTAAGAAAAGTATAATTATCTAACATTTAGCTACTTTCTCATATCTAGTTTTTAAAGAATTATTTATTTATTTAGAGGCTAAGAGATACCAAAGAACCATCTTTTTTCCTGTGATATAGATGGTGTTGGTATCAAACTTATGTACTCATGCATACAAGTTCAATATTTTACCTATGGAGGGATCTCACTAGATGTCTGATGTCTTATTTAGATTATTAATTCCACTCTGCTTGAGATGGTAATTTGTTCCAGTTTGAATCAATATTTTAGATTAATGTTATGGTTAATTATGCAGTCTAGTTGTCATGTAATTAAAAACTTATACTTTTAAGAAACTTGAGACCGACTCAAGTTAAATTTAAATTGGGCAACTTTGTCACTGAAAACCAAGAGTCCTAGATCTTTTTCCTTCTTTTTTTTCCAGGATTTTTTACTTAATGAATTTGGAAGAGGGTATTCTTAAATTTCTTTCCTGGTGGGCAGTCAGCATAGTAGTGATAAAAGGGACAATATCATAGATATAAATCTTAATATTTCTCCAGTGAAATCTAGACCAGACTTAGTCTGGAACCAGTTCGTAGCAAGTGGACACACTATCCAGTTAAGCTATCTTGCTGGGTATTACACACACACACACACACACACACACACACACACACACATTTAAATTTATACCAGGAGGTGGAAATGGATAAATACCATAGAAAAAAATAAAATTGATTTTTTTGAAAAATTGAATCCTTGATAAGCAGTAGTTCAAAGGCTTCATTGGTTATATCTTTTTATAATAGTTTATTTTTCCTTTTTAAAAATATTTTTATTTATAAAAAGGAAACTGACAAAATCATAGGATAAGAGGGGTAAAACTCCACACAATTCCCACCAACAGATCTCCGTATCCCATCCCATTCCCTGATAGCTTTCCTGTTTTTTAACCCTCTGGGAGTACGGACCCAAGGTCATTGGGGGATGCTGAAGGTGAAAGGTCTGGATCCTGTCGATATTGGGGCAGCTTAGAATGTTCCTACCTATGACCATAGAATGTGAGCTCACATCTACAGGGATGTAAAGGTCACATAGGCTTCTAAACTGAAAATGGACCCCAGACCAAATCATATTGATGGGGTTTACAGTCAACAATATTGATACCCCTTTCCCATATTAGGGAGCTACTTTCTTCCCTAATCCAGCTTTCTGTTCCTTTTCCAGCCATGACATCATCTCCCCAGACAATAACTTGGATCCACTTGCATATCAGATTTCAGGTTCAGGAAAAAAAAAAAAAACTATTGTAGCCACAGGCCCTTTAGAATATAACTGAAATATGCCTACTACCTACAAAATGGAGAACTCCCCAACTCTTCATCTGCACTATTCCAGCCTTTACTTTTATGATTAGTCAACAACATGTTTGGCTTTGTATGTCAACTCTCTTTTCAGCTACCAGGTTCCAGATGCTACCATGATGCCAACTAGACTTCCCTGGACAGACAACCCCACCAGTGTGTCCTGGAGCTCTGCTTCCCCAAAGCCCTACCCTATGAGGGAAAGAGAGAGGCAGGCTGGGAGTATGGATCAGCCTGTCAATGCCCATCTTCAGTGGGAAAGCAATTATAAGAGGTTTTTATCATCTATAGACACAAAGTATAGAAAATATTGGAAGCAACCATGTATAGAATTATTATAGCATCATCTGAACCATGCAACACAATAATGTGTGCATAAAATCAGAGAAAGTATTCAGATCAATTTGTTTGAGCATTGGCTGGAAACAATTTGGAACCTTAATGTTGATTGTTATGGTGAGTAGAGTGAGATAAATTTAGTATGCTCCTGGAACTCAATGAGAGGTTTGGTACAATAGGAACTGTATCTAATAAAGATGATTCTGACAAAGGTGAATTTCTTTTTTAAATTTTATCTGTGACTTAATATTGACTTACAAAATTATAAGATAACAAGAATCTAATTCTGCACCATTCCCACCACAAAATGAATTTCTTTAGATCAGGAAAAAAATAAAACCTAGATGAGGAGTGCTTTGTTTGTTTACATATTTTATTATTATTATTAATATTTTACCAGAACACTGATCAGCTCTGGCTGATGGTAGTGTGGGGGACTGAGGCTGGGAGTTTGGAGCCTCAGGCATGAAAGTCTCTTTGCATAACCATGATGCTATCTAACCCCTCTCCCAGAGTGCTTTAATTACATAGTAATATTCCACTAGCACTTGGAACAATGTTTTATTTGCTTCTAAATGGATTCACATCTTCCTAGTTTGCTTTTGATCCATAAAATAAATGAATATTAAGCTATTTGTAAAGAAGAAATTTATTTTATCCCCAGCAGGATTGTTGCTGGGGATTGATTGCTGTAACTGAATTCACCATTACCAGCAGCCACTTTTTAAATTATTCCCTTTTTATCCCCTTTATTTGATAGCATAGAAGTAATCGAGAGGAGGGAGGTAGAGAGAAAGAGAGATGCCTACAACATATTCTTTACCACTTGTGAAGCTTCCCCCATGCAGGGGGGGCTCAGGGGCTTGAACCTTAGGTCCTTGCGCATGATGATGCACAATCAATCCAGTGTGCCAAGACCAAGTCATTAACTATGACCATTACTACAACTTACTAAATTTCTAGAGATTCATAAAATTTGGATATTTCATAAACATAACCTAATGATACTGTTAGTATTCAGAGAATTCAATAGTGAAAAATTTACATAGAGCTGACTGTTCATTAATTCAATATATTTACTATTAATATTCCCCAGTCACTGATCACCAGCCTTCAAATCCATCATCATTTGTCATAATATAATGTTGAAACAGTCTTGGATACACTTGTCATTCCAAAATAAGGTGAAAATATAAGGCAGCTAGTTGGTCAGCCTTATCAAACTCTTAAAATTGTGTTAAAAATTTAAGTTAATACATATTCACAGTCAGAAGTAGAAGAATGACTGAAAGAAAGCTATAAAGAGCAGAAGAAGTTATGAAGAAGTATTGAAATAGAATAGAAATAAGAGAATTGAGAAAGAACTAACATCTAATGAACATGTATGATTTTTTAAATTTACTTTTAAAAGCAGAGTATTGTCTGTAAATCAAAAAGAAATGCATTCTTAAGTCAAAGCTATGTGAGCATGAATGACACACACTGTGTCTAAGCACTACCTTCAAGAAACATTGTCTCTACAATGCCTCTACATCATCTATTTTGCCTTGAACTCCATCAACAATCATTAGAAGATCTGCACTTCAGTATGGATTCTAGAGGAAAATCTAAAGAAAGATCCACTGGTTATATCATAGAATCAAAAACTATTGGGGCCAGGTGGTAGCACAGCTGGTTAAGCACATATAGCACAAAGCTCAAGGATGGGCAGAAGGATCCAAAGCTCCACACCTGTAGGGGAGTTGTTTCACAGGCCATGAAGCAGGTCTGCAGGTGTCTGTCTTTCTCTCCCCCCTCTGTCTTCCCCTCCTCTCTCCATTTCTCTCTGTCCTATCCAACAATGAACGACATCATCAACAATAACAATAATAACCACAACAAAGCTACAACAAGAAGGGCAACAAAAGGGGCAATAAATGGCCTCCAGGAGCAGTGGATTCATGGTGTAGGCACTGATCCCTAGAAATAACTCTGGAAGCAAATAATAATAATAATAAATAATAGCTATACCTTATCTTGAAAGAAGTTTGAAGGAATCACAGTGAGACAAGTGATTTAAAATTATAAGCCACCAATGTCTTAAATCACACAATTTATGAGTTATTTCTTATTTTTATGCACTGTTGTTCCTCAATTATTGTGTCTTGAGTACAAGCAACATTGTACTAAATACCTTTATGACAAATGCAATCACCAACCTCAGGAATTACAACAGCAACTGAAGCAAGTATTGAAGCAGTTTAATCACTATCAGTTAGCCAAACAGTTTCAGTTGCCGTGAAAAAATAGCAACCAAGTCCAAGTGAAGAAGAAAGAGAAAGGAAAGAATGGATAGCAAGAATATACAGTTATGCAAATCTACTATCCACTGTATATTCTAGGGGTAGCAAGAGGGGAAAGGGAAGTAGAGCAGAGATACACACATAGAAAGTCCACTCTGAGTCAGATTTCTTCCCCAAAATAATTCACAAATTCAGAAAGACAAAGAAGGAAGAAATGTACGAAAAGATAAAAAAAAAGAGAGAAACAAGAGAGAGAAAAGAGAAAAGATAAGAAAAAGACCTGTAATTAAAGAGCAGTGAAAGGAAAGTTTTTCTAATTAATTACTTTATTTTTTACTTTATTTTATTTTATTTTATTTTATTTTATTAGCTAGGAGGAGGAAGAAGGGGATAGTCTGTAGAGGAGGTAGGAGTAATGAGACAAGTTCCTCTCACAATAGATAAGATGCCCACTACCCTAGCAATGAAAGATACCCTGAGAGTTAATTCTGGTCAACCTAAAGGAGGGGTGGGGAAGAGATATGCCTTTATATTAATAATAAAATAGATCAGGGTAAAAAACCCTGTCCCAGATTTCCTCAAGCCTCCTGGGCAGAGGCAGCTGATTGTTAAGAAAGAAAAAAAAAAAAAAAAAAACCCTTAGGACTAGACAAGAATATCAGGAATAGACAGTTATGCAAATCTACTATCCACTGTGTATTCTAGGGGTAGCTAAAGGAGAAAGGGAAGTTGAGCAGAGATTCACACACAGAGAGAGTCCACTCTGAGTCAGATTTCTTCCCCCAAATAATTTCCAAATGTGTATCAGTGAATTCAGAAAGCTGAAGGAGGAAGGAAGGAAGAAAGGATGACAAGAATGAGAAAAAGAAGAAAAAAAGAGAGAGAAAAAAAAGATAAGAAAAAGAACAGTAATAAAGAGCAGTGACAGGAAAGAGTTTATTTATTTATTTATTATTATTTAATTAGCTATGCGGGGAGGGGCGGTAGGAAAAATAAGACAAGTTATTTTAGCAGTGAGTAAGACACCTGGTCCCCTAGCAATGGAAAATATACTAAGAGTTAATTCTGGTCAACCTGAAGGAGAGGGGGGAAGGGGTACACGTTTATCTTGTATTAATAATAAAATAGAACAGAGTAAAAAAAACCCTGTCCTGTCTTCAGCTGGATGGCTCCAGATTGCCTCAGATCCCCTGAGCAGAGGCAGCTGGTTGGCTACTTAGAAAGAAAAATGGCCAAAGGTTTCAAAAGGGAATAGACTTAGAATGAATGAAACCCCCTAGTGGGACAGGAATCTTGGTAAAGAAAGAAGCTCAGCAGGGGAGCCTGCTAGGAGCAGATCTCTGGTCCCCAGGGACTGGTTATGGGGGAGGAGGGGGGAGGAGGTGTGCTTCGGGAATAATAATTTAAAAGAAAAATTTTTTCCCTTTCTTTTTACTCTATTTTTTAACCCAAATTAAGTTATAGTCACCTCCTTGGTGTCACCGCTAGGACCCCTTATTGACTGGCCTACTAAAGGCAGAAAATCCTACCGTTTCCAGTTGATGTGGTCGGAGCTCAAGCCACTAGCAGTTTCTCAGTCCGCCATCTTCCGGGAAATCCGAGTTATTTCTTATGACAATATTGACTCAAACTGACTGATGAAACATTATGTAACAAATATTGCTGGGGCTCCCCGGGGGTGACTCTGAGCAACAAAAGTAAGCGACCGGTTCTCCCTCGCTTTGTTCAAGAGATGCAGCGAAACAAGCAAGAGACACCGGGGAGAATGGGACACTCTCCTTTATTGGCAGTATGGGTTTAAATAGATAACCAAACAAAGAACATTTTTCAAATATGTCAGAAATTACAGGTTTCTTAAAGCTCAGCTTGCCTCTATGGTAGGGGGCTGGTATGACAGGAATTGATGCGATGCAAGACAATTATTCTCCATGATGCAAGCAACTTAATTATCCAGAGGTATTTGAGAGAAACATAGAGGTTAAACCAGTAGGGTGAGACAGAGAGAAGATAAGGCTTGATAGATATCAAAGGCCATCAAGTTTGGAATTTCTCTTGTCTGGGGTTTGAGGTGTATGATGGAGTGGGTGATAAGGTGTATTCTCCTCTATGATCAGAAGGTGAGGTGAACTTTGAGTAAATGAACCTTAAAGCAGGCAGCCATGTGTCCTGCAGTTAGTGGGGAGAGGCAGTGAGATCTCTGTGGGCTTGAGAGTCTCAAAAGGGAGAATAACTTTGAGAGATTGTTTTTTCACTTTGCTCATCTCAGTGAGAGAGGCTAAAAAGGGGGTGTCTTTCCCAGACCTCCATCCAAGGGTGGGGGGAGTTTTCCCTAAGCTCTACCAAGCTTACACATAACCCCACACAATAACACCAAATCACATCACTTCAGAGGAAAAGTTGCTTCTTATCCCTACTACATGATCCAAAGCTTTAGTGGCAACAGAGTTCTTTCTCTGCACAAGCCAATACTTAAAGAATCAGACTGGGAGAGTGTTCATCATGTTTGATGGCATTATTTCAAAATAAAGGTCTGGAGACTGCAGCAGTAAGTGAAGACAGTAAATACAGCAAACATTTTTTAAAATATTTATTCCTTTTTTGTTGCTCTTGTTTTTTTATTGTTGTAGTTATTGTTGTTATTGATATTGCCGTTGTTGGATAGGACAGAGAGAAATGGAGAGATATGGGGAAGACAGAGAGGGGAAGAGAAAGATAGACACCTGCAGAACTGCCTCACTGCCTGTGAAGCAACTCCCTTGCAGGTGGGGAGCCAGGGCTCAAACTAAGATCCTTAGGCTGGTCCTTGTGCTATATGCCATTTGCGCTTAACCTGCTGTGTTACCGCCCGACTCCCTAGTACAGCAAACTTACAGCCAATATCATACTCAGAAGAGAGAAATTTAGGCTTTCCGTCTTCAATCAGGCACAAGATAGGATGCCTTCTATCCCCTTTACTATTCAACATAGCTTTGGAAGTCCTATCCGTAGCAATCAGTCAAATGAAAAAAAAATAAATGAATGCAAACTGGAAGAAAAAAGTTAAAGTGTCATTATATGTGTTGACATGGTAGTAGACACAGAAAATAGAGACTAATCCATCAAGAAACTACCGAAAATCATTAACAATATAGTAAGATAGCATGCCATGCAAGTTTTCAAAATTATCTTCATTTATTATATAGAGACAGCTAGAAGTCAAGAGGGGAGGGCATGTTAGGGAGGAAGAGAGACAGAGAAACTTCTGAATCACTGCTTCACCACTCACAAAGCCTTCCTCCCACAGGTGGGAACCAGGGTCCTTGCACATTGTAATATATGCCTTCAACCAGGTGCACCACCCCCTAGCCCTGAACATCATATAATTTTTATGTTAAAAAATTAACATACAATATCAGTAGCATTCATAGAAGAAGAAATTCAGAAATTGATCTCATTCACTATAGGAGTGAATGCAATCAAATATATAGAGATAAAACTAGTAAGAAAAGTGAAAGTGATCTGTATACTGAAAACTATGAGTCACTGTTCAAAGAAATAGAGATACAAAGAAATGAAATGTCACTTCCTCCCATAGATTGGAAGTACTAACATGGTCAAATGAATATCCTAACAGGAGCCATAAACAGATTTAATGCCACCACATTTATTCAATAGAGTAAATCAAAAGATACAAAGTTTATCTGGAATCAGAAAATCCTTAGCAATGCCAAAGTAATCCTCAAAGAAAAGAGCAAGAACATAGATATCACACTTCCTGACTTCAAAACACTACAGAGCTATTCTAATAAAAACTTCCTTTTACTGGGGTCAAAATAGACAGAGACTAATGGAATTCAATTGAGAACCCAGAAATAAGCCTCTATACTTCTGAACATCCAGGTTTTTTTTTTTGTCATTTTTTAAAAAAAATATTTATTTATTATTGGAGAAAGACAGAGAGAAATTGTTGGGGGGGAGTTAGAAAGAGAGAAAGACACCTGTAATGCTGCTTAACCACTCATGAAAGTGGTGAAGAACACCCTGAAAATGTTCTCCTTGAAAGTGGGGAGAACATTCAGTTTTTATAAGTGAGGCCACAAACTTAAATGGAGAAGGGAGATTCCATTCAACAAATTATATTGGGAAAATTGCATGGAAACATACAGAAGAATGAAACTGGATCACCACATTTAACCATGTACAAAAGGAAATCTAAATGAATTGAATATTTGGATATTAGGCCAGGACATATCAAATACTTAGAGAAAAATATTGGCAAAACTCTCTTCAAAAATATCTTTGATGACCCAAGTCCAACAGCAAAGAAAACAAAAATAAAAATAAGTCAATGGGACTATATCAAATTAAAAGGGTCTCCACAGCAAAAGTATCACCACCAAAGAAGAGAACCCCACAGAGTTGGATACAATTTTTACTTTTTGTACATCAGACAAATGATTAATAATCAAAATACATAAAGAACTCTTCTAGCTCTGTAATAAAAAAAAATCAAGTGACTCCATTAAAATAAATATAAGGAGAATATGAGCAGAATCTTCTCCAAAGGAAAGAATCAGAAGATCTAACAAACATATGAGAAAATTCTCAATCACGGGTGATCAGGAAAATAAAAATGAGATACCACTTTACACCTGTGAGGAGAAGGTCATACCCAACTGTTGGAGAGGTTGTGGAGGAAAAGAACCATCTTATTTGTTAGTGGGAATATAATGCAGTGCAGCCTCCAGGGAAAATAGTCTGGAAACTCATTTGAATGCTAGAAATAAACCTTCTCTGTGACCCCAAAATTCCTCTCCTGGTGATAAATTCGACAGAAACAAAGACAGCTACCAGAAGAGATTCAGGCACCCTTCTGTTTATAACACCACAATTTGTAATAGCTCAAACTTAACAACAGGCCAGATGCCCAATGATAGTTACACAGCTAAGAAAGTATAGTGCACAGGTGCCAGATGGTGCTGTACATGGTTAAGTGCTGGGCTAGCCTGAGGGTGTTTCTTCCTGGGCATGTGCTCTCTGGGTTGGAGAGAACTCGACTGGAGCCAGCCTAGGCTGCTGCTTACTCAGCGACGCAGGAGAGGAACCAGGAACTCTCGCAGCTGAGCAGAACACAATACAAAACTTTTATTGATCAGAGAAAAAAAACGCCTTTATATCTTCTGAAGAAGAAGTGGCAGGTCAGAAAAGGAATTAGGTAGGATAGGGGGTGGAGAGAAGAAAAGAGCGCAAAAGTAGCAAGCTTCCATCTAAACAGTGGGGATTAAACCAATGCCCAACAGGCAGGGCGGGTCTCAGACAAAACAATGATTATGTAAATAGACCACAGCATCAAGCAATGCAGCATGGAGCAGGGGAGTTCTGGCATAATGCTCAACAGTTAAGTACACATATTACAGTGTGCAAGGACTGGGTTCAGTCCCCTGGTCCCTACCTGCAGGTGGTGATGAAGCAAGGCTGAAGGTGTCTCTCTGTATCTTCCCCTATCTGTCTCCTCAACTCTTAATTTCTCTCTGTCACTGTCCAATAATAAGTAAATAAATATTTTTTTTTAATATTTTATTTTTTATTTATTTATTCCCTTTTGTTGCCCTTGTTGTTTTATTGTTCTAGTTATTATTGTTGTTGTCGTCGTTGTTGGATAGGACAGAGAGAAATGGAGAGAGGAGGGGAAGACAGAGAGGAGGAGAGAAAGATAGACACCTGCAGACCTGCTTCACCGCCTGTGAAGCGACTCTCCTGCAGGTGGGGAGCCGGGGTTCGAACCGGGATCCTTATGCCGGTCCTTGTGCTTTGCGCCACCTACGCTTAACCCACTGCACTACAGCCCGACTCCCGTAAATAAATATTTTAAAAGACATTTTTAAAGTATGATACATATTCACAAGGGAATACTGTGCAGCTCTTAAAATGATGAGATCATCATCTTCTAAATATCTTGCTCTGAATTTGAAGGTATCATATTGAGTGACATAAGGCCAAAACTAATGGATCAATACTGAGTAATCTTATGCGTAAGTGAAACTTAAAATATAAGGGAAAATACAAGATGAAATTTGTACTGGGTGTGGTGAATTGCACCAAAGCAATGGATTCTGGGAAAGGAAGGAAAGGAATGGGATGAAGTTGCCCTGGCATCCTTGAGTATAATGGTAGAAAAGGGCCTAGGTTAGGGGAGAAAATATCTTGCAGACACCTATCATGTAAAATGAGAGCATATACTTAAATATCAATAACTTTACTATAAACCATTAACTGCTCAATAAAATTAAAAAAAATATCAGATTCTACTATTAAGAACCAAATACCAAACATTTTTATTTATCTTGGATTATGTTTTAAGGTAAATTTAAGTTGTAGTAAAATATAATTCATAATTTACAGAGAAACTCTGTATAATAATTTCATGAACAGATTGTCCCAAGTTTTTTTACTGATCCAAAAAAGTAAAATAACAAAATAAAAAAGCAGAGAAGATGAATGCTGTCTAACTCATTTTACATTTGATTTTAAAACTAATACAGAATTTATAATACATAACAATGTGGGTTTTATTATAGACAGCATAAGAATCTACCTTGAAAGTTCAAAAGAATTAGCTGACAAATATTATAAATGTATGATTTGACATACAATAAATATACAAAAGACAATAGTTTTGTATATTACTGAAACAAGTAATTCAAAGTTAAATAAAAGTAGGTTCTGTTAATTAAGTTGCCAAAATAACACAGTATCTCAAAATTAACTTAATAAAATGTATTAGACCTTTGTTCCTAGTGGAGATAGTATTAAATTTACTGAAGGAATTAAGATATCTTAATAAAAGTTAGAAACAGAATGATAATTCAATATTATGATAGAAATGGCATGTAAAATCAGTGGGGAGATTAATTATTCAATAAATGTTTCTAGGAATATTTAAAATGTTACAAAAAATAGAACCCTACACTACATTATTCAAAACAATGAAGTCCAGGGAGATTAAAAACATAAACACAAATGAAAATAATTCTAAAGTTTTGGAAAGAAATGATAAGAAGTTATATTTATGTCTCCATAGAGGGGATACCTTAAACTAGTCAAATAAAACAGAAACTATAAAGAATATAAAATGCAAATATTTGTGATCAGAGGAGGATTAATTTTGATGTTAGTTATTACTAAGCTTTTACGTTATGCTTATTTATACTATTCCAAGTGCCATAGGAGAGCTTAAATGTGCACAATTGGTCAGATATTTATGCAAAATATCCACTGGCTTCATATCTGTCACTTCAATTAGTCCAGCTTGGAGTGGACAAATATAGGTCATTTTCTGTCTTTATAAATAAAGCTTTACTAGAATATAGCCATAATCATCATCCCTTTTCCTATTACCTATTGGAATTTGAGTAATACAATAACATAACTGAGTAGCTGTGACAAAGACCTGATGATCTCCAAATACTAAAAATGTTTAGTTTTTGTCCTTACAGAAAAGTTGGCCATTTCCTCATTATATAAGTTTCTTCATCCCTTTGAATTTTTCCTGTTAAATTTACTTTCATGTCAGGAGGCATAGGATTGTATTTGACTATAAATATTCACTTATTTAATTTACATTTAAATGCATATACTTAGGGAGTTTCCAATAACTTCTGTGTGTGGAAACAAAACATTACTGACATTATAGAGCCATCAGCTAGTCTGTGGACAAGTAGTTATCAGTCATACACACTTTTTCAGGCATATGCATTTTTAAATGATTTTTTTTTTACCAATGCCTAGGTAATTAAAATGGAAGTACTCTCTCATCAGAAGTACACTTGCATGATGTACATTCCAGACATTTAAATAATTTTCTTAGTAATTTTTATTAAAGTAAAATTTATCATAATTCTGTAGTTATGGAACACAAATTGTAATAAGATTCCAATCAATAAGTTTATATATGAATAAACTCTCAGGCATTTTTTTAATTTTAATTAAGCCATAACCAAAATATAGAGAAGCTTTTTATCTTTTTAAAGAAAGCATTTCAAACATTGATTAATCTATAGGATCAGAGGGGTACAACTCCACACAATTCCCACCACCAGAACTCTGTATCCCATCCCCTCCCCTGATAACTCCTATTTCTTAACTTTCTGGGAGTATGGACCAAAGGTCATTGTGGGATGCAGAAGGTTGACGCTTTGACTTCTGTAATTGCTTCCCTGCTGAACATGGGCATTGACAAGTGGATCCATACTCCCAGCCTGTCTCTCTCTTTCCCTAATTGGGAAGGGCTCTGGGGAAGTGGATCTCTAGGACACATTGGTGGGATTGTCTGTCCAGAGAAGTCTGTTTGGCATCATGTTAGCATCTGGAACCTGGTGGTTGAAAAGACAATTCACATACAAAGCCAAACATTTTTGTTAACTAATCATGGACCTAAAGGCTGGAATAGTGCAGATGAAGAGTTGGGGTTTTCTGTTTTGTAGATAGGTAGTAGGCATATTTTAGTTATATTCCAAAGGGTCTGTGACTATCGAGTTTTTTTATTCATTTTTTATTAATAAAAAGGAAACACTGACAAAACCATAGGATAAGAGGGGTACAACCTTGCACAATTCCCACTACCAGAACTCCGTATCCCATCCCCTCCCCTGATAGCTTTCCAGTTCTTTAACTCTCTGGAGGTATGAACCCAAGGTCATTGTGGGATGCAGAGGTGGAAGGTCTGGCTTCTGTAATTGCTTCACTGCAGAACATGGGCATTGACAGATCAATCCATACTCCCAGCCTCTCTCTCTCTTTCCCTAGTGGTGAAGGGCTCTGGGGAATCAGAGCTCCAACACACACTGGTGGGGTGGTCTGTCAAGGAAAGTCTGGTCAGCATCTAGCTAGCATCTGGAACCTAATTGTGGAAAAGAGAGTTAACATACTATACTAGACAAATTGTTGACCAATCATGAACCTACAGGCCGGAATAGTGCAGATGAAGATTTGTGGGGTCTCCATTTTGTAGATAGCTAGAAGGCATATTTTAGTTATATTCCAAAGGGCCTGTGACTATACTAGTGTTTTTTTGTTTGTTTGTTTAGTTTTTGCCTGAGCCTGAGATCTGATATGCAGATTGATCCTAATTGCAGTCTGAGGAAATGATGTCATGGCTGGCAGAAGGTAGATCAGGGAAGAGAGTAAATCCCAAATACAGGAAAGGTGTATAAGTATTGTTGGTTGAAAACCCCATCGATTTGATATGATCTGGGGCCCATATTCAGCTTAGGAGCCTACACCTCTGCATCCCTGTAGATCTGAGCTCACATTCTGTTGTCATATGTAGGAACATTCCAAGCTGCCCCAATATCAGGACTCATCTTCCTTAAGTGTAGCATAGAGTATATTGTCCATTTCCCCTTTGGAAGATGGAATATTCTCTACCATTGTTGATCCAAGTTGAGGGCAATGTCCTATGGGGGTCCAAAAATGGGTCTATTGTGTTGTTCCTCATAGAAATGACCAGTAACAATGGAGAGAGGGATTTATTGGAGGTCAAGGCCCATCATGTCTGTTTGGGAATCTCAGGACTCCCTAATTAGGACCCTCCATTTCTATTTATTTTCCTCCATGTTGTTCTGGTAATTCTAGGTGTTTTCTAGTTCCAGATAAGTGATTGTAATTTTTGTTCTATTCTCTTAAAGAAGCTTGGTGGAACTTTGATGGGTATCATGTTAAATTTGTATACGGCTCTGGGGAGAATATTCATTTTGATGACATTAATTCTTCCAATCCATAAGCATGGGATATCTTTCCATTTCTTGGTATCAGTTTCTATTTCCTCGAATAGTGACTCATAGTTTTTATTATACAAGTCTTTTACTTCTTTGGTCAGGTTTATTCCTAGGTATTTTATTGATTTTTCTACAACAGTGAATGGGAGTAATTTCTGGATATCTTCTTCTTCAGATTTGGTGTTTGCATAAAGAAATACCACTGATTTTTGTACATTGATTTTGTTTCATGTCACCTCGCTATATTGCCTAATAACTTCCAGTAGTTTTCTGCAGGATTATTTAGGTTGTTTTCTATGTATACTATCATATCATCTGCAAAAAGTAAGAGCTTGACTTCTTCCCTTCCAATCTGTATTCCTTTGATTTCTTTCTCTTGCCTGATTGCTATGGCAAGAACTTCCAATACTATGTTGAAGAGTAATGGTGATAGTGTACAGCCCTGTCTAGTCCTCAATCTGAGGGGGAATGTTTTCAGGTTCTATCCATTGAGTATGTTGTTGACTGTAGGTTTGCTATATATGGATTCCACTATCTTGAGCAATTTCCCATCTATTCCCATTTTTGTAGGGTTTTGAGCATGAATGGGTGTTGGATTTTGTCAAAGTCTTTCTCTGTATCTATTGAGATAATCATGTGGTTTTTGGTTTTGATTTTATTGATGTGGTGAATGACATTGATTGACTTACATATGTTGAACCAGTCTTGCATTCCTGGGATGAATCCCACTTGGTCGTGATGAATAATCTTTTTGATATACTGATGTATCCTTTTGGCCAGGATCTTGTTTAATATTTTGGCATTTATGCTCATCAGAGATACTGGTCTGTGATTTTCCCTTTTTGTTGTGTTCTTATCTGCTTTTGGTATCAGGGTGATGTTGGCTTCATAGAAGGTGGAAGGAAGTGTTCCTGTTTTTTCAATCTTGTGGAAAAGCTTTAGAAGTACAGGCATTTACTGTTTACTGAAGGTTTTGTTGAATTCTTTTGTGTAGCCTTCTGGTCCAGACTTTTGATGTTGGAAAGATTCTTAATTGTTTTGTTTCTTTGTGATTGATGCATTTAGGTTTTATAGTTCTTATTGGTTCAGTTTTGGAAAGACATATGTTTCCAGGAATTCTTCCATTTCTTCCATATTCTCTAGTTTGGTGGCCTATATTTCTTCATAGAAGTTTCGCATGATTTTATGGATTTCTGTGGTGTCTATTGTGATATCTCCTCTATTGTTTACAATTCTATTAATTTGATTCTTCTCCCTCTTTTTTAATTTTTAAAAATTTTTTTTAGTTAGTCTGGCAAGGGTTTTGTAAATCTTGTTTAATTTTTCAAAGAACCAATGTTTGCCTTCATTAATCTTTTATATCAGTCTCTTATTTTCAATGTTGTTTATTTCTGCTCTAATATTATTGATTTACATCCTTCTCATTGCTTTAGGGTCCCTTTGTGCCTCTTCCTCTAAGTCCTTAAGGCATGTACTAAGGTTGTTTATTTGAACTTTTTCTTGTTCTCTAATGTGTGATGTATGGCTATGAGTTTCCATCTCAGTACTGCTTTATCTGTTTCCCAAATATTTTGATAGTTGTGTTTTAATTTTCATTTGTTTCCAGGAACATCAGAATTTCTTGCTTGAGTGTCTCTCTGACCCAGTGGTTCTTTAGAAGCATGTTGTTGAGTTTATAAATTTTGTGTCTTTTAGTAATTTTCTGTTTGTTGTTGAATATTAGCTTTACTCCACTGTGGTCTGAGAAGATACTTGGGATGATTTCAATCTGAATTTGTTGATACTGTCATTGTTGCCTAGCATGTGGTCTATCCTTGAGGATGTGCTATGTGGATTTGAAAAGAATGTGTATTTCAGTTTTGCGGGGTGAAGAACTCTGAAAATATCCAGGGGGTCTATTCTGTCCTTCTCTTAATCTAATTGTCTTGTTTCTCTGTTGATTTTCTGCTTCTAATCTGTCTAAGTGTGTGAGTGGGGCGTTGAAGTCTCCCACTATTATTGCATTGCTATTGATACATTTTGGTAGTTCTTTCAGTAGGTGTTTGATATATTTAGATGGTCCCTCATTGGGTGCATAGATGTTAATAATTGTTAAATCTTCTTAGTTGATTAATCCTCTAATCATTATGTAACGGCCTTGACTATCTTTTCAGCTTAGCATAAGGCTGCTAGGAGCAGCTGCCCAGCCCTGACATACTCTTCTGAGTTGTGGGGGAGGGGTGAGTTAATAAATAATCAAACCAAAAAGATTTTCCTTTCTTTGTCCTTTTGGCCTCTGTTCGCCTGCCAAAGAGTGTGTTATAAGACTCTTATTTGTTGTCACACTGACCACAACTTGTTCACCCTCCTATAGACGGCCCAGTATCCTACCCTATCCAGAGAATCCCAGGTTGTAAATTGCTTCTTTTTGGAGCCTACACTAGTTGTTGTTCTTAAATAGCCATCTTGGCTCTGTCCCTGTACCATACTTTTTACACAATAGAAGCTGATTTCTTTTTTCTGTTGACTAATATTGGAAAATTCATCATGATCTTAGCTTAGAGATCTTTATGTATACTTAACACAGAGAAAATTCTGAAAAGTCTTAACTGTAGAATACCTAAAGAAAATTTCTTGGCTAATTACTTTTTATGGCTATTTTATCAATTTATCTGTGCTTGTTGAAGATCACCAGTCTCCGTAGAATATATTTTGGTAAATCTTAGTCCATAATCAATTCTTCTCTTATCTGAAGTAAAGTAAAAATAGCGTTTTTACTCTAAAAGGCATATCCTATGAGCAAATAAAGTTCACATAAGTAGGTATAAAGTATCATGTGGAAAAAGCATCATTCAAGGAAATTAAATCATAAAAATATATTGTTGTTTGTCTATAGATAATGCTATGGTCTTATAAAAATCATATTAAAATGTTAAGAACTGCCTTAAGACTGGATGGAGTATAAAGGAAAATATAAAGATAAAAATATGCTTAAGAAATTTACGGGAGTCAGGCGTTAGCACAGTGGGTTAAGCGCAGATGGCACAAAGAGCAAGGACCGGTGTAAGGTCCTGGTTCTAGCCCCCAGCTCCTCACCTGCAGTGGAGTCACTTCACAGGCAATGAAGCAGGTCTGCAGGTGTGTTTCTCTCCCCGTGTCTATCTTTCTCTCCTCCTCTCTGCCCCTCCTCTCTCCATTCCTCTCTGTCGTATCCAACAACGACAACAATAAAACAACAAGGGCAACAAAAGGGAATAAATAAATATTTAAAAAAATTTAAATTAAAAAAAAGAAAGAAAGAAACTTACACTGAAAAGTGTGGTCCAGGAGGTGGCACAGTGATAAGGCTTTGGATTCTCAAGCATGAGGTCTCGAGTTCGATTCTGGCAGCACATGTGCCAGAGTGATGTCTTGTTCTTTCTCTCTCCTCCTATCTGTCTCATAAATAAAATTAAAAAAAAATATTAAAAAAAAATAAATCTACACTAAAAAGCCTCCAGGACCACCTGAATATGTTTTGTATCAATGATTGCTACCTTAGACAATATACTAAGATTTAAGTTATAGTTCTGTATCTCATTATCTCTAATTTGATACCATGGAGGTAAACTTTACTATCCCATCTGCCTGTTTCTAAATTCCTGTGATAATTAAAGGATCCCTCAGGGATGTCTAAGGTTCTCAATTCAAATTGTTTCACACAGAAAATGCCTAACATTTACATAGGAGTGCAAAAAAAATGGAAGATTGAGAAATGTCAGCATCTCCTTCAGTGTCATTTCTTCATGGATGTACAAGTTGGGGAGTAGGGTCCTTGCACATAGTACTATGAGCACTTAACCACGTGACCCACTAAACTTTTATTTTTTGTCTACCATATGTTAAGCTAAATTGGGTTCTGTGTACTATTTTAACTAATAATAATCCTGTGGGGTAAAATGGGAAAGAAAATTTAACTACTTGCCAACCTATAAGTTACTTTAAGTAGTGTATTTTGGAACTTTTATGCTTATGGCATATATATATATATATATATATATATATATATATATATAGTCCTTCATTTCAGAGAAAATTACTTTTTTCCCCATTTGCTTAACTTGCTAGACAGTTCACATTGACTGATTTATATCAAATGATGTTGGGGAGATATGAACTTTGAACTACTTCCATTTATAATACTAATATTCCTTTTGTGACAGATTTTTAAAGAAAATATAGGTATTTTCATAAGTCTTTTTAAGATCTCTCTCTCACACACCAATTTGGATAACATGTGTTTTCTACCCAATTTCATGTTCCCAAGTAATTAAGTACCGTGACATTTAAGTTCACAATTGTTTTTAGCCATTTGCTCAAAACATTTATTTACCAAAAAAAAAAAAAAAAGTATTCTCTTAACTGTCTCCACTTTAAGAAAAACTTTAAAAACACAATTTCAATTATAGTCTCTAAGACTCATAAATTTCAATGACTCCACATGCATTTGATATTTCATGAATGAGTATTTCAGGAGAGAAGTAAAGGCAATGAATGCCCATGGGAAAAATTATTTTAAATCAAGAAGTTCAAAACTGCAAAAGATTGAAAATAAAATAATTACAAAACTACATTCAACTGTCTGACAAGTTATATACAGTTTAATAAACTTAAGTAGTATTAGAAGCTTCTCCCAGTCTGAAATTATTGTGCTCATGATCTCTACAAAATGATATTGATGCTGTGAAATAATCAAACACATTGTGGCTTTTTAATATCTGTCTACAGGATTTTGTATTAGTCAATAAGCAAGAGTGATCTTAGAAAATAAAGTAAAACTTTTTTTCTATAAAGACTGAGATGATAGAACAAAGTTGAGGTGACAAAAGAAAATATGTTTATTGTTTCACTATATATACTCAAATTTTAAATTCAGTTTTTTTCAGCATGTATACTTTGCTTGGTAATGTCTTTATTTAGTATTAAATATATATGTTACAATTCCAATTTAACTAATTCTGTTTGTACTAAATTCTGTTCAGGAAGAGGCATAAGTTGGAAAAGATATCTTTTGATGTATAAGGCATTCAATGTTTTCCTCAAACATCACTTGAATAAGTAATTCCAATTTACACTAACAAAAGTAGTCAGAATTTAATGATAAATATGTGCATTATTTATATATGTAAATAAATACCTGACAAAAATACCAAATTCTGAGAGGTTAGATTCAATAAATCAGAGCAGATACATGATAATAACTTATACTGAATAAAAGATGATAGAGAGAAATCTGAAAGTATTAATTTAGTAGTGATAGTGCAGCTTACTTCTTTAGGAATCAGAAATTTCCTAAATTGCAATCATCCCAGCTTTTGTAACTTTTTGCTAATAGAATATTTGACTTGAGATGACATTTTGCCTGCTTCTTCTATCTAATGTAGCATTTCTATATGCAAATATGTTGAGGAGAAACAAACAAATTTTCATGTAAAAAGCTGAAGATTTGATTTTCTTCTTCAGATTTGAACCAGTTGTCAAATAATCTTATCTCTAAGCCTGTTGATAACAACCTTGACCGAATACTACCATTCTGTTTCCACAACTTCACTCTTACATTCTGATTACTATACAATCTTTCCAACTTTCTTCCTTTTATATTTCAACTCTAAATGACCTGTAACATGTTGAATATTGCTTGACCCACCACAAAGGCACATATTCTCTATCTTCTCTTTCTCATTTCACTCTGTGTATCAACTCTAATAACTTATTTTTTTTTTTATTCAAATGCTCTAAGTTTTCTACAATACTTTTTCTTTTTTTTTTTTTTTAATTTGGTGTTCTCCATTCAGGATTACTTTCTCCAGATATTTTCCAAGGCTCACTCTTAATTTAACCACTGAAGAGAATCAACCTTTATCATCTCACATATTGTCTGAGGATGAAGTATTTGGGAGAATGTAAGTCTATCTCAGAGTGTTTGAGTTTTCAACCAGGGTCAGAGTTGTAGTTTTGATAAGGTTTGAAGGAGCTGCTTTCAGGTCTTGTTCACAGGAGGCTCAATATCTATCTACATAGCAACTTGAAGGGTTATTCATGATAGACTGCATATGAGGAGTCATTGAATCAATCTATAATCAAGAGGAATGAATTTAAATTCCATCTCTGTTAAGTAAGCAGTAGGGAATAATTTGCTATCTATTTTAAAAACCACTGAAGTTCACATCTCACATCTTTCAAATTTCTACTTCAGTGTCATCTTATTAGAAAACCTTCATGCCCACATTATATAAAATGGCAAGTGTTTTCCAAAGCACATCCTTTACTCTGCTTCATTTACTTCTGCCACATCTATCATCATTTAAAATATTATGTGTTTTATTGGAGCTTATTGCTATTTTCTATAATACATATTATCTTACCTGGGTGATATGTATACAACTTTTGCATTATTTACACTTGAATTAGATTGTTTTTATGAAACAAAGTGTTCTAAGTATGCCCTAAGGGGCTAAGTAAGAGGCAGTTTTCCTAGCAGGATATTTGTTTTCCTATATGTGAAGGCCAAGGTTTGAGGCTTGTCACTAAAAGGGAACAACACCATGGAAAGTTCTAGGCCTCCGAAGGCTGAGGCTGGACAACATAATCTATGTTCTACATGAAGAAGATGGGTGATAAAAGTGGGCAGCTTGGAACATTCCTACTCATGACCACAGAATGTGAGCTCAGATCTACAGGGATGCAGAGGCCACATAGGCTCCTAACCTGAATATGGGCTCCAATCATATCAAATCTATGAGGTTTATAGTCAACAATATTTATGAAACTTTTCCATATTTGGGAGCTACTCTCTTCCCTGATCCAGCTTTCTGGTCCTTTTTCCAGCCATGGCATTATCTCCCCAGCCAATAACTTGGATCCACCTGCATATCAGATTTCAGACTCAGGAAAAAAAACAAAAACAAAAAACTAGTATAGTCATGAGCCCTTTGGAATATGACTAAACTATGCCCACTAACTATGTACAAAACAGAGACCCCTCCCCAACTCTTCATCTGAAGTATCCCAGCCTTTAGGTTCACAATTGTTCAATAATTTGTTTGTCTTTATTAACTCTTTTTTTCAGCCACAAGGTTCCAGATGCTTACATGATGCCAACCGGACCACCCTGGGCAGATGACCCCAGTCATGTGTCCTGGAGCCCTACTTCAAGCCCTGCCTCACTAGGGAAAGAGACAGGCTGGGAGTATGGATCAACCTGTCAATACCCACGTTCATTGGGGAAGCAATTTCAAAAGCCAGACCTTCCATTTTCTGCACCCCATAATGACCTTGGGTCCATACTCCCAGAGAGTTAAAGAGTAGGAAAGCTATCAGGGGAGGGGATGGGATACGGAGTTCTGGTGGTGGGAATTGTCCGGAGTTGTACCCCTCTTATCCTATGGTTTTTGTCAGTGTTTCCTTTTTATACATATTTTTTTTAAAAAAATAGAAAGTGCTAGGGGAGCTTTATAGATGGTGAATCAATGTCATGGTCTCTCTTTTTCAGTCCCTCATACTAAAGAAAGGAAGAAGGGAAGAAAGGAAGAAAGAAAGAAAGAAAGAAAGAAAGAAAGGGAGAAGAGAATCAGGTCCCATCCATGAGATAACTCAGTGATATACTGTATGCAAGAAACTTTGAGTTAATCCCATTTTTCTTTTGTTTTCTTTTTCTTCTCTCTTCTTTTCCTTTCCCTTCCCTTCCCTTCCCTTCCCTTCCCTTCCCTTCCCTTCCCTTCCCTTCCCTTCCCTTCCCTTCCCTTCCCTTCCCTTCCCTTCCCTTCCCTTCCCTTCTCTTCCCTTCTCTTCTCTTCTCTTATTTTTCCTCCCATTCCCCTCCTCCTCTCTCCTTTTATATTTTTCTTTTCCTTTCATTTATTTTTTTCCCCTAAGCACCATTTAACATTGGCATATGATGACACTTAAACAGCACCTGAAACAGACCTCAGGCATAAAAGTCTTTTGCATAATTATTGTGCTATCTCCAGCATGTGATTCTGTATTTTTAAAAACAGAGGAAGAAGGGAAGAATTAAAGTCAGGGAGTTTTATTGGCTAGTGGTTTATATTCAAAGACCTGTATTATTGTTTATAAACATACAAAACATAGCAACCTGCAGGGGGATGGATAGTGGTATACACAGTTAAATACATACAGTATGAAGTGCAAGGACCAGCAAGACCCTGGTTGAAGATCGACCCCCAACCTCCATTCCCCACCTGCAGGGAGAAGCTTCAAGAGTTTGAAGCAGGTCTGCTGGTGTCTATCTTTCTCTATCCCCCCTTATCAATTTCTCTGTTCTATCCAAATTAAAAAAAAAAAAAAAAAAAGGAAAAAGTGGCCACCAGGACCAAACCCCAGCTGTAACCCTAGAGTAAAAAAGCCACATTTCTATGAATATCAGATACCTGATGGTTTTGCTCATATATACACATTAAATAATTGAAACACAGAAGATTGCAAAAGAAGAGAAAATATAGCTAAACTATTTCAAAGTCATAGTGAAAAAGTATGATGCCTATCGTACTGGGACAAACAGGGATAAGTTAGGGGAACAATGCCACTATCATCTTATGATTTTGTAAACCATTATTAAATATCTAATCAAATTTTGGCAATATTATGTGATTATTTATTTATTACTATATATCCTCCAAATCTCAGAATGTAAGCCCTAAGTGTAGAGGACAATTGTATATGTACTACTTATGTATATACCAGCATTTAAAATAGTGCCTGTTATTAAAATGACAAAAATCAATAAATATCTACTGAATGAGTGACAATATCTGGCAAACAAAATAATATATGCTTTTCTAAGATATTCTGAAGTCAGTATGCTTATGGGAATCATTTAATTTTCTTTTTAGTTGACTCTATTTGAGCTATTCTTCTATTATCTGAAGAAAGAAGCTCCTAAATGTTCAGCAAATTTGCCTTTGTGATCACTCAAGAAGGAAGGCATAGGGAGTCGGGCTGTAGTACAGCGGGCTAAGCGCAGGTGGCGCAAAGCACAAAGACCGGCATAAGGATCCCGGTTCGAACCCCGGCTCCCCACGTGCAGGGGAGTTGCTTCACAGGCGGTGAAGCAGGTCTGCAGGTGTCTATCTTTCTCTCCTCCTCTCTGTCTTCCCCTCCCTCTCTCCATTTCTCTCTGTCCTATCCAACAACAACAACAACAATAATAACTACAACAATAAAACAAGGGCAACAAAAGGGAAAAAATAAAATAAAATAAATATAAAAAAAAGTTAAAAAAAAAAAAGAAGGAAGGCATAAATGTATCAGTTGCGTGTTCTCCCTGATGCTGAAGATAGTCTTTCATGTTCTTAGATGTAAAAAAAAAGAGACTAAAGTACAAAGATGAGGGAACATCATCTGCTTAGGATCATGAACTCTTTAATGAGCTGGCACCTGTAATTTGCAACAGCACACCTGTGTAGACAACTAAATACTGAAATCTGCTTTATTTTTTTGCTTCAGATAATTACCTTAAATAAACAAATATATTGTCTTGTTTTCCCCATTAAACCTCTATTTTTCTATTTCTCTCCAGATTTGATATCTTGCCCAAGCAGCCCACTGTAGCTACTTGAATCTTACAGCATGGACTTCCTGTATGACCCAAACATCCAGAAAAACTTTGAATCTTGACTCTTCCTAGTTAGTCTTTCTTTGCATCTACTTGTCCTGTGACTCCACACTCATGTTCAATTAATAATAAACATATAAAATGTAACATAGTTATAGATTAATTGTAATAATTGAAAATAGTTATTTTTGAAAGGATAGGGAAACATAGAATTGCAAATACAAATATATACACTAGGTTCAAGTTCTATATTCATTTTTAACTAGAGGGACAGGCAGTCAAAATCATGAAGCTGTTCATTGATCAAAATGTCTTTTCACTGTGACTTAAAAGAAGAAAAATAAAAGTCACATGGTCATATCAAGTCATGAATAAAAGGCATTTGAAAAGATCCAGCACCCCTCTTTATTCTGGAGGATAAAGACCCTCCAGAAACTTGGAATAGAAGGACAGTTCCTCAACATAATAATGACCATTTATGACAAACCTACAGATAACATAATTCTCAATGGGTAAAAGCTGTTAGAAATATTTATTGATTACAGATATCACAGAAGCCCCTAATGTAACTAGAGTATACATACATTTACTTTTGTGTTTGGTGAAATGTAATTGTTCAGTTTCATTCTTCTGCATGTTTCAAAGCATGTTTTCCAATACCATTTCTTGAAGAGACTCATCTTTCCCCATTGTCAAATATTAGATGCCCATAGGGGTGAGGACTTACTGCTGGACTGTCAATTTTCTCCCCAAATAATACTTTATTAACAAAACTCAGTTTACAGGAATAAATTAAATGCAACCTTCTGATTATTAACACATGTACAACTTTACACTGCAAAACAAATCAAAATTTAAGAGGTAGAGCAAAGAATCAGCATATACATCACATACATACAAACAACATCTTTAGCAAATTGATATCAAAATCATCTCCATCCCATCTTGGGCATTCTTACAAGTTTCTTTGCATGGATATGCAACATGGTATCTGCATCCCTCTTATAAACACACACACACACCAAGAGTTACCTGTATGCTGCACATCCCTGTCCAAAGCCTGTCATGCAATTCTATTCCACTGGTCAGCATGTCTATTCATGTTCTAGTACCAAGCCATTTTGATTATAATGGCTCTATAATATAATTTGTAATCTGGAAGTGTGATGCTTCCAGTTCTGTTCTTTCTCCTCAAGATTGTTTTGGCAATTCGAGTTCTTTTCTGGTCCCAGATTAAATAACATTTGTAGCATTTGTTATATTCACAAAAAAAGTGCTTGGTATCTTGATGGGGATAACATTAAATCTGTATATGGTTCGAGGTAGTATATTCATTTTTATAATGTTATTTCTTCTAAACCCATAAACATGGAATTCCACTTCTTTGTGTCTTTTTCAATTTCCTTGAGCAGTGACTTATGATTTTCAGTATAGATGTCATTCACTTCTAGGTTTATTCCTACATATTTTATTGTTTTTGTTACTATAGTAAAAGGAATTTGATTTCTGGATTTCAACTTCTTCTAACTTAGTGTTTGCATAGAGGAATACCATTACTTTTGAATGTTAATTTTGTAGCCTGACACTTTACTGTATTGCCTGATGATTTCCAAAAGCTTCTTGCTAGATTCATTAGATTTTTCTATGTATACTACCATGTCATCTGTAAACAGGGAGAATTTGAATTCTTCTCTTCCAATCTGTATGCCTTTAATTACTTGCTCCTGCCTGATTGCTATGACAAGTACTTCCAACACTATGTTAAATATTAATGGTGACAGTGGACAGCCCTGTCTATTCCCCAGTCTGAAGGAGAATGCTTTCAGCTTCTGTCCATTTAATATGATGTTGGTTTACTATATATAGACTCCATTATCTTCAGGAATTTTCCATCTATTCACATTTTTGTAGTGTTTTGATCATAAAGTTATGTTGTATTTTGTCAAAGGCTTTCTCTGCATCTATTGATATGGCCACATGGCTTTTTTCTTGCTTTTATTGATGTGGTGGATCACGTTGATTGATTAACATATATTAGACCAACATTGCATCCCTGGGATAAAACCCCACTTGGTCATGATGAACAGTCTTTTTAATATACTGCTGTATCTGATTGGCTGGAATTTTGTTCAATATCTTAGCAACTATATTCAGCAGAAATTTTGGTCTGTAGTTTTATTTTTTGGTTGTGTCTCTGTCTACTTTTGGTTTCAGAGTGATGTTGGCTTCACAGAAGCTGAAAGGGAGTATTCCTGTGTCTTCAATCTTCTGGAAGATCTTTGAAAGTAGAGGGAATAGTTCTTTGAAGGTTTTGTAGAATTCATTTGTGAAACCATCTGGTCCAGGATTTTTATTTTTGGGAAGGTTTTTGATAACTGTTTCAATATTGATAGCTTTGTTGGGCCTGTTCATATTATCTAGTTTCTCTTTCTTTAATTTTGGAAGTTCATAAGTATCTAGGAAATCATCCATTTTTTTCCAGGTTCCCTAGCTTGGTGTCATAGAGTTGTTCATAGAAGGCTCACATGAAATGTTGAATTACTCTGATGTCTATTGTGATGTCTCCTCTTTCATTTATGATCTGATTTATTTGGGTATTATCCCTTTTTTTATTTATAAAAAGGAAACACTGACAAAACCATAGGATAAAGGGGGGTACAACTCCACAAAATTCCCACCACCAGAACTCCATATTCCTTCCCCTCTCCTGATAGCTTTCCTAGTCTTTAACCCTCTGGGAGTATGGACCAAAGGTCATTGTGGGATACAGAATGTGGAAGGTCTGGCTTCTGTAATTGCTTCCACACTGAACATGGGCCTTGACAGGTCAATCTATACTCCCAGCCTGCCTTTCTCTTTCCCTAGTAGGGTGGGGCTCTGGGGAAGTGTAGCTCCAGGACACAGTGGTGGTGTTGTCTGTCCAGGGGAGTCTGATTTGCATCATGGTAGCAACTGGAACCTGGTGGATGAAAAGAGAGTTAACATACAATACTAAACAAATTGTTGAACACTCATGAACCAAAAAGGCTGGAATAGTGCAGATGATAGTTGGGGGGGGTTCCTCCATTTTGTAGATAGCTAGTAGGCATATTTTAGTTATATTCCAAAGGGCTCATGACTATACTAGTTTTTTTTTTTTTTTTCCCTGAGCCTGAAATCTGATTTGCCGGTAAATCCAAGTTATTGTCTGGGAGATGATGTCACGGCTGGAAAAGGAACAGAAAGCTGGATCAGGGAAGAGAGTAGCTCCCTAATAGGGGGGAGGGGTATCAATATTGTTGACTGTAAACCCCATCAATTTGATTTGGTTTGGGGCCCATATTCATTAGGAGCCTATGTGACCTCTGCATCCCTGTAGATCTGAGTTCATATTCTATGATTATGAGTAGGAACATTCCAAGCTGCCCCAATATCAACCCATCTTCCTCAGTTGTAGCATAGAGTATGCTGCCCATTTTCCCTTCAGAGGATGGAACATTCTCTTCCGTTCTTTATCCAAGTCGAGGGCAAGTTCCTAAGGGGGGGCCCACAAAGGGGTCTATTTTGTTGTTCCTGATAGAGATATCAGTAACAATGGAAAGAGTGATTTATTTCCGGTCTAAGCCCATTAGGTCTGTTTGGAAATCTTCTGACTCCCCGAATAGGGCCCCAACTGATGAGGTGGCCTGATAGTGACTAAGGAGTCATCATTAAAGTATGCCAATTGCTTGCCCTTATTCAGCTTTTGCAGTTCTTACTTTGCTAAGGTTATCTTTGAAGTGAGTGAGAGAACTGTAATAGGAAGTAGGTGGGGAAGGTATCTAAGTTTAATTAGATACTAGTTCATTAGGAACTTTATACTGACTCACTGCAGACTGTTGTGTACTTTTGCTTTCAGGTATATATTTTGCCCTAGTTTATGGATACGTGTGAACATAAGCTCTCTCTCACAGAAACTGGTGTATATCTAGATTATGGGACTTTGTTAGAAAGTGAACAAGTGAACACGTGAACAAGTGCCCTATCTCATAGAACCTGGTATATATCTAGGTTTTGGGATTCTGTTAGGAAGTGAACCACCTGGAATGGAATTAGAAAATCCTATGAAAGAAAAGGTCTCACCTGAGGAATGAGGCTGAAGGCTTGACTTTCCACACCTGACATCTATGGACACAGTCTGAAGTGAAGAATGTTGCAGTGGTATTCATTGTGTTGATTAGGTTGGGATCAATGGATGCAATATCACTTGGTATGAATAGAGAGAAGCATGCAGGAAAGTGAGTCCCACCCTAGAGATTCTAGGATTGTGGGAAATCTAGGCTCTATAGAGTAAGTGAAAGTTCCTGCTATTTAGGGTTTAAGGACAATAGATGGTTATTGCTATAATCACATTATTTGGCAATTGGGTTAACTTTGAAAAATCCCTTTGTTAGAATTTGCTAATTCTAAAATCACCATAATTTATGTCCTTTTACATTATTTGTATGTAACTATGCCACCAGATGCTTCTGTTCTCCCTGGTCTAGGCTTTTAAGAGAGACAACATATCAAAGACTCAGCCTGTGTATTAAAAAGACTCAGTCTTTCCTTTAAAAAGTTCGAGACATACAATTTTCCCCTCTCATATTAATTACATAGTGTTTTATATGATTACAGATTAATAGGAGTGTACATAAACACCATTGCCACCACCAAAAGACACTGTCTATCCGCCCCGCCCCCCCCAGCCCGGAACCTGAACATCCACCCTCACCCTCATCCCAGGGTTTTTACGTTGGTACACTACTCCAAATTCAGTCAAATCCCACTTTGAGTTTTTCTTTCTGTTCTTCTTTCTCTACTTCTGTTGATGACTGGGATCAGCATGCTCATCTTTATTTTTCTGACTTAGCTCACTTAACATAATTCCTTCTAGCTCCACACAATATGGGTCAGAAAAGGTGTGTTCATTGTTCTTAATAGCTGCATAGTATTCTATTGTGTATATATACCACAACTTTCTCAGCCATTCACTTGTTGTTGGGCACCTGGATTGCTTCCAGGTTTTAGCTATTACAAATTATGCTGCTGAGGGAGAGGAAGATGGCGGACTGAGAAGTCGCTAACAGCGAGCGCTCTGATTGCATCGGCAACAGTAGGATTTTCTGCCTTTAGCAGGCCAGTTAATAAGGATGACACCAAAAAGTGAGTACAATTTAATTTGGGTTAAGAATTAGAGTAAAGGTGACATGGACTAGCGGGGTTCCAAAATTCCCAGGGCGCCGGGCAAGGCGAGTCGAGTGCGCCGGGCATTGTCCTCCGCCCGCCCAGGAAAGCGGCTCCTCCGCCGGTTGCAGAGCGCAGCGGGCAGAGGACCCGGAGAGAGCACTTTAGCTCGGGGGCTTTCTCTTGGGAGTCTCCAGGGTCCACCGCGACCCTGAGAGTGGATCCAAAGACTTCTTGAGTATAGCTCTCATTGGATCAAAGGATTTGGAGCTAGTTTTCATTTTTGAGAAATCCTTTAAAAAAGTCTGGAGGGGGGGTTTCCCGGAAGATGGCGGACTGAGAAGTGGCTAGCCTTTGAGCTCCGGACACATCTCGTGTAAACAATAGGATTTTCTGCCTTTAGCAGGCCAGCCAATAAGGGGCCATAGCGGTGACACCAAGGAGGTGTCTATAACTTAATTTGAGTTAAGAATTAGAATAGGGGGAAAAAATTCTTTTTTCTTCCTTTTAATTTTCAAGCATACATCCTTCCCGCCGCCCCCCCCCCCGACCCCATAAGCAGTGCCTGGGACCAGCTACTAGCAGGATACCCCATACCACCAAACAGTGTTGTTTTTTTTTAAACTCACTGATACACATTTGGGAAGTTCCTCGCACTGCTCTTTAATTACAACCCTTCTTCTTATCTTCTCCCTTTTCTCTCTCTTATCTCTCTCTATCTCTTTTTTTTTAATTAATTAATTTATTTTTTTTATCTTGTCATACACTTCTTTCTTCTTTGCCTTTCTGAATTTGTGAATTACTTTGGGGAAGAAATCTGACCCAGAGTGGACTCTCTATGTGTGTATCTCTGCTCTAGTTCCCTTTACACTCTTGTTACCCCTAGAATATACACTGGATAGTAGATTTGCATAACTGTCAATTCTTGCTATCCTCTCTTTCTTTTCTCTTTCTCCACTGGGATTTGGTTACTATTTTTTCACGGACTGGAGAAATTTTTTGGCTAACTGGTAACGATTAAACTCCTTCAATACTTACTTCAGTTGCTACTGTAATTCCGGAGGTTGGTGAGTGCAATTGTCATAAAGGTATTTAGCACAGTGTTACTTGTGCTCAAAACACAACAACTGAGGAACAACAGAGCATTAAAAAAAAAAGAGAGAGAGAAACACATAAATAAAAAAAAATGGGTAGATTAAAAACAAATAAAACTGCTACCCCAATGAATGAAGACAAGAGCCCAGAAGAAACCACAAATCAGTCAGAAGTAACCATAGATAAGAAAAGTATGCAAGCAATAAAAAACTTATTAATCACAGAAATTAAAACAACATTGGAGGAAAGGAATGGCAGTATTAGGGAAACAACAGTTGAGACACCCAAGGAAAATACTGATTATCTTGAGACAATTAGAGAAGTGAAAGCTGAAATAGCTGTAATGAAGAAAGAAACTGAGGCAAGGGAAAGCAGACTAACAGAAGCAGAAAACAGAATTAGTCAGACAGAGGATGAGTTAGAGAAAACTAAGAAAGAGGTGAAAGAGCTTAAAAAGAGATTGAGAGACAATGAAAACAACAACAGAGACATATGGGATGATCTCAAAAGCAGTAACATTTGTATAATTGGCCTGCCAGAGGAAGAAAGAGAGGAAGGGGAAGCAAACATTCTAGAGGAAATAATACAAGAAAATTTCCCAGACCTGAATAACAGAAAGGATATCAAGGTGCAAGAGGTCCAGAGAGTACCAAACAGAATCAACCCAGACCTGAAAACACCAAGACACATCATAGTCACAATGAGAAGAAGTAAGGATAAAGAAAGGATCCTAAAGGCTGCAAGAGAGAAACAAAAAGTCACATACAGGGGAAAACCCATAAGACTTTCTGCAGATTTCTCAACTCAAACTCTAAAAGCCAGAAGGGAGTGGCAAGATATCTATCGAGCCCTGAATGAAAAAGGGTTTCAACCAAGGATAATATATCCTGCTAGACTTTCATTCAAGCTGGATGGAGGGATCAAAACCTTCTTAGACAAACAACAGTTAAAGGAGGCAACTATCACCAAGCCGGCCCTGAAAGAGGTACTAAAAGACCTTTTATAAACAAGAACATCACTATAATACTTGTAATATATCAGAGTAAATAAATTGTTTTTTAGAACAATGGCACTACAATACATTAAATCCATATCAATAAATGTCAATGGCTTAAACTCACCCATCAAAAGGCACAGGGTGGGGGGATGGATCATAAAACATAACCCAACCATATGCTGCTTGCAAGAATCCCATCTGTCACAACAAGATAAACACAGACTTAAAGTGAAAGGATGGAAAACTATCCTACAGGCTAACGGTCCACAAAAAAGGGTAGGAACAGCCATTCTCATCTCAGACACAATAGATTTTAAATTAAATAAAGTAATAAAAGATAGGCAAGGACATTACATAATGATTAGAGGATCAATCAGCTAAGAAGACTTAACAATTATTAACATCTATGCACCCAACGAAGGACCATCTAAATACATTAAACACCTATTGAAAGAATTTCAAAAATACATCAATAGTAATATAATAATAGTGGGAGACTTCAATACCCCACTCTCACACTTAGACAGATCAACAAAGCAGAGAACCAATAAAGATACAAGAGAATTGAATGAAGAGATTGACAGACTAGACCTCTTGGACATTTTCAGACTCCTCCACCCCAAAAAACTGGAATACACCTTCTTTTCAAATCCACACAACACATACTCAAGGATAGACCACATGTTAGGCCACAAAGACAGCATCAATAAATTCAAGAGCATTGAAATCATCCCAAGTATCTTCTCAGACCACAGTGGAGTAAAACTAACTTTTAACAACAAACGGAAAATTATTAAAAGACATAGAATTTGGAAACTAAACAACATGCTCCTTAAGAACCACTGGGTCAGAGACTCACTCAAACAGGAAATTCAAATGTTCCTGGAAACTAATGAAAATGAAGACACAACCTATCAAAATATTTGGGACACAGCTAAAGCAGTACTGAGAGGGAAACTTATAGCCATACAATCACATATTAAACACCAAGAAGAAGCCCAAATGAACGACCTTACTACACACCTCAAGGACTTAGAGGAAGAGGAACAAAGGAACCCTAAAGCAACCAGAAGGACAGAAATCACTAAAGTTAGAGCAGAAATAAACAACATCGAAAATAAAAGAACCATACAAAAGATCAATGAAGCCAAATGTTGGTTCTTTGAAAGATTAAACAAAAGAAGAACTATATGCCACCAAGCTAGAGAATCTGGAAGAAATGGAACAATTCCTAGAAACCTATGCACTTCCAAAACTGAACCAAGAAGAACTACAAAATCTAAATGCACCAATCACAGACAAAGAAATTGAAACCGTTATTAAGAATCTCCCCAACAACAAAAGTCCTGGACCAGATGACTTCACAAATGAATTCTACAAAACTTTCAGGAAACAGTTAATACCCATACTTCTTAAGCTATTCCATAAGATTGAAGAAACAGGAATACTCCCTTCCACCTTTTATGAAGCCAACATCACCCTGATACCAAAAGCTGATAGGGACAGAACAAAAAAGGAAAACTACAGACCAATATCTCTGATGAACATAGATGCCAAAATATTGAACAAGATCTTGGCCAACCGGATACAGAAACACATCAAAAAGATTGTTCATCATGACCAAGTGGGATTCATCCCAGGAATGCAAGGCTGGTTCAACATCCGTAAATCAATCAATGACATTCATCACATCAATAAAAGCAAAGCCAAAAACCACATGATTATCTCAATAGATGCAGAGAAAGCCTTTGACAAAATCCAACACCCATTCATGCTCAAAACTCTACAGAAAATGGGAATAGATGGGAAATTCCTCAATATGGTGGAGTCTATATATAGCAAACCTACAGCCAACATCATACTCAATGGAGAGAAGCTGAAAACTTCCCCCCTCAGATCGGGGACTAGACAGGGATGTCCACTGTCACCGTTACTCTTCAACATAGTATTGGAAGTTCTTGCCATAGCAATCAGGCAAGAGAAAGAAATCAAAGGGATACAGATTGGAAGGGAAGAAGTCAAGCTCTCACTATTTGCAGATGATATGATAGTATACATAGAAAGACCTAAAGAATCCAGTAGAAAATTACTGGAAGTTGTTAGGCAATATAGCAAGGTATCAGGGTACAAAATCAATGTACAAAAATCAGTGGCATTTCTTTTTGCAAACACTAAATCTGAAGAAGAAGACATCCAGAAATCACTCCCATTTACTGTTTCAGCAAAATCAATCAAATACCTAGGAATAAAGTTGACCAAAGAAGTGAAAGACTTGTATACTGAAAACTATGAGTCGCTACTCAAGGAGATAGAAACTGATACCAAGAAATGGAAAGATATCCCATGCTCATGGATTGGAAGAATAAATATCATCAAAATGAATATTCTCCCCAGAGCCATATACAAATTTAATGCAATACCCATCAAAGTTCCACCAGGCTTCTTTAAGAGAATAGAACAAACACTACAATCATTTATCTGGAACCTGAAAACACCTAGAATTGCCAAAACCATCTTAAGGAAAAGAAACAGAAATGGAGGCATCACACTCCCAGACCTTAAACTATATTATAAAGCCATCATCATCAAAACAGCATGGTACTGGAACAAAAATAGGCATACAGACCAGTGGAACAGAATTGAAAGCCCAGAAGTAAATCCCAACACCTATGGGCATCTAATCTTTGATAAGGGGGCCCAAAGGATTAAATGGAAAAAGGAGGCTCTCTTCAATAAATTGTGCTGGGAAAACTGGGTTGAAACATGCAGAAGAATGAAATTGAACCACTTTATCTCACCAGAAACAAAAATCAACTCCAAATGGATCAAAGACCTAGATGTCAGACCAGAAACAATCAAATACTTAGAGGAAAACATTGGTAAAACACTTTCCCACATACACCTCAAGCACATCTTTGATGAATCAAACCCAATTGCAAGGAAGACCAAAGCAGAAACAAACCAATGGGACTACATCAAATTGAAAAGTTTCAGCACATCCAAAGAAACTATAAAACAAACAGAGAGACCCCTCACAGAATGGGAGAAGATCTTCACAGGCCATACATCAGACAAGAAACTAATCACCAAAATATATAAAGAGCTCAGCAAACTTAGCACCAAAAAAGCAAATGACCCCATCCAAAAATGGGCAGAGGAAATGAACAAAACATTCACCACAGAGGAGATCCAAAAGGCTAACAAACATATGAAAATCTGCTCTAGGTCACTGATTATCAGAGAAATGCAAATCAAGACAACACTAAGATACCACCTCACTCCTGTAAGAATGGCATACATCAAAAAGGACAGCAGCAACAAATGCTGGAGAGGATGTGGGGACAGAGGAACCCTTTTACATTGTTGGTGGGAATGTAAATTGGTCCAGCCTCTGTGGAGAGCAGTCTGGAAAACTCTCACAAGGCTAGACATGGACCTTCCATATGACCCAATAATTCCTCTCCTGGGGTTATACCCCAAGGACTCCATAACACCCAACCAAAAGGAGGTGTGTACCCCTATATTCATAGCAGCACAATTAATAATAGCTAAAACCTGGAAGCAACCCAGGTGCCCAACACCAGATGAGTGGCTGAGAAAGCTGTGGTATATATACACAATGGAATACTATGCAGCTGTCAAGAACAATGAACCCACCTTCTCTGACCCATCTTGGACAGAGCTAGAAGGAATTATGTTAAGTGAACTAAGTCAGAAAGATAAAAATGAGTATGGGATGATCCCACTCATCAACAGAAGCTGACTAAGAAGATCTGAAAGGGAAACTAAAAGCAGGACCTGATCAAATTGTAAGTAGGGCACCAAAGTAAAAACCCAGTGGTGAGGGGTAGGCATGTAGCTTCCTGGGCCAGTGGGGGGTGGGAGTGGGCGGGAGGGATGGGTCACAGTCCTTTGTTGGTGGGAATGGTGTTTATGTACACTCCTAGCAAAATGTAGACATATAAATCAGTAGCCAATTAATATGAGAGCGGGAAATCAATTGTATGTCTCAAAGTTTCTCAAAAGACAAACTGAATCTTTTTAATATATAGGCTATGTATTTGATATGTGGACTCTTTCAAAAGCCTAGACCAAGTAGATTAGAAGCTTCCAATAGCACAGCTATATACAAGATACTGGGTACTGTCCAGCAAACCATAACAAAGGGACTTTTCAAAGTTAACCCAATTAACAAATAATGTGAAAATAATATTAACTATTGATTGTCTTTTTGAACCCTAAGACAGCAGGAACCTCACATCTTCACTATAGAGCCCCTACTTCCCCCTGTCCTGGAACCCTTGGATAGGGCCCACTTTCCCGTATGCATCTCCCAATCCAAACCAAATAATATTGCTTCCGCCGATCACAACCTAACCAAAGCAACGATTGCCACCTCAACACGCTTCACCTCAGGCTGTATCCAGAGACTTCACTTGTGGAATGACAACCCTTCAGCTTCATTACTCGGGTGAGACCTTTCGTTTTATAGTACACTCTAATTTCATCTTAGGTAGTTCACTTTCTAACAAAGTCCCATAACCTAGATATACACCAGTTTCTGTGAGAGAGAGCTTATGTGCACACGTATCCATAAACTACTGCAAAATATATACCTGAAAGCAGAAGTACTCTAGAGTTTGCAGTGAGTACCTCCCTAACACTTCCTCTCCACTATTCCAAGCTTGGGATCCATGATTGCTCAACAAATTGTTTGGCTTCATATGTTAACTCTCTTTTCAATCACTACGTTCCAGATGCCACCAGGATGCTGGCCAGGCTTCCCTGGATTGAAGACCCCACCAATGTGTCCTGGAGCTCAGCTTCCCCAGAGTCACACCCTACTAGGGAAAGAGAGAGGCAGACTGGGGGTATGGACTGACCAGTCAACGCCCATGTTCAGCGTGGAAGCAATTACAGAAGCCAGACCTTCTACCTTCTGCAACCCTCAACTACCCTGGGTCCATGCTCCTAGAGGGATAGAGAATGGGAAAGCTACCATGGGAGGAGGTGGGTTATGGGGATTGGGTGTTGGGAATTGTGTGGAGTTGTACCCCTCCTACCTTATGCTTTTGTTCACTAATCCTTTCTTAAATAAAAAAAAATTAAAAAAAAATTATGCTGCTATGAACATAGATGTACATATATCCTTTTGGTTGGGTGTTGTGGTGTCCTTAGTGTATACACACAGGAGAGGAATTACTGGGTCATATGGAAGGTCCGTGTCTAGCCTTGTGAGGGTTCCCCAGACTGCTCTCCACAGAGATTGAACCAATTTACATTCCCACCAGCAGTACAGAAGGGTTCCTCTCTTTCACAGCCTCTCCAGCATTTATTGCAGCTATCCTTTTTGATGTATGCCATTCTCACAGGTGTGAGGTGGTATCTCAGTTTTGACTTTATCTGCATTTTTCTGACAATCAGCAGCCTGGACCAATTTTTCATGTGTTTGTTATCCTTTTGGATCTCTTCTGTAGTGAATGTTCAGTTCATATCCTCTGCCCATTTATGGATGGGGTCATTTGTTTTTTTTGGTGCTAAGTTTGCTGAGCTCTTTGTATATTTTGGTGATTAGTCTCTTGTCTCTGTATGGCATGTAAAGATCTTCTCCCATTCTGTGAGGGGTCTCTTTGTTTGTGTGATAGTTTCTTTGGCTATGCAGAAGATTTTCAATTTGGTGTAGTACCATTGGTTTGTTTCTGCTTTAGTCTTCCTTGCAATTGGGTTTGATTCATCAAAGATGTCCTTGAGGTTTAGGTAGGAAAGTGTTCCATCAATGTTTTCCTCTAAGTATTTCTGGTGTAACATCCAGGCCCTTAGTCCATTTGTATTTGACTTTTGTTTCTGGTCAGATAAAGTGGCTCAGTTTCGTTCTTCTGCATGTTTAAACCCAGTTTTCCCAGCACCATTTATTGAAGAGAGCTTCCTTTCTCCATTTAATACTTTGAGCCCCCTTTATCAAAGACTAGATGTCCATAGGTGTGGGGATTTAGTTCTGGGCTATTAATTCTGTTCCACTTGTCTGTGTGCCTATTTTTGTTCCTGCACCAGCCTGTTTTGATGATGATGGCCTTATAATATAGCTTGAGATCTGGGAGTATGATGCCTTCATTTCTGTTTCTTTTCCTCAATATTATTTTGGCAATGTGTTTTCTGGTTCTAGATTAATTATTATAGTTTTTGTTCTATTCTCTTAAAGAAGCTTGGTGGAACTTTAATGGCTATTGCATTAAGTTTGTATATGGCTCTGGGGAGTTTATTCATATTGATGACATTAATTCTTACAATAAATGAGTATAGTGTAGATATCCAAAACCTAATTCTGGTTGGGTTCAACAACTGATACTCTATGATTAAATAACTTGGAAATAGTCTAAGGTCGTCAGTTAAAGAAAAGTTAGATAAGGGCAGTCAATGACTGGCTGACTTAATAATGATCCTTTTTGGTCAATACCACACCACCTCATCATATGGAGTTCAAGTCAGGAAATCCTTGTATTTTCACACAAATTAGATGGGCCTCAACCTGCAATATATCCCTCTCTCCATTACCACTGGTCACTTCCATTAGGAAACTGTCTTGTAATGAGCAGCAATGGCAGGGAAGCCCTGGTATTTCAAGTAAGGCTGGGGTATCCTGCCCTGCCACTCCAGGAAGACTGGTCCTGAAATGAGTGCAGCCTGCAATGTTCCCAGCTGTGACCAAAAGCTGTGAGCTCAGACTAATAGGAACTTAAAGGTTACACAGGCTCTGATACTAAATATAAATATATATATGGGTTGTGGGTCAGGTGGATGATAGTAAATAGTCAATTTTATCCACAGAATTTTTTTTCAAGAATTGGAGCTACTCACTTCCCTAATCCAACTTTCTAACTCTTTTCTCAACTCTGACACCATTTTCTCAGACAATTTTTTTTTAATCCAACTTCAGGCTAGCTATCAAGCTCAAGCAAAACTATCGTTGTGTGCCTGTGGGCATATGCCTAAAATGGACTTCCTAGCTTTCTTCTAATGTAAGATCCTTAATCTCATCTGCTGTATTCTTACTTTTTTGTTCCTGTTAATTAACAATTTTGTCTCATGTAATGCCGTGCCAACTTTCAGAAATCAAGTTGCCAATGCTACCATAGTCCCATCCTGACTTCTCTGGGCAGATGATCTCACCACTGTGTCCTGGAACCTTTCCTATCCAGAACTCTAGTCCACTAGGAAGATAGAAATAGGTTAGGGGGGAGTCGGGCTGTAGCGCAGCGGGTTAAGCGCAGGTGGCGCTAAGCACAAGGACCCGCATAAGGATCCTGGTTCAAGCCCTGGCTCCCCACCTGCAGGGGAGTCGCTTCACAGGTGGTGAAGCAGGTCTGCAGGTGTCTGTCTTTCTCTCCCTCTCTCTGTCTTCCCCTCCCCTCTCCATTTCTCTCTGTCCTATCCAACAACAATGACAACAATAATAACTACAACAATAAAACAACAAGGGCAACAAAAGGGAATAAATAAATAAAAATAAATATTTAAAAAAAAAAAGAAATAGGTTAGGGTTTGCAGTGAGTACCTCCCTAACACTTCCTTTCCACTATCCCAAGCTTGGGTCCATGATTGCTCAACAATTTGTTTGGCTTCGTATGTTAACTCTCTTTTCAGTCACCAGGTTCCAGATGCCATCAGGATGCTGGCCAGGCTTCCCTGGATTGAAGACCCCACCAATGTGTCCTGCAGCTCAGCTTCCCCAGAGACCCACCCTACTAGGGAAAGAAAGAGGCAGACTGGGAGTATGGACTGACCAGTCAATGTCCATGTTCAGCGGGGAAGCAGTTACAGAAGCCAGACCTTCTACCTTCTGCAACCCACAATGACCCTGGATCCATGCTCCCAGAGGGATAGAGAATGGGAAAGCTATCAGAAGAGGGGGTGGGATATGGAGATTGGGTGGTGGGAATTGTGTGGAGTTGTACCCCTCCTACCTTATGGTTTTGTTAATTAATCCTTTCTTAAATAAAAAAAAAAGTAAAAAAAAAAAAAAAGAAATAGGTTAGGGTTATGGATTGACCTGCCAACACCCATGGCCAACTGAGAAGCAGTTACATAAGCCCAAACTCCTACCTTCTACAACTTAAAAACAATTTTAATCCATACTCCCAGTGGGGGAGAAATGATAGGAGGAAGAGGATAAGAGGGCTTTGAACTCCAGCTCCATCAGCACCCAAGGATGAGGAAAAGGGAAGAGACATTTGGAGGCAGTAACGTTATTATAAGTGGCTAAGAGCAGAAGAGAGGAAGGGACCTGGATGCAAAATGGGGCAATTAACGTACAAATATAGACAGATAGTTGCTGAGATGATGGTTGGCCCATGCCTACATCCTTAGGGGAACAGTGGTAGCAGCTCACAGTGGACAGACTGAAGATTCAGAACTCTAGTGGTGTGAATGGTGTGGAATTATACCTCTGTTGACATGTAACTTTGTAAATCAATATTAAGTCACTAATAATTTGGGTGGAGGGTAGATAGCATAATGGCTATGCAAACAGACTCTCATGTCTGAGGCTCCAAAGTCCCAGCTTCAATCCCCCGCACCACAATAAGCCAAGGCAGAATAGTGCTCTGGTTAATAATAATAACAATAATAACAATAATAATAAAATCACTAATAATTTTATTTAAAAAGAAAGAAAAAATAATCAGAAATGGGAACTCTGCTCCACTGCTGGTGGGAATGCAAATTATATGGAGAATCTAAACAAAATTGGAAGTACTTTATGATCCTGCAATACCATTCTTGGCATTTTTCCAGTGGACACTCAAATACTAATTAGAAGGGACATATGCATCCTTATGCTCATAACTGCATTATTTACAATAGCCAAAGAGTAGAAAAAGCCTAAATGCTCATTGACAGATGACTGGCTAAAGGATTTATGAGATATATATATTCCAAGGAATATTACTCTACAACCGAAAAATATTATATTATGTCTGTTGAGACAAAGTAGATTGAACTGGAGGTGATTATGTTTAGCAAAATAAGTAATGCGTTGGAAAAAAATTACCCAATGGCATCACTCAAATGTGGAATCTAGAGATCTGATTTGCATGGGCTTTTTAAAAACAAAAACAAACAAAATCCAAACAAAATAGAAGCCAGCAAACTGTAAGACTCGTGAGAACTCTTGTGGTTATCTTGTGAGGTTGGAGTGATGATACAGAACTTCGGCTGTGGGTGTGATCTGGCACTATATATTGTAATCTTACACTCTTACACAAACTATTAATAGCAAATAAAAAAATTATGTAAAAATTACTCTTCAAGGCAGTGAATATTGTTTTCTTGTGCTTGATAATAAACCTGAATCTCACAAAAGAGCACTATTAATAATGAATAAAATTATTAAAAATAAAAATAATTTCACTTTTGCTATGAGACTGTCAACACCAGAACTAAAAAAAAAACAAACTTAAATAATAATGAATAAAATTATTAAAAATAAAAAAATTTCACTTTTGCTATGAGACTGTCAACACCAGAACTAAAAAAAAACTGAACCACAAAAAAGATTTTCAGAAACAAAAATTTTCTGATCTTATTTCTACTTTTTCTTTGTCATATATGTAATGAAATAGCCAATAGACAGTTCTCTGAATATCATTCTCTATTACGCTACCTCGGTTTTTATTCTTAAAAGGTCCAATTTAGCCATTCCTTTTCATCTTTTTTGATCATTACTCCCTCCTCTTCAGGGATTTTAGTAAATATGGCAAGTTGGTGTGAATGCAATATAGATCAAAACAAAAATAGTATTTTATTGATCCTTACTGAAATCTCAATGTCCTTATGCCAAAAATTTCATAGTCTACATTCTGTGGACTAACCCACTTCCAAAATAAGAAAAACATATGCCAAGAACAAAACAGAAACTACAGTGTTTATCTTGAAAAATAAACTCAGTGGAAATTAGTCTCAGTAACTACCATCTCAAATAAATAACAAGGGGGAAAAAAGCTACTTTCAATATATCCCATGCTCATGGATTGGAAGAATAAATATCATCATAATGAATATTCTCCTCAGAGCCATATACAAATTTAATGCAATACCCATCAAAGTTCCACCAAGCTTCTTTAACAGAATAGAACAAACACTACAATCATTTATCTGGAACCTGAAACACCTAGAATTGCCAAAATCATCTTGAGGAAAACAAACAGAAATGGAGGCATCACACTCCCAGACCTTAAACTATATTATAAAGCCAGCATCATCAACACAGCATGGTACTGGAACAAAAATAGGCACACAGACCAGTGGAACAGAATTGAAAGCCCAGAAATAAATCCCCACACCTATGGACATCTAATCTTTGATAAGGGGGCCCAAAGGATTAAATGGAAAAAGGAGGCTCTCTTCAATAAATGTTGCTGGGAAAACTGGGTTGAAACATGCAGAAGAATGAAATTGAACCACTTTATCTCACCAGAAACAAACTACAAATGGATCAAAGACCTGGATGTCAGACCAGAAATAATCAAATACTTAGAGGAAAACATTGGTAAAACAGTTTCCCACCTACACCTCAAGGACATCTTTGATGAATCAAACCCAATTGCAAGGAAGACTAAAGCAGAAACAAACCAATGGTACTACATCAAATTGAAAAGCTTCTGCACATCCAAAGAAACTATTAAACAAACAAAGAGACCCCTCACAGAATGGGAGAAGATCTTCACATGCCATACATCAGACAAGAAACTAATCACCAAAATATATAAAGAGCTCAGCAAACTTAGCACCAAAAAAGCAAATGACCACATCCAAAAATGGCCAGAGGATATGAACAAAACATTCACCTCAGAGGAGATCCAAAAGGCTAACAAATATATGAAAAACTGCTCTAGGTCACTGATTGTCAGAGAAATGCAAATTAAGACAACACTAAGATACCACCTCACTCCTGTAAGAATGGCATACATCAAAAAGGACAGCAGCAACAAATGTTGGAAAGGTTGTAGGGACAGAGGAACCCTTTTAAATTGCTGGTGGGAATGTAAATTGGTCCAGCCTCTGTGGAGAGCAGTCTGGAAAACTCTCACAAGGCTAGACATGGACCTTCCATATGATCCAGTAATTCCTCTCCTGGGGTTATACCCCAAGGACTCCATAACACCCAACCAAAAAGAGGTGTGTACTCCTATGTTCATAGCAGCACAATTCATAATAGCTAAAACCTGAAAGCAACCCAGGTGCCCAACAACAGATGAGTGGCTGAGAAAGCTTTGGTATATATACACAATGGAATACTATGCAGCTATCAAGAACAATGAACCCACCTTCTCTGACCCATCTTGGACAGAGCTAGAAGGAATTATGTTAAGTGAGCTAAATCAGAAAGATAAAGATGAGTATGGGATGATCCCACTCATCAACAGAAGTTGAGTAAGAAGATCGGAAAGGGAAACTAAAAGCAGGACCTGACCAAATTGTAAGTAGGGCACCAAAGTAAAAACCCTGTGGTGAGGGGTAGACATGCAGCTTCCTGCGCCAGTGGGGGGTGGCAGTGGGTGGGAGGGATGGGTCACAGTCTCTTGGTTGTGGGAATGGTGTTTATGTACACTCCTAGTAAAGTGTAGTCATATAAATAACTAGTTAATTAATATGAGAGGGGGAAAATTAATTGTATGTCTCAAAGATTTTTAAAACACAGACTGAGTCTTTTTAATATATCAGCTGTGTATTTGATATGCGGACTCTCTCAAAAGCCTAGACCAAGTAGATCAGAAGCATCCAATAGCACACCTATATACAAGATACTGGGTACTGTACAGCAAACGATAACAAAAGGACTTTTCAAAGTTAACACAATTACCAAATAATGTGATGATAACATTAACTATCCATTGTCTTTTTGAACCCTAAGACAGCAGGAACCTCACATCTCCACTATAGAGCCTCTACTTCCCCCAGTCCTGGAACCCTTGGATAGGGCCCACTTTCCTGCATGCCTCTCTCAATCCATATCAAATAATTAACAAATAATGTGATGATAACATTAACTATCGATTGTTTTTTTGAACCCTAAGACAGCAGGAACCTCACATCTCCACTATAGAGCCCCTACTTCCCCCAGTCCTGGAACCCTTGGATAGGGCCCACTTTCCCAGATGTGTCTCCCAGTCCAAACCAAATAACATTGCATCCGCCGATCACAACCTAACCAACGCAACGATTGCCACCTCAACATGCTTCACCTCAGACTGTGTCCAGAGACTTCATGTGTGGAATGACAACCCTTCAGCTTCATTACTCGGGTGAGACCTTTCCTTTTATAGTACACTCTAATTTCATCTCAGGTAGTTCACTTTCTAACAAAGTCCCATAACCTAGATATACACCAGTTTCTGTGAGAGAGAGCTTATGTGCACACGTATCCATAAACTACTGCAAAATATATACCTGAAAGCAGAAGTACTCTAGAGTTTGCAGTGAGTACCTCCCTAACACTTCCTCTCCACTATTCCAAGCTTGGGATCCATGATTGCTCAACAAATTGTTTGGCTTCGTATGTTAACTCTCTTTTCAATCACCAGGTTCCAGATGCCACCAGGATGCTGGTCAGGCTTCCCTGGACTGAAGACCCCACCAATGTGTCCTGGAGCTCAGCTTCCCCAGAGACACACCTTACTAGGGAAAGAGAGAGACAGACTGGGAGTATGGACCGACCAGTCAACGCCCATGTTCAGCGGGGAAGCAATTACAGAAGCCAGACCTTCTACCTTCTGCAACCCTCAAAGACCCTGGGTCCATGCTCCCAGAGGGCTAGAGAATGGGAAAGCTATCATGGGAGGGGGTGGGTTATGGAGATTGGGTGGTGGGAATTGTGTGGAGTTGTACCCCTCCTACCTTATGCTTTTGTTCATTAATCCTTTCTTAAATAACAAATTTTTAAAAAATTTTAAAAAAAGAAGTATTAAAACAAAAAAATAATAATGTTGCATCTGCTGATCACAACTAATCAACGTAACGATTGCCACCTCAACATGCTTCACTTCAGACTGTGTCCAGAGACTTCATGTGTGGAATGACAACCCTCCAGCTTCATTACTCGGGTGAGACCTTTCCTTTCATTGTATACTCTAATTCCATCCCTGGTGGATCACTTTCTAACAAATTCCCAAAACGTAGATATAGAGCAGCTTCTGTGAGAGAGAGCATATCTTCACACATATCCATAAACTACTGCAAAATACATACCTGAAAGCAGAAGTACACTAGAGTTTGCAGTGAGTACCCCCCTAATACTTCCTCTCCACTATTCCAACCTTTGGGTCCATGATTGCTCAACAATTTGTTTGGCTTTGTATGTTAACTCTCTTTTCAGTCACCAGGTTCCAGATGTCATCAGGATGCTGGCCAGGCTTCCCTGGACTGAAGACCCCACCAATGCGTCCTGGAGCTTTGCTTCCCCAGAGACCCACCCTACTAGGGAAAGAGAGAGGCAGACTGGGAGTATATACTAAGCAGTCAATGCCCATGTTTAGCGGGGAAGCAATTACAGAAGCCAGACCTTCCACCTTCTGCAACCCACAATGACCCTGGGTCCATGCTCCCAGAGAAACAGAGAATGGGAAAGCTATCAGGGGAGGTGGTGGGCTATGGAGATTGGGTAGAGGGAATTGTGTGGAGTTGTACCCCTCCTACCCTATGGTTTTGTTAATTTATCCTTTCTTAAATAAAAAAATAAAATAAAAAACAGAATGACAACAAATAAATAGCACTGATAATCTCCCTTAATGTGAATATTCTGAATACCCCACTATAAAGACATAAAATGGCTGAATGTATTAAGAAATAGAATGCTACTGTGTAATTAGAAAAAAAAATGTGAGTGCATCTTTTGGAATAAAATGCATAGAACTAGAGGTAACTATATGAAGTAAAAGTAAGAAGCTTCACTACAGGGAGTCAGGCAATAGCGCATCAGGTTAAGGGCACGCAGAGCCAAGTGCAAGGACCGGAGTAAGGATCTGGGTTTGAGCCCTGGCTCTTCACCTGTAGGGGAGTCGCCTCACAGATGGTGAAGCAGGTCTGCAGGTGTCTATCTTTCTCTCCCCCTTCGTCTTCCCCTCCTCTCTCCATTTCTCTCTGTCCTATCCAACAATGATATCAATAACAACAACAATAATAACTTCAATAACAACAACAATAATAACTACAATAACAATAAAAAGGACAACAAAAGGGAAAATAAATAAATAAATATAAAAAATTTTTAAAAGCTTCACTACAACTACCATATAGTGTCTTTCATTTCTATAAGTAGATGACTAAAGAAGCAAATTTGCAAAATATATAGTATCTGGAATATCTCTTATTGTGTGTGATAATTATGGTGGTTAACAGAGGGAAGGGTGCTACAGTAATATGGTGGTTATTGTAGGGCATTATACCCATGTATTGCTATGTAAATGCACTCCTAAAATATTATAATTTTAATGACTATTAAATAGCCAATAAAATTAATTAAAGGGTGGGGTTGGGAACCCAATGTTCTATGGAGGAGGAAGATGCCAGTGGCAGGTATTATATACTGACAACTATCGTGGGGAAATATGAAACTCTACATGTGTGTATACAGTAGTCTTGTAAATCAACTTGCCCCCAATAAAGTGATCTAAGAACAACAACAAAAAGTCCATGTGAGCAGGCTGGGGAGGTGAGTCAATAGTTGAAGCACAGTACTTGCCTGTGTTAGACTCCAGGTTCAATTTCCTGCCCCTCATATGCCAGAGCACTGGCTCACTCACTAAATATATCAATCAGTCAATCAATCAATCAATATTTTTAACAATTTCTACAGAGATAACTATATTTCTTAAATTATCCCAACTCTGAATAACTCAAAACACATTTTTTTGCATTGATATTCACCCTCAATAATTGTTTTTTGGCTAACTCTGTCTTTAAAATATTGAGGTAGTTAATTTTATAATGAAGTTATTTGTCTGAAACAAACTTATATTCCACTGTTTATTAGAATGTAGACGTATTTCAAATCAACAAACTAAAAAAGAAACAAAAATCAAGTTACAGAGCATATGTAAAATACAAAGTGGCAAATTACAAATAGATAATAGGGTTTTCATAACCAATAACCAATACACTAATGGTCTATAGAAGAAAACCAAAATGACCAAACAGAGCAATGCCTTCTGTTCCCCCCACACATAATGAGCAACGTGAGACAGAGGAAGGTACGCAAACCCCCACATCAACAGAGGGGCTATCACTTCAACTGACACAACTTTCAGAACACTGCAGAGTTAAGTGCTTAAAGTAATCCACACAAGGAAAATGAAATGTTATTAGTGTGCACACTTTGGAATGAGAAAGCTAGCTGCTGTGAACTCCAGTGCTGTGGTGGGAGAAAACTCTCCTGAGTCTGGACAAGACCTAAATGCTGTCTACTTCAACTCAAGGTGCTACTTCACCTTACGTGTGGGAAGTACACGTGTCTTTACATGACATCCCATGAGTAGAAGTAGCCACTCAATGGCCTCTTCAGAAATAGTGTCACCATGTACTAAAAGGAGCCATATACCATGATCTGCAAAACTCAAAACTCAGTACTACTAAGAGAATCATCTATGTCTGCTGGCAGGTATAGTAGTCAAACTATAGTGGTTGCATTTCATTTACTGGGAGAATCCAAGAGAGAATAAACACTTCACAACTTGAAACTGAAAAGTCAGACCAGCTACTGTAACTGGGCACTGGGATGCAGCATCATAATCTACTGGGGGTGTTGGGAATGGAGTGGATGGGCCTGGGCCACCGGGCCACAGCCTCTGGGGATGCCAGTATTCCCAGCCTCCTGTCTAGAGGACAGAGCTCTCTGTCTCCGGTCTGGCCCCGTGACTGAGCTACTCCTGAGACCAGAACAGATTTTCATGTTTATTCAGAGAATTCTAGTCCAGAAAAGTGACCCCTTGCTAATAAACTTTGATGCTTCTATTGAAAAAAAAAAAAAGCTAAGCTACACAACCTCATTAAAGCATTTTAGAAACTGGCTTCCAGAATAGTGGAAACATGGTCAAGCTCTCATAAGCCTGTTGTTTCTAGGGTAACTCTTCAGAGTTGTAGAACTATGCATTGTGTGGAGAAAAGAGCCTGTTGATCACACACTGCTCTGTGGCAACAATTATAGCTTATTCTAGAGACTTGTTAGTTTGATTTGCCCAAGAACAGTAGGCCTGAAGTTCAAATGGTCAACATTTATCACATCCTACAAGTGTCAGGCTTCCAAGAGGAGAAGTAAACAGTAACTGAGGAACCCAAACATTCAGTTTATTAAGCTAGGGCTACTGAAGCTATAACATAGGGGAAAAGAAAAAGAAGAAAAAACCTGCAGTCATTCAGGAGAAGTGGGTGATTTTATAAAGCAAAACCCAAAAGACCTAAGACATGGAAAAGTTCATAGAGATGAGAAAGTAAATGTGACCACAAGAATTACAAATATATTTAAATCTCCAATCTGGGAAATAAACTATATAAAATTTGCTAGAGGAGAGAGACAGAGAGGAAGAGGGAGTGGGGGAGAAGGAGAAGAAGAGAGAAAAGAACAGAGAGAGAGAGAAAGAGAGAGAGAGAGAGAGAGAGAGAGAGAGAGAGAAGGAAAGGGAGAGAGGGAGCAGAGGAGGATACCTTAGATGTTCTGACAGTACTGCACCTTTGGCTTCTTTTCAGTGGTGCATGGAACATGAATGGGAACCAAGTTGTTGCTTAGAGACATATCATTTTCAGGTCTGTCTGACTTTTACTGCTGGGAAACAAGGCAGTAGATCTCTATCAAAATTGCCTGGAAAGCAGCTTCTACATTTGTGGAGTCTAGTGCAGATGTCTTGATGAAGAACACTCTGTTCTCCGCAAAGGCCCACATCTCATTTGGCCCTGAGTTGGCGCAGGTCACTCTTGTTACCCACCAGCATAATGAAGGTGTTTCAGTCCGTGTGATACCTCAGTTCTTTCAGCCATCGTTACACATTCTCATAGGTGAGGAGTTTCACAATGCCATGATCCAGTAAGGGACCTAGGGCTTCACAATAGTATGACAATGTGATAACTCAGTATTGCTCCTGCCTGGCCATGTCCCATATCTGCGCCATTATTATCTTCCTGTCAAACTGAATGTTTCGAGTAGCAAACTCCACTCCAAATAGCTAAATTCTCAAATTATCCTAAACTAATGAAATATGAAGTTATAATTTCTATTGTATGTGTATATATCAACCTTCAGATAATTAGGATTCTGCTGAAATTTACCTTATAAAATAGTGCAGTTAGTAAATTGAATTTAAGAAAATACATAACTGTGGAGAGAAAAAAGAATGAGTTATACACATAGAAATTTTTAAATTGTAGTGGTCAAGAGATCACTGGAGGTACTGGGTGATGGCACATCACGTTGAAGGATCATGTTCCAGTGGGCAAAGACACAGGTTTGAGGCCCCCATTCCTTCCTGTAATGGAGAAGCTTCTCCCATTCTGTGAGGGGTCTCTTGGTTTGGGTAGTGGTTTCTTTTGCTGTGCAGAAGCTTTGTAATTTGATGTAGTCCCATAGGTTTATACTTGCTTTAGTCTTCTTTGTAATTGGATTCGTTTCATTTGAGATGTCTTTAAAATGTATGTGGAAAAGAGTTCTGCCAATATTTTCCTCTAAGTATCTGATAGTTTCTGGTCTAACATCCAAGTCCTTGATCCACTTGGAATTAACTTTTGTATTTGATGAAATATAGTGGTTCAATTTCATACTTCTGAGTGTTGCAACCCATTTTTTTCCTACACCATTTGTTGAAGAGACTCTGATTTCCCCATTTAATAGTCTAGGCACCTTTGCCAAAGATTAAATGCCCATAAGTGACATAGTTTACTGCTGGGCTCTCAATTCTATTCCACAGGTCAGTGTGTCTATTCATGTTCCAGTACCAAGCAGTTTCGATGACAATGGCTCTATAACACAATTTGAGATCTGGGAGTGTGATGCCTCTGGTTCTGTTCTTTCTTCTCATGATTGTTTTGGAAATTTTAAGTCTTTTCTGGTTCTAGACAAACATTTGTAGCATTTGTTCTATTATCCTGAAAAATGTGGTTGGGATCTTGATAGAGATAGCATTGAATTTTTATATGGCTCTGGGTAGTATATCCATTTTGATGATGTTAATTCTTAGTGTCTTTTTCAATTTCCTTGAGTAGTGACTCATAATTTTCAGTATACAAGTCTTTCACTTCTTTGGTTAGGTTTATTCTTATATTTTACTGTTTTTGTTGCTATAGTAAAAGGAATTGATTTCTAGATTTCATCTTCTTCTAACTTAGTGTATGCATAGAGGATTGCCTGACTTTTGAATGTTATTTTTGTAGCCTGACACCTTACTGTATTGCCTGATGATTTCCAAAAGCTTCTTGCTGGATTCCTTAGGTTTTCTTTGTATACTATCATGTCATTTGCAAAGAGGGAGAGTTTGACTTCTTCTCTTCCAATCTGTATGCCTTTAATTTCTTGCTCCTGCCTGACTGCTATTGCAAGAACTTCCAACACTATGTTAAATAGTAATGGTGAGAGTGGGCAGCCCTGTCTAGTACCTGATCTGAGGGAAAATGTTTCCAGTTTTTCACCACTGAGTATGATGTTGGTTGTAAGTTTGCTATATATAGACTTCACTGTCTTCAGGAATTTTCCATCTATTCCCATTTTTTGTAGTGTTTTGATCATAAAGGGATGTTGTATTTTGTCAAAGGCTTTCTCTGCATCTATTGATATGACCATGTTTTTGGTTTTAGGTCTTAATATGGTGGATCACGTTGATTGATTTACATATATTAAACCAAACTTACATTCTGGGATAAACCCCACCTGGTCATGATGAATAATCCTTTTAATGTACTGCTGTATCCAGTTGACTTGAATTTTGTTCAATATTTTAGCATTTATGTTCATCAGAGATTCTGATCTGTAGTTTTCTTTTTTTGGTTGTGTCCCTGTCTGCTTTTGGTATCAGAGTGATGCTGGCTTCATAGAAGCTACAAAGCAGTATTCCAGTGTCTTCAATCTTCTGGAAGACTTTTAAAAGTAGAGGTATTAGTTCTTCTTTGAAGGTTTTGTAGAATTCATTTGTGAAACCATCTGGTCCAGGACTTTTATTTTTGGGAAGAATTTTGATATCTGTTTCAATTTCATTAGCTGTGATGGGCCTATTCATGTTATCTACTTCCTCTTTACTTAGTTTTGGAAGTTGTTAGGTATCTAGGAAATTGTCCATTTCTTCCAGGTTCCCTAGCTTGGTGGCATAAAGTTGTACATAGAAGCCTTGCATGATATGTTGAATTCCTGTGGTGTCTGTTGTGGTATCTCCTCTTTCATTTATGTTCCAATTTATTTGTTTCTACTCAGAAGATGTGTAGTTACCATGCTGTCTATCTGATCCCCAGAATTTACACATCTTCTGAGTAGAAACATGCACTCTTACTAACAGCTCCCTGGTTCAATAGAGTCTTTATTCCTGGCAACCACCACTCTTCTATTTCTATGACCCTAACTTATTTAAAGTTCACAGATACAGAAGATCATATAATACTTAATTTTCTATAACTTATTTAACATAGTACAATTTCATAACTATCCATCTATGTTACAAATAGCAAAAATACTGTTTTTTGCTGAATGACATGTCCTATCTATGTTTTCTACTACAGTAGGCTTGTTGACAGAAGGGTCAAATATAAGAGGATGAAGAGAAAAAAGAGATTCATACCTACCATTGGTAGCTTGCAGAGTTTTTCTAAAGGAAAAAAAAAACTTTTCAGTAACCTTTCTACTGATGTTTAACCAACTTGACGTTATCACATAAGCATATCATGTTTCAAGGGAGACTTGCTTTTCTGTTTGCATATTTGTTGTTTTCTTCTCTTTACTTTCAAGATGATACATTAACATCCAACGTCTGATTGAAATTGTGTTAGCCTGAAAAGAGAATAAGAGAGAATAACTAGAACTAGATATTATTTTTTGCCACAAGGATAAAGTCTCTCAAACTCTCACGAGACAATTCTATCTTTTATTTTACAGAAAGAAAAAGAAATTTTAAAGTAGGAAGGAGAGTCTTTTATAGTTTTCATTTTGCTGAGGAAAGGTAAATATTACAGTCAATTATGTACATGTTTGAATCACTCTATTTTCTTTTTTATATTTATTTTTCCTTTTGTTGCCCTTGTTGTTTTTCATTGTTGTTGTAGTTAATGTTGTTATTTTGTCATTGTTAGGACAGAGAGAAATAGAGAGAGAAGGGGAAGAAAGAGAGGGGAAGAGAAAGATAGACACCTGCAGACCTGCTTCACCACCTATGAAGCTAGCCCCTTGCAGATGGGGAGCCAGGAGTTTGAACCAGAATCCTTATGTTGTCCTTGTGCTTTGTGCCACTTGTGCTTAACCCGCTGCACTACCACCCTACTCCCAAATCACTCTATTTTCAGCTTTGGTATTAATTTTAGTGGCAAGAAAATCTATGTTTCTGTTGATTCCCTTTCCCAATAAAACATCTGGCTATATACTAAAATTTTCATTAAAGTAGCATAGGCAAGCATAATATAATTCATCTCCAAGTCTTTTTTTTTTTTTTTTTTTTTGGCAAGTCCTTGTACAAAACAATCTTCCCTTTAACACATATCTGATACTCTTTTTTCTGGCATGAAAATTACATTCATCTGGTACAATGAAGGTTTGTTTTTGAATAGAGGGACCTTTTGCCAACAGAATGAGAGAAGATGTGGGGGAGGTTGGATGAGATATTGTTATAGGATGATGTATCATTATTTTCAGAGTTCTAAGGAAAGAAACTCAACCTTGTCAGCCTTGATTTATGTTTGTTCATTCTGTGATTCAATAGGAAGGTTAGATGAGCTTTACTGAAGTGTTTTTTTTTAATGCATTTTTTCACTGAGTGTAATGAAAAGCATACTACACCATGGGTTTCATTCACATTTAACATGTTAAAGCTTAATCTTTTATCATGTGAATACTGTATATCATTATGACTAAAAATTCACACTGAGACATAAATGCATGAGTATTTAATAATATACAGATATATACATAATAAATATAGTGATATATATTTACAGATATATATGTAAAATGACTGAATTAATCAGAAAGTCCTTGAACTCAATTTAATGGGAAGATTTGAAAATATGTCTAAAAATGTTTTAAAACTCACTGATACAAAAGATACATTTGAAAAATTTTAAAGCATTTTAATATTTGTAAATATTTTATTATGGATAACAAAATTGTTATTTAAAATAAAATTTACTACGGACCTGAATAGCTTTACTGATGTTTTCATATGTATATGTTATAAATTCTGGCCTAATATTTAGTTCTTTGATACACTTTAAGTTAATTTTGGTGAATGGTGTGAAGTGGTGGTCTAATTTCGTTTTTGTACATCTGGCTTCCCATTTTTCCCAGCATCATTTGTTGAAGAGGTTGTCTTTACCCACTGAAGGGTTTTGGTCTCTTTGTCATATATCTGGTGTCAATACATGTGTGCATATTGTTCTGGTCTCTCATTTCTATTACATTGGTCTGAGTGCCCTGTTTTGTTATACTACAACACTGTCTTAATGACTATAATTTTGTAGTATAAACTGATGTCAAAGAGTTTTTTTTTTTTAGCATCAAAAATGTATTTTGAGACTCAAACTTATATGGAATGAAATCAACATTAAGTAAATGGAGCTACATCAAACTAAAATGCTTCCATACATCAAAAGCAAAATATACAAGGAAAAATAAACCTTCCAGTAAATAGGAAAAGATATTTTCACATCACATATTTGACAACTGGTTTCAAAAGTCTATACAGAAATCAACAAAAGAAAAAATGGGCAAACGATCTAAGTAGATTTCTAAAGAAGAGATATCCATGATGACCAGATATATGAAGAAATATTCCATTTTATTACTACAGAAATGCAGATTAAGCCATAGTCAGGGCAAACGCTAGAAGAAGAAGCCATAGTCAGATACCACCTCACACCCATGAAAATGCCTACATAAACAAAAGGAATTTTTTTTTTCTGTCTCCACAAGGATGTGGAGACAGAAAAAAATCTGTTATACTGATGATGGAGAGGTTGTTTGGTGAAGTCCTTAGGAAAAACAGTATGGAGAGTCTTATAAGAAACAAAAATAGAAAATTTTAATGATACAATTCTTCTTCTTCTTCTAGCGTTTGCCCTTCTTCCATAGCCAGTCAACAGCGTCAGGTTGAAAGCTGTCAGGAGCTGCTTGTTGCTGGATTTGAAAGTGACTGGGATCCATGTGGATTCAGTCGACTAGGAAGGATCGTCAGTTTCCCCAATGAATGGGTACTCACGGAATGCACCACGAGAAGGTCAATCCAATGCATCCCAATGATACAATAATACCAGTCCACATTTATCTAAAGGGTAAGAAAGCACTAGTATGAATGGACATATGTACCTTATTTTCATAACTGCCCAAAAGTGAAAGTAATATAAATATTCATTGACAGATGAATGGATAAAGAAGTTATAGGATGTATACTCCATGGAATACTACTCTACAGTCAAAACAATGATCTTGTATCCTTTACAGCAAAATGGGTGGGACTGAAGGTGATTTTGTTTAGAGAAAAGAGGTAAAGGACATACCAAATGGTTTCACTCATATGTGGAATTTAGGGAATTGAAACAAGCAAACAAAAACAAGAAGTTAAAGATACTGTCACTAAGGATTTGTGAGAACTATTGTGGTTGTTATTGGGAGGGTGGGAGTCACAGAACTTTGGTTACTGGTATGATGTAGAACTATACCCTGAAATATTGTAGTCATGCAAACAACTATTAAATCACTATAAGTTATTTAAAAAGTAAATATAAATGTTATGCATGTCTATTTTCATAATTGTGTAATTAAAATTTCTCTTAGAAAGTTCACCTGGACCAAATAAAGGTAGAATGTACTTTTAAAGATTTGTGTTTTTTGCATTTTTTTGTCACCCTCCTATGTTACTTTTGTAACAAACTTTTATAGACTCTAACTTTACTGAGAAGTAAACAAAAGTTAATATTTTCGTATGGTTACTCAATGTTTCCAGATAAAACAACTTCAGTATAAGTTATTTGAGTGCTATATTAGTTTTAACTTATGCTTTCCAAACAGTAAATTTATTTCATATAGTGAACTGGTATATAGGTCTTGGATTTCTATTTTATTCCTTACATAATTTTCTACTACAGCTTGTGGAATCACAGGATAATATCTTTTTTTTGTAAATATCTTAAATCAAGCAAAGGTACTATGTACCAAAGGTACTATGTTTATATTTCATTGTTCCTTAATATGACTATTTTCACATTTCTGGCTATAAACTTAATATAACTTTATCTTAAGACAACTTAATCATGTATTGTTATTTTGTTCTGAAGTTTCAACTTCTATCCCTAAATTCTGCATTGCAACTCTATTGTGGGAACACTGAAAATTCTAGACTTCCCTGATCTTTGGCTACCTTGATAAAACTCTTTGCTCATTCAGATTCTAATTTAATAACAGGTTCATTTCTCAACACATTTCCATTATTAGCTAGTATTGATATAATAGCTGTCCCCTAACTGTCTAAAATGATCAGGCCTCCATTTGGTATCCTGTAATGGACCAACATCTGTTCTGCCCAACATCAACTCGGCCTTACATCAGAAGTCCCAGAAATATAAATAAGGCTTTCCCAATCCTCACATGGTATTTTATTGCTTGAACAAAGTTGAGAAAACTCTATTGTGTATACTACTATCATATGACAGACTATAATTCACTGTGAAGAGTCAAATGTCACTGTATTAAAGCTATCTCCACATAAAGCACAGGAGTTCTTTGGCTAGAGTCAGAAAGGAACTTATGTGGCAGAAGCAGCAGCAGGGTTTCAAAGAACTCCACTTTCAGGGGACTTGGAACAATTTGTTCTGAAACTGCATATGGTTTTGAATTTATTCTCTTTTAAGTGATTCTCTCATCTGATTCTGTGAAGATGGAAGACTCAATTAAGAAACCACTGTGTGGCAGTTGAAACTGGTTTCTTTATCCTGTTCAGTGTGGAGGGAAAAGAGACTCCCAGAACAAAATGTGCATAGCAGTTTCACTTGACCTTTCTTTACTGAGTAGGCACATTCAAAATTTGTTTTTTTCCTTTTTTTGAAAGGGAAAAATATATAAAAGACATTAAATAACTTAGTTGTTTCCTTTTAAGTACAGTGTCTGTACAGAAAACAGGTCGTTTTGCAACTGGTGTTCAGAAAATGGTTTATCTTGTCTGTTGTCCTCATAGGTGATTGCTAAAGCTTCCCCATATTCTTCACTGCATTTTATTCTCGTCTCACACAAATTCAGTAGTTTAACATACTTTTATAGGTAGGGTCAACAATAAGTAGGCAAGAAGCTTGAGTGGTGATTCACCCAGTAGTATGCACACATTAATTACCATGTGGGAGGACCCAGAGTCAGGTCCCCAGCATCCACATGCAGCAGGGGAAGTTTTATGAGTTGTGGAGCAGTGTTACAGGTATTTTTTTTCTTTCCACCTTTCTCTCTCTCATCCATTTCTAACAACGACAGAACGACGCCCAGTAGTGGTGGTATGAGTATATAAGCCCAGAGTCTCAGAGATAACTCTGGTAGCAAAAAAAAAAAAAAAAAAAAAAAAGAAAGAAAGAAGGAAATCAAACTTGATGCTGTCCTGTCAGTAAGCCTTTAAAGTGGAAGTGGTCTATGGCAATAGCAGGTGTATATGGTAGATATTTACACTGTTGAAACAAAAATATCAGTGTGTCCATTTTGATGCATTTTCATCCAAAAATAAAAACAGAATTAATCTTCAAATTATTTATAAATTCATATCTGTGTTTTTGTATCATATCTCAAGTATGAAAATCAGTTAAATTATCCCAAGGGGCATGTGAAAGAATGTTGTGGGAATTGAGTCAATCTACCTAGTTCATTTATTTACAGCTAAAGCAATTATCAAAGTTATGGAGAAATTGTGGATTTAAATTGACTTATTGATTGTATTACTCAGTTAACTAAACCAATAACCACAAGTGTTTTAGCTAAATTCCTGCAAATTACAGGCAGCGTAAACATGAAATAAACGTAATTGAAGGAAAAAGTAAGGGCTAGCACTTTTAGCTTTAGAGTGAATTTATCAATTCTAGTTTTGTATTAGCAGTTAGGTTCTTGATTATTAAACAATTTTTTCTGCTTTATATCTTATTGCTTTTCAGCCACTAAGTTCCAGGTGCTACCAATGACACCAATCTGACTTCCCTGGGAAAATTATCTCACCAGTATGTCCTGGAACCCCACCTCTCAGAACCCTTCCCCACTAGGGGAAGATAGAAACAGGCTGGGAGTATGGATCAAACTGCCAATGCCCACATCCAGCAGAGAAGCAATTATAGAAGTCACCACCTTCTCACCCCATAAAGATCTTAGCTCCCTACTCTCAGAGGGATAAAAACTAGGTACCCTTTCAATAGAGGGGAGGGTATATGGAGCTCTGGTAGTGGGAATTGTACCACTCTTATCCCACAATCTTGTCAATCATTATTAAATCACTAATAAAATAAATTTTAAATGTATTTTAAATCTATCTTATGTTTTCAGTAGGTTTGTTACATATATAATAATTGTATATAAATAAATATATATAATTAAGTACATGATATTTTATGTCTGTTGTTGTCCCAGGAATACATCTTCATCTTTCCAAAATATGAGCCAGCCCACCTCATAATTACCAAAATGGCATTATCTCTGCACTGGAAGACACTGGGTCCTCTCCCTTCTCCATTCCTCTCCTTCCTCCTGTATAGTAACCTCCAATCTATAGACATAAATCAGGGGGCTATTTAAGATTCAATTTGTTTGTTCAGGTGCTTTGTCTCCCCAACCCCACATAGGAGTTATCACATCTAATATTTCTTATTATCCAGAATTACTTCTTTTAGCTTGAACCCTTCCAGTTATACCCATTGATGGCAAGAGGCAAATTTTCATTTTTTTTTCCTTAGACCCCATCATTTACACGTACTAACTTTTTCATCCAACTGTTATTGGACACTTGTGCTATATCCCAAATGTGACCATTATATACAATGCTGCACTGATCAAAAATATATCTTCAGGTTAGCATTTTTGCATTTTTAGGTATATAACTAACAGAAGTATTGCTGGATCAAATGACAGATTTATCTGTGATAGTCTTTAATCTCCATACTGTTTTTCATAGAGACTAGACCGTTTTACATTCCTAATAGTCCATAAAGGTTTTCCCTTCCTTTACATCCTCACCAAAATTTGTTGTGTCTGGCTTACTCTGGGCTGACTATTTCAAGTATGGGGGGGGGGGACAAATAGGGAGAACAGATATCATCATATGAAACTTCCTCAGTGACATAATGTTTCCATGTGGTATACAGGGGCCTCAAATATGGGTTGAGCACAATGCTAAGTAGAAAACCTCCCAGATTATCTAGTTTACTTGTTTCATTCTAGCATTTTTTTTACATTATATATTCATTCACTAGAAAAGAGAGAGGGAGAGAGGGAGAGGGAAAGGGAGAGGGAGAGGGAGAGGGAGAGGGAGAGGGAGAGGGAGAGGGAGAGGGAGAGGGAGAGGGAGAGGGAGAGGGAGAATGAAAGCATGTTCAATGCCAGAGATAGGCCTTAGCACCTGCAAATGGAAAGTCTACCATTGGTGTTTCCTCAGTCTCTATAAAGCCTGTATTTCTCCCAGTCCTGGAACCTCTGGGGTTTGGCTCATTTTCCCTCATGCTTCTTTTGATCCATACTATTTTTGCCCACATCTGTTGATCTTAGGCAAATAAATGCAACTCGATATATTTCAATTCAGGTTGTGTCCATAGACAGCAGGCCTGCAACGTCCACCCTTCAGCTCCACTATTGTGGTGAAACCTTTTGTACCTCATAGGATGCCTTAGTTCCATTTCATATGGCACACTTGCTAACAAAGCTAAAAAACCTAGATATAGACCAGGGCCCATAAGATAGGGCATATTTGCATAAGTATCTATAAGTTAGAGGAAAATAAATACCTTAAAGTAAAAATGCACAACAGTTTGCAGTGACTCAATAAGTGCAACATGTAAATAGAAAAAAAACCTAAAAAATGATAACATAAAGTACTTAATCAAATAGTTTCTACTTAGACAACCTCCTCACCTAATTCCTATTTTACTTCCCTCAATCATTGTAAGTCCAACTGTGCCAGGTAAAGTAAGGACTAAAAAAGCTAAATAAGAGCAAAAGACCAGCACACTTTAATTATGATCCTTTTGGTCAGTACCAGGTCACTCCATCATCTGTAGCCCTAATCAAGGGATCATGGGATTCCCACATAGATATTATAGGCCTAGACCTCTAACAGACCCGATCTTCACCATCACTGGTCATTTACATCAGGAAAAACATGATAGACCACTGTGTGGGTCCCTACAGGACCTTGCCCTCAATGTAGAACAACAATGGTAGGGACTGCCCCATCCTCTGAAAGGAGGTTGGGTCAACATCTCTGCCATTCAAGGAAGACTGGTCCTGAAATGAGTGCAGCTTAGAATGTTCAGAGCTATGACTATGAAATTTGAGCTCAGACCTACAGGAAGGCTGAGGTTACACAGGTTCCTGTGCTGAATATGAACAGACATGGGTCCTAGAACAGATAGATGGGGTTTACAGTTAATAGTATTTATATACTTTTCCTATTTTGGGGAGCTGTTCTCTGCCCTGATCCAGCTTTCTAGTCCTATTACCAACTCTGACACCAACCCCCCCCCCCCCAGACAATACCCTTAGCCCACCTGCATTTTAGCTGTCAGGCTCAGGCAAAATTTAGTAAAGCCATGGGCCCTTTGGAATATATCTAATAAGACTTTCTAGCTTTTTCCAAAATGGAGACCCCAAATTTCATATGTGTTATTCTTTTTTTTTTCCTTTTTGTTGCCCTTGTTGTTTTTTTATTGTTGTTGTAGTTATTATTGTTGTTCTTACTGATGTCGTTGTTGGATAGGACAGAAAGAGATGGAGAGAGGAGGGGAAGAGGGGAAGACAGAGAGTGTGAGAGAAAGATAGACACCTACAGACCTGCTTCACCACCTGTCAAGTGACTCCCCTGCAGGTGGGGAGCCAGGGGCTTGAACCAGGATCCTTAGTAACTCACTGTGCTAGCACCCTAATCCCCATATGTATTATTATTACCTTTGGATTCATGATTATTAAACAATTTTAAAAAAGAATATAAATTTCAGCTTTCTTCAGTAACAAAGAAAGTTTTTAGAGAACAGGAAGTGATGGTTTGCTTTCTAGTTTATTTATTTAATTTATTTAGTTATAAAAAAGAAAGACTGACAAAACCCAGGATAAGAGGGGTACAACTCCACACAATTCCAACCATCAGAACTTCGTATCACATCCCCTCCCTTGATAGTTTTTCTATTCTTTATCCCTCTCAGAGTATGGACCCAAGGTCATTGTGAGATGCAGAAGGTAGAAAATCTGGCTTCTGTAATTGCTTCCCTGTGGCGCTAACAGGTCGATCCATACTCCAAGCCTGCCTCTCAGTTTCCATAGTGGGGCACAATTCTGAGGAATCAGAGATCCAGGACACATAGGTGGGGTTGTCTGTCCAGGGAAATCTAGTTGGCATCATGCTAGAATCTGGAACCTGCTGGTTGAAAAGAGATTTAACATACAAAGCCAAAAAAATGTTTGTTGATAATGAACATAAAGGCTGGAATAGTACAGATGAAAAGTTGGGGGGGTCTATGTTTTGTAGATAGCTAGTAGTCATATTAATTTATAGTAATATAAATCACTACTTAAGTAATATGAGAAGGAAGCAACCCAGGTGCCCAACAACAGATGAATGGCTGAGAAAGCTGTGTTATATATACACAATGGAATACTAGGCAGCTATGAAGAACAATGAACCCACCTTTTCTGACCCATCTTGGATGGAGCTAGAAAGAAATATGTTAAGTGAATTAACTGAAAAAGACAAAGACAAAGTATGGGATGACCCCACTCATAAACAGAAGTTGAGAACAAAGAACAAAGATCAAAACTCAAAGCAGGATTTGACTGAATATGGAGTATGGCACCAAAGTAAAATCCATGCGTTAAGTGTGAGGGAGGATGTTCAGATTCATGGGGTGAGAGGGGGGTAGGAGGATTTGACACAGTCTTTTGGTGGTGGGAATGGAGTCTATGTGCACTCATTAATTTTAGTCATATAAATAACTATTTAATTAATATGAGAGAGGAAAATTGATTGAATATCTCAAAATTTTAAATGTACAGACCATAGGCTGAGTCTTTGATATGTTGACTCTCTTAAAAGCTTAAACCAGGGAGAACAGAAGCAACCGGTGGCACTGCTATATACAAATAATATCAAAGAACATAAATTATGTTATGTTGTGTATGATAAGGCAAATCCTAATAAAGGGATTTTTCAAAGTTAACTCAATTGCCAAATAATGTGCTTATAGCAATAACTATCTATTGCCTTCTTAAACCCTAAGACAACAGGAACCTCCCACTTCCTCCATAGAGCCTATATTTTCCCCAGTCCTGTAACCTCTAGGGTGGAGCTCACTTTCCTGGATACTTCTCTCAATTCATACAAATAGTATCAAATCTGTTGATATCAACCAAATTAATGCAACGAGTACCACTTCAGTATGCTTCACTTTAGACTGTGACCAGAGATGTCAGGCATGGAATGTCAACCCTTCAGCCTCATTACGTGAGTCCTTTCCTTTCATAGGATTCTCTAATTCCATTACAGATGGTTCACTTCCTACCAAAGTCCCAAAACTAGATATAAACCAGGTCCCATGAGCTAGGGCATATGTTCACTCTATCCATAAATTAGGGAAAAATATATACCTGAAAGCAAAAGTACACAGTAGTCTACAGTGAGTCAGTATGAAGTTCATAATGAAATAGTGTCTACTTAGACTTAGCTACCCTCCTCACCTATTTCCTATTATACTTCCCTCACTCACTCCCAAGCTATCCTTATCAAAGCAAGGACTGCAAAAGCTGTATAAAGGCAAGAGACAGGCTTACTTAACGACGGCTTTTTAGTCACTATGAGGCCATCCCATCAGCTGGGTCCCTATTCAGGGAGTCCTGAGATTCCCAAACAGATATGATGGGCCTGGACCTGGAATAAATCCCTCTCTCCATTGTTATAAGTCATCTCTGTCAGGAACAACAAAACAACCCCCTTTGTGGGCCCCCATAAGACCTTGCCCTCAATGTGGATCAACAATGGTAGAGAATGTTCCATCCTCCAAAGAGAGGCTGAACATATTCTATGCTACACTTAAGGAAGATGGGTCCTGATATTGGGGCATCTTGGAATGTTCCTACTCATAATCACAGAATGTGAGGATTCTCTAATTCCATTCCAGGTGGTTCACTTCCTAACAAAGTCCCAAAACCTAGATATAGACCAGGTCCCATGAGATAGAGCATATTTATATATGTATCCAGAAATTAGGGCAAAATATATACCTTAAAGCAAAAGTACACAATAATCTGCAGTGAGTTAGGATAAAGGTCATAATGAAATAATGTCTACTTAGACTTAGATACATACCCTCCTCACCTACTTCTCTATTACACTTCATTCCGTCACTCCTTATCAAAGATAACCTTATCAATGCAAAGATTGAAAAAGCTAAGTAAGGGCAAGAGACTGGCATAATTTGATGACTATTTGGTCACTATCAGGCCACTCAATCAGCTGGGGCCCTATTTGGGGAGTCCAGAGATTCCCAAACAGAAATGATGGTCTGGACCTTGAATAAATCCCTCTCTCCATTGTTGCAAGTCATGTCTATCAGGAACAACAAAACAGACCCCTTTGATGGCCCCATAGGACCTTGCTCTCAATGTAGATTAACAATAGTAGAAAATGTTCCATCCTCTGAAGGTGGGATGGACAACATACACTATGCTACTCCTGAGGAAGATGGGTTCTGATATTGAGGTAACTTGGAACATTCCTACCCATGACTACAGAATGTGAGCTCAGATCTACAGGAATGCAGATGTCACACGGGCTCCTAAGATGAATATGGGCCCTAGATCACATCAAATCTATGGGGTTTACAGTTAACAATATTTATACACCTTTTTCATATTTGGGAGTTACTCTCTTCCCTGATCCAGCTTTCTGGTCCTTTTTTCCAGTTATGACATTATCTCCCCAGATAATAAGTTGGATCCACCTGCATATCAGTTTCAGGCTCAAGGAAAAAAAAAAAAAACTAGTTTAGCCACAGACCCTTTGGAATATACCTTATATATGCTTTCTAGTTTATTATGTATACCACAATTAATGAATAATACAATAATACAATGTTGACTTCTACTAATAGACATTAAAGAAAGTCAGTTCTCTTGGAAAGGCTAGAAAACTTCAATGTCATCATATATATCTCATTAGCAAGTAATTCATATGATAGTCCAAGGTCAAATGTGAGAACACATTCTATTTGTTCTGCAGACTGTAACTTTGAGTCATTTTGTTGATTAACTTATCCTGATATTCCTATAATATCAGGATTTCCTAACCCTACATTTGACTACCTTTCATTTTGCTTATTTCTCTCTTACCAGACCATCAAAAAAAATTAGCACTAATAATACCTGCATTTTTATGAATAAAAATATGACAATGCAGACTTTTGATTTTATAGTAGCTCTCTGAAATAAATTTATTGTGACAATGAAATCAAGTATGACTGTACAAATATTGTGACCTATGTGTGTGTTGCAGCTACATTATTCTTATTTTATAGAGAAAAAAGTACATATATGTGCATGGGAAATATTTTTCTAAAACTGAACATGCTTTTTACAAGAATAAGTAAAAACTTCTCCTGAGCCTTCAACTTGAAATGAATATTTTTCAGAGTGGGAAAACAAGGCACAGCACTGGACAATTTATATTTTAACTAGAATATGAGATCAAGAAATCAATGAATATTCAACTTGCAAAATTAGATACTAAAACTAACCTTTGGGGGAACTTCATGTCCTTGAGCTGTTATTGTCTACAAGTAGTTGAGTAAAATTCACTCAGATTTATTGTTATTAACATTTTTCATCATCACTATAAGCATCATTATCACTCCCAGGTGGACATAGCACTTTTCTTTCCAGATGCTTAAGGTGCTTTACTTTTATTACTGTAGCCATTTTTAAAGATGCTTAAAATATCAGCCTACACATTTATCCTTAAACACCTCCCTATGGAGAAAAAAAGAAAATAAAATGATTCAACTTGACATTTCCTCCTACAGTCTTTGGCCAGAAAAGTCAATGGCTATTCCAAAGTCACATCACTTCATTTATTCTTTTAGTATTACAGTGAGATAAGAATATTCATCATTCACTTACTAATAAATTAAAGAGTGGTATAGAATGTAAAGCATATTTGCACAAAAACATATTCTAAATTAGCAACATTGCAAAGGAGTTAGTCAAGAGTCTTTCAGTCTTCTCATCTTTAAGCATAACTAAGCTAATTCAAACATAAGCATATTATTGAGGGGATCAACTAAGAATGTCAAAGGAGACCACCTAGGACTGAAATAAGACAGAAATAGAATGACTTCAGGAAACCACCAAATCACCAGTGAGTGCAAACACATGTGGCTAGTAGACAGAGAGGAGCCTAGGGAGAGATTAAGTGGCTGGTAACACTCCAGCAGTTTACCAGTTGAGACACCAACTCCTCTCTGTTTCACCAACAAGGGGACAGCCGAAAGGAGGAGAGGACTCCCCTGAGACTCACCAAGTGCAACTCTGAGTTTCCACTGCTATTGTCCTCAGAATCTGGAGCAGTGGCAGGGAGGCCCTGTACTGACACCAGGGGACAGAGAACTAACCAAGAAACTCAGGAGAAGACCTATACCTCTGTGGCATAGTGGTGGGGCTGTGAAAGTCTATTTGCATAACCACTGGATTATCTCTGTCACACTCTCCTTTATCTCTTGGTCAGGAGTCAGTGATTAAGCTAAGAATCCTACTTATACTTTAAAAGCCCTCAGGCTTCCATAGCCTACAGGGAAGAAAAAGAGCAAAAGAGGCTTTTAAGCCACTGAGCTCCAAATCAGAGATTAAAATACTATTGAAACAACTGTTAACTTCCACAACTGAGAACCCTTTCCTTATCTTAGGTAGACATAAGTCAGTCCAGGCAATAGTGATCAGTAATTTGAAAAGTACTGAGAGAGGGACTTCATAACATAATATATAAAATGGTTAAACCAACAAGAAGAAATATTGGACAAATGTATCAGGACAAATGTATAGCTAAAAGCCCCCCAAAGGTTGAAAAAATAATGAGGTCAACATCCAAACAGTAGTTAAGGAAATAATCACAGGAGTGAGTAAAGAGTTTGAAATAATTGACATCAGAAATACAGAAACAACAAATGAGACTCTGGAAGAAAACACTAATTATCTCATAGTTATTAGAGAACTGACAGCTGATGTAGCTGAGCTAAGAACACAACTAGCTAAACAAGCTAAAACAATATCAGAACAGGGTAACAAAATAGATGAACTCCCAAAAACAGTAGAGGGGAGAGGGAATAGAATCAATAAGGCTGAAGACAGAATTAGCAAGATGGAGGAAAAATTAGAGAAAACTAAAAACAAAGTAAGAGATCTCAAAAAGAGATTAAGAGACACTGAAAACAACAACAGAGACCTATGGGATGACTTCAAAAGAAACAATATACACATTATAGGCTTACCAGAGGAAGAAAAATAGGGAGAGGGAGAAAGCATTCTTCAGGCCACAATAGCTGAAAACTTCTCTAGTCTACACAATATTAAAGACATAAAGGTTAAGAAGCCCAGAGAGTCCCAAACAAAATTAACCCAGACTTAAAGACACCAAGACACATCATATTTAGAATGGAAAGGAATAAGGATAAAGAAAGGATCCTGAAGGCTGCAAGAGAAAAATCAGAGTCCCCTATGGAAAACACATAATATTAGCAACAGACTTCTCCACACAAACACTACAGGCCAGAGGAGAGGAGAATAGCAAGATATCTATCGAGTACTCAATGAGAAAGACTTTCAGCCAAGAATACTGTATCCTGCTAGACTGTCATTCAGACTAGATGGAGGCATAAAAACCTTCTCAGGGAGTCGGGCGGTGGTGCAGTGGGTTAAGCGCACGTGGCGCAAAGCGCAGGGACCGGCGTGAGGATCCCAGTTCGAGCCCCAGCTCCCCACCTGCAGGGGAGTCAATTCACGGGTGGTGAAGCAGGTCTGCAGGTGTCTATCTTTCTCTCCCTCTCTCTGTCTTCCCCTCCTCTCTCCATTTCTCTCTGTCCTATCCAACAACAAAGCAACCTCAACAATGACAATAATAACCGCAACGAGGCTGCAACAACTAGGGCAACAAAAGGGGGGAAAAAATGGCCTCCAGGAGCGGTGGATTGATGGTGCAGGCACCGAGCCCAGCAATACCCTGGAGGAAAAAAAAAAAAAAAACCTTCTCAGACAAGCAACAGCTGACAGAATCAACTATCACCAAGCCTTCCCTGAAAGAAGTTCTGAAAGTTCTCCTATAAACAGTCAGACCAACATAAATAGACCATATATCAGAACACTCTAAAACTCTACAAGAATGGTGTTAAAATATCTTCAATCTTTGATATCAATAAATGTCAATGGCCTGAATTCACCTATTAAAAGACACAGAGTAGGAAGATGGATCAGAAAACAGAACCCAACAATATGCTATCTACAGGAAACCCACCTAACACAAGAAGACAAACACAGACTCAAAGTGAAAGGATGGAAAACTATCATACAAGCCAATGGCCAACAAAAAAGGGCAGGAACAGCTATTCTCATATCTGACATGATAGAATTTAAAATAGATAAAATTTAAAAAGATAGGAATGGACACTTCTTAATGCTCAGAAGAACAGTCAGTCAAGAGGACTTAACAATTATTAACATATATGTACCCAATAAGAAGCCATCTAAATACATCAAATGTCTACTGAAAGAGCTACAGCAATGTATTACCAGCAACACAGTCATAGTAGGGGACTTCCACACCCCACTCTCTCAACTTAACAGATCATCCAAGCAGAAAATTAATTAAGACATAAGAGAGCTAAATGAGGAGATAGATAAACTAGAACTATTGTACGTTTTCAGAGTCATTCACCTCAAGAAACTGGAATTCACATTCTACTCATGTCTATGGGACTCATTCTCAAGGATACACCATATGTTAGGCCACAAAGACAGCATCGGCAAATTCAAGAACACTGAAATTATCACAAGCATTTTCTCAGATCACAATGGAATGAATTTAACACTTAACAATCAAAAAAAGATTAGTAATAGTCCCAAAATGTGGAAGCTCAACAGTACACTCCTTAACAACTACTGGGTCAAAGATGAAATTAAGGCAGAAATCAAAATGTTTCTAGAGTTCAATGAAAATGAAGACAAAAGCTATCAAAATATTTGGGACACAGCTAAGGCAGTACTGAGTGGGAAGTTCATAGTCATACAAGCACACATTAGGAAACAAGAAAAAAGCATAAATAAACAGCCTGATTGCACACCTTAAAGATCTAGAAGAAGAAGAACAAAGGAACCCTAAAGCAACCAGAAGGACAGAAATCACTAAAGTTAGGACAGAAATAAATAACATTGAAAATAAAAAAAAACATACAAAAGATCAATGAAAGTATAAATGTTGGTTCTTTGAAAGAGTGAACAAAATTGACAAACCTTTACCCAGACTCACAAAACAAAAAAGGGAAATAAATTGGATAGTAAATAAAAGCGGAGATATCACAACAGACACCACAAAAATTCAACATATCATGCGAGGCTTCTATGAACAACTATATGCCACCAACCTAGAAAACCTGGAAGAAATGTATGATTTCCTAGATACCTATCAACTTCCAAAACTAAGTAAAGAGGAACTAGATAATATGAATAGGCCTATCACAACTAATGAAATTGAAACAGTTATCAAAAATCTTCTGAAAAATGAAAGTCCTAGACCACATGGTTTTTCAAATGAATTCTACAAAACCTTCAGGGACACAACCAAAAAAGAAAACTACAGACCAGTATCTCTTATGAACGTAGATACTAAAATATTTAACAAAATTCTAGCCAACTGGATACAGCGGTACATTAAAAAGATTGTTCATCATGACCAAGTGGGGTTTATCCCAGAATGCAAGCTTGGTTTAATATATGTAAATCAATCCACGTGATCCACCACATCAATAAAAGCAAGACCAAAAACTACATGGTCATATGAATAGATGTGTAGAAAGCCTTTGACAAAATACAACATCCCTTTATGATCAAAACACTACAAAAAATGGGAATAGATGGAAAATTGCTCAAGATATTGGAGTCTATATATAGTAAACCTATAGCCAACATCATACTCGATGGTAAAAAACTGGAAGCATTTTCCCTCAGATCAGGTACTATACAGGGATGCCGACTTTCACCATTACATTCAACATAGTGTTGGAAGTTCTTGCCATAGCAATTAGGCATGAGCAAGGAATTAAAGGCATACAGATTGGAAGAGAAGAAGTCAAACTGTCCCTATTTGCAGATGACATGATAATATACATAGAAAACCCTAAGGAATCCAGAAAGAAGCTTTTGGAAATCATCAGGCAATACAGTAAGGTGTCATGCTAAAAATTGACATTCAGTGTCATTCCTTTTTGCAAACACTATGGTAGAAAAAGTTGAAATCCAGAAATCAATTCCTTTTACTATAGCAACAAAAACAGTAAAATATAATAATAAACCTAACCAAAGAAGTGAATGACTTGTATATTAAAAATTATGAGACACTGCCTAAGGAAATTGAAAAATACACTAAGAAGTGGAAAAATATTCCATCTTCATGGGTTGGAAGAATTAACATCATCAAAATAAATATACTATCCACGGCCATCTACAAATTTAATGTTATCCCCATCAATATCCCATTTTTTTGTTTATTGTTTTTTTGTTTGTTTGTTTTTTACCAGAGCACTATTCAGCTCTGGTTTATGGTGGTGCAGGGGATTGAACCTGGGGCTTTGGAGTCTCAAGCATGAGAGTCACTTTGCATAACCATTATGCCATCTACCGTCTGCCCTATCCCAACCATTTTTTTTTGTTGTTTGTTTTTTGATTCAACTTTTTTTTTTTAAATTTTTTATTTAAGAAAGGATTAGTGAACAAAAGCATAAGGTAGGAGGGGTACAACTCCACACAATTCCCAACACCCAATCCCCATAACCCACCCCCTCCCATGAGCTTTCCCATTCTCTATCCGTCTGGGAGCATGGACCCAGGGTCGTTGAGGGTTGCAGAAGGTAGAAGGTCTGGCTTCTGTAATTGCTTCCCCGCTGAACATGGGCATTGACTGGTCGGTCCATACCCCCAGTCTGCCTCTCTCTTTCCCTAGTAGGGTGTGACTCTGGGGAAGCTGAGCTCCAGGACACATTGGTGGGGTCTTCAATCCAGGGAAGCCTAGCCAGCATCCTGGTGGCATCTGGAACTGCAAACTCTAGTGTAGTCCTGCTTTCAGGTATATATTTTGCAGTAGTTTATGATACGTGTGCACATAAGCTCTCACAGAAACTGGTGTATATCTAGGTTATGGGACTTTGTTAGAAAGTGAACTACCTGAGATGAAATTAGAGTGTACTATTAAAGGAAAGGTCTCACCCGAGTAATGAAGCTGAAGGGTTGTCATTGCACACGTGAAGTCTCTGGATACATTCTGAGGTAAAGCATGTTGAGGTAGCAATCGTTGCTTTGGTTAGGTTGTAATCGGCAGATGCAATGTTACTTGGTTTGGATTGGGAGATGCATACGGGAAAGTGGGCCCTATCCAAGGGTTCCAGGACTGGGGGAAGTAGGGACTCTATAGTGAAGATGTGAGGTTCCTGCTGTCTTAGGGTTCAAAAAGACAATCAATAGTTAATATTATCATCACACTCATCAACAGAAGCTGACTAAGAAGATCTGAAAGGGAAACTAAAAGCAGGACCTGATCAAATTGTAAGTAGGGCACCAAAGTAAAAACCCAGTGGTGAGGGGTAGGCATGTAGCTTCCTGGGCCAGTGGGGGGTGGGAGTGGGCGGGAGGGATGGGTCACAGTCCTTTGGTGGTGGGAATGGTGTTTATGTACACTCCTAGCAAAATGTAGACATATAAATCAGTAGCTAATTAATATGAGAGGGGGAAATCAATTGTATGTCTCAAAGTTTCTCAAAAGACAAACTGAATCTTTTTAATATATAGGCTATGTATTTGATATGCGGACTCTCTCAAAAGCCTAGACCAAGTAGATTAGAAGCTTCCAATAGCACAGCTATATACAAGATACTGGGTACTGTCCAGAAAACCATAACAAAGGGACTTTTCAAAGTTAACCCAATTAACAAATAATGTGATGATAATATTAACTATTGATTGTCTTTTTGAACCCAACCATTTTTTAAGAGAATAGAACAAATGCTACAAATGTTTATCTAGAACCAGAAAAAACTTAGAATTTCCAAAACAGTCTTGAAAAGTAATAACAGAACCGGAGGCAACTCACTCTCTGATCTCAAATTGTATTATAGGGCCATTGTCATCAAATGCTGGGTACTGGAACATGGATAGACACACTGACCAGTGGAATAGAACTGAGAGCCCAGAAATAGACCTTCACACCTATAGACATCTAATCTTTGACAACGTTGCCCAGACTATTAAATGGGGAAATCTGAGTCTCTCCAACAAATTGTGTTGGAATAAATGGGTTGAAACATGCAGAAGAATCAACTGAACCACTATATTTCACCAAATACAAAAGTAAATTCCATGTGGATTAAGGACTTGGACATTAGAACACAAACTATCAGATACTTAGAGGACAATACTGGCAGAACTGTTTTCTACATAAATTTTAAAGACATCTTCAATGAAACAAATCCAATTACAATGAAGACTAAGACAAGCACAAACCTTTGCAACTGCATCAAATTAAAAAGCTTCTGCAGAGCTAAAGGAACTACTACCCAAACCAAGAGAACCCACACAGAATGGGAGAAGATCTTTACATACCATACATCAGACAAGAGGCTAATAACCAGAATATATAAAGAACTTGCAAATCTCAACAACAAGAAAACAAATAACCCCATCCAAAAGGGGGAGGACATGGACAAGATATTCACCACAGAAGAGATCCAAAAGGCCGAGAAACACATGAAAAAATGCTCCAAGTCTCTGATTGTCAGAGAAATGCATATAAAGACAATAGTGAGATACTACTTCATTCATGTGAGAATTTCATACATCAGAAAAGTTAACAGCAGTAAATGCTGGAAAGGTTGTGGGGTCAAAGGAACCCTCCTGCACTGCTGGTGGGAATGTAAGTTGGTCCAACCTCTGTGGAAAACAGTCTGGAGAACTCTCAGAAGGTTAGAAATGGACCTACCCTATGATCCTGCAATTCATCTCCTGGTGATCTATCCTAAGGAACCCAACACACCCATCCAAAAAGATCTGAGTACACACATATTCTTGGCAGCAGAATTTGTAACAGCCAAAACCTGGAAGCAATCCAGGTGTCCAACAATAGATGAGTGGCTGAGAAAGTCGTGATATATATATATATATATATATATATATATATATATATATATATATATATATATAACTCAGCTATAAAAAATGGGGACTTCACCGTTTTCAGCCTATCTTGGATGGACCTTGAAAAATTCATATTAAGTGAAATAAGTCAGAAACAGAAGGATGGATATGGGATGATCTCATTCTCAGGCAGAAGTTGAAAAACAAGATTAGAAAAGAAAACGCAAGTAGAACCTGAACTGGAACTGGCGTATTGCACCAAAGTAAAAGACTCTAGGGTGGGTGGGTGGGAGAAGACAGATCCAGGAAGGATGACAGAGAACCTAGTGGGGGTTGTATTGTTATATGGAAAACTGGGAAATGTTATGCATGTACAAACTATTGTATTTACTGTCAAATGTAAAACATTAATTCCCCAGTAAAGAAATAAAAAAATGTATATATTATTGAGATCTCAGTGTAAGTAACATGCTTTGAATTCCTGCCATGACTGCATGCCTCTATATAATAAAAAGGACAAAAGTGACTGTATAGTCAGCGGGTCACAGATTTTATGAAAAGGAAACAAAATTTAGAGTGTGGACAAAATTAGCTTGACACTAGTGTCTGAACATAGACCTCAGAAGTTATTTGACCTGTGATTTGTTTTGTTTTTTATTTCTGTGAGATTTAGGGTTCTTATCAAGTGTAAGAAAATATTCAAAGTCTTATGGGGTAACTTTTAAAAATAATTTAATTTGTTACTAATAGTTTATTACAAAATTATAATATTACAATGCATAGTTCCACATTGCACCCACCACCAAAGTTCTGCATCCCCGCCCTTCAACCTCATAAGATAACCACCATATTCTTCTTACAAGTCTGACAAACAGTTTACTTGCTTCTGTTTTGTTCAGACTTTTGGGGGGGGGGGACAGACTCATGTAAATCAGATCTCTAGATTGCACATTTGAGTGAAACCAAATCATCTCTTCACTTATTTTGCTAAGCATCATCACCGCCAGATCCACCTATTTTGTCCCAAAAGACACAATATCATCCTCTGTGATTGCAGAGTAATCTTTCTTGGGATATATAGCTCACAACTTGTTTAGCCAGTCATCTGTTTATGGACATTTAGGCTGCTACCACACTTTGGCTATTATAAATAATGCAGCTATAAATATAGGGGTGCCTATGTCTCTTTTAATTAGTGTTTGAACATCCACTGGATAAATACCTAATATGGTACTGCTGGATCATAAGGTACTTCCATTTTCATTTGTTTCAGAATTCTGCATACAGTCTTCCAAAGGGGTTGCACAAGTGTGCACTTCCAGCACCTGTGTAGCAGAGTATCTTTTCTTCCACAACCTCTCCAATACATGCCATCTCCTGGTTTGTTAATGTAAACCATTCTCTCAGGTGTGAGATCTTATCTCTGTGTAGTTTTAATTTTCATTTCTTTTTGTTTAATTTTTATTATATTTATTTATTATTGGATATAGAGAGTCAGAAATCAAAAGGGAAGTGGGAGATAGAAAGGAAGAGAGAGACACCCGCAGCACTGCTTCACTACTTGTAAAGCTTTTTTCTTGCAGATGGATACTGGGGGCTCAAACCCAAGTGATTGCAGAGTGTGTGTTGAATGAGGTTAGCCACCACCTAGCTCCCATTTCCTTAGTGATAAGCAAAGTGAAGCATGTATTCATGTGTCTGTGGGCCATGATGCCAGGTCTCAAAGATGCCAGGACCTTAAACATGACAATGCATGCACCCTATTGGTAAACTGCTGATGCTTCAATCCACAAATTTATATCCAGCTCCATCCCACATAGAATGCCCACAGTCAGCAGGAATGGGGGCAGGGGAGGGATAATAGTAAATCAGATCATCTAACACAATTTTTCCCTATGTAGCGGTACTTACCTATATTTAGCTTTAATTTTTGTTGGTTTGTACCTTATGCCCTGACTTGGAACCCGTTCTTCATCTTGAAGTAAACGTAATATTTATGATGACCTTTGCAATAGCCCAGTAAAAAGATCCACACCCAAGGCACTCAGTTTTACTTTTACTAGTTTTCATTATTCTGAAATATAGCTCATGGCCCATGACCCCTGCTGGTGGTTCACCTTTATACTAGGTTCAGGGAATGTTCTTTGCCTATTATTCCCTGTGAATCCTTCACAATTAAGGGGCAGCTCATTTGCCAATATACTCCTACTTAGACTTCAACAGTCAACAGATTTTCTGGATAGAGCAACTAACCTATCTATATTTGCTTTCTTCAAGAGTGTATGCTATACACATTCATGTCTACCCCTCATTGGTGAGCATTTTCAACTTTAGATCATCATATGACCTGCTCATCTGCTTAACTGTTCTTAAATTTCCTTCTGCCATCTGAGGATGTCTTGAATTCTAACATAGAAAAGAAAAATTTAGAGATTTCTTATCCAAATAATCTTTGAAGCAATATTAGCACTGAGGGAAATCAAGATTACATTGAATATCAATGGAAGGTTGACCCTGAAATAAAGACACTAAACTTTAGAGTGATTTCTGGATAAGCCAAGACTGAGAATGTGAATGTGAACATTTCATG